>NC_046608.1:3900836-4244256 GCF_011750605.1 Drosophila busckii | reverse complement strand
AATGTATATTTTTTGTTGCTTTTTATACAAGAGATTAAAGAGTATGACGAAGAAAAAGAAGAAGAAGATGAACATCAACCAGGCATTAACAGTCGACAAAAATAACTGGCAACCGTCCAGTCTACAAAAGTTTGATAAATTTAAATAAATTTAACTAAAAAAAAGTATAGACATAGACAAAACCATAAAAACTAAAATAAATATCATATACTTTTCGAAAACGAAACCAAACCAAAAGCGTATGTGATAGTTTTTATTGAGGTCTCAATTGAAACTATAGCTACAATATATAAACATATATTTTTGTTTTGCTTACATTTAATATAATTTTAATTTGAAACTTTTGTAATGTTTTCCTTTCGTGCTTTGTATACTACATGAGAGTTGATTTGTGCATTTGCCAAGTGAATATATTTTTGTTTTTATTTTATGTATGTATGTATATGATATAAAGTGATAACTGAAAATAAAAACAAATTATTTTATGACTACTAGCAAACAGCTTTAGACAGGGATTTACAAATTATAAAAGAACTAAATTTTTAAATATATAAACTATTATTGAAAGTCATAAAATGCATTCAAGATACAAGCAGCATAAATAATTATTTTATAGCTTTAAATATAAATAAACTAAAGCTTTGAAATTACTTCTTTCTTTTTTTTTTTGTGAGTTAACGTTAAGACAATTAAATTATCTTACACTTAATTTATGATTCCGTTGTAACAGTTTTGAATTCAATTCGTTTTCCACAAAGAAAAACAAATGAAAAATATATGAATATCTATGTGTATTTGAAAGCAAAGAAACATTTAATAAGTCCTTTTCTTTTGCGCTAAATAAATGAAAGAAAAAACAAGTAAAATGAAAAGCAAACAAAGCTGAAAAATAACAAAGTTTAAAAATCTTTACACACAAAATATTAAAATTGCATAAACAACAACATACATATACTATATATCGAAACTATATACACTTAATATATATGTACTTGAATGTATGAATGTTTACTTATAAGCTTAAGAAAATACTTCATCCAGTAAAAAAAAAAGGAAAAAAGAAAATGCAAAAACACAATTTAACGATGCTAGTTTTTCCCCTCTATATGTTGAGCTAACAATTTTTTTTGACATACGAATAATTAAAATAGCAAGAAATAATCGAAACGAAACGTAACGAAAAGAATTGAAATATTTAAATGTGCAAAGCAAATACTGTTAAGTTGTTTATGTTAACAATTATTTGTCATCCTAGATACAACATATAGTATATTTATTCATTGCCTTATCCAAAGCGAGAGCGAGCGAAAGAACTCGTTACCTAAACTATGAGTGTGCCCATGAAATAACGAAATGAATTTGTTTGTTAAATTTGCAAAATGAATTTGCTTTTACCTATTAGCAGCTTCGATTTAAATCAAATATACTTAATTAAATGTATATCTATATATGACTACTATTTAATCATTAGTAAAGGCATATTTGTTGCAAAAAAGAAAAAAATGAAAACAAGCAAAAATTATTACAAAACAAAAAAATAATAAAGGACAACAGCAAGCAAATTAATATATATTATCGCTACAAAAGCTATACATAGTTGAAAGGGTATATTCAATATACGATACGATACATACATATATAGACATTAATACATACAAGAGCGTATGGCAAGATTCAAATGCATGCACAAAAATGACAAAAGAAAACTTTACAAGCTACACACACACACACACACTGACACAAGCAGACACCTATACTCACACTCACACATGAATGGAATGAATTTGAAATTCATTAGGAATGCAAAAGTCAAGCAAATACATACGTACCATTCTATATGCTCGTATGTATCACATTTTATGACACAAGTCAAATCAAGCTTATCTCAAGAACTATTTCCAAAGAAAAATAAAAATCTACAAATTATAATAAAGGTATTTATGTGAAAAAAAAAATCCCTGTGTTTTATTTGGTCGGGAATTTGCGGCGCTGCAAAGTAAAAAAATTTCACAAATCAAAGCCAATTAACTGGCGAACATAAATAAGTGCAAGCTGCAGTTTACATTTTTTCTCAAAGCAAAACAACTCCACAAACAGAAGAGAGAGCGAATATGTTTCTATCTCTTTCGCTATTTTGTTCCTTTGCCTATTTTGCATTGAACAGTTATTTGCTGCTGGTCTCTCACCCAATGCGCCGCCGCGAATGCTTTTTAACACAGACTGCGTTTACTATTTATAATTTATGTTGAGCTGGTGATTTGCATGCAGTTTAGGTAAATTGCACTGCTGATGCGCCAGGGCCACGTGACCCAGAACCGTTTCGCTCCTACGTCAAACGTACAGAGATCAAATCAATTTACTAAGCGAACATAAATAAGAGCAGGCTGCAGCTTGCATTTTGCACTAAGCTGCTTGCGCTCTGATTGGCGCACAATAGTCGAAGAGAGTTCTGTTATGTTCAGTTGTCTACTGTTCTATCGTCCTTCGCTGAACAGTTATTTATTTTGGGTTCAACCAATGCGCTGGCGCGAAAGTTTCTTTCAGCGCTGCCATCGTTTACTATTTACAATTTATGTTGGCCTAGTGATTTACTTGTTGCTTTTTGATAAAAATGCACTGCGACTCGGCAGGCCATGTGGCCCAGATTCGACGCGCCAAAAATTAAAATGTACAGAAATCAAAGCTACTAACTAGGAAAACATAAATAGAAGCTGCTGCATGCATTTTGGGTAGCCCACTCAATTCGAATAAAGCTCCGTTATTATCGGTTGTCTTATTTTCGGTTGAGCTCAGCCAATAAGCGGGCGCGAAAGTTTTTAGCACAGAGACTGCGTTTAATATTTTGTTCGCTTGGTGATTTGCCTGCAGCTTGGGTGAATTGCACTGCCAACTCCGCCCAAAATCGATGCGCTGCCGCGTCAAATATACAGAAACCAAAGCAAATCACCAGGCCAACATAAATAATAAATAGTACTTATTGGCAGCGCTGAAAGAAACTTTCGCGGCTTCGCATTGGTTGAGCACAGCCAAAATAACTGTACAGCGAAGGACGATAGAAGATAAATGAACCGAATATAACGGAGCTTTATTCGAATTGCGTGCGTCGCTCAGAGCGCTAGCTGGTTAGTGAAAAATGCAAGCTGCAGCCTGCTCTTATTTATGTTTGCTTAGTAATTTGATTTGATTTCTATACGTTGGGACGTTGGAGCGAATCGGTTCTGGGTCACGTGGCCTGGCGAGTTGGCAGTGCAGTTTACTCAAGGTACAGCCACATCAGCAGGCAAACATAAATATTAAATAGTAAACATGGCAGTGCTCAAAGAAACTTTTGCGCCCGCGCATTGGTTGAGCTCAACCGAAAATAACGAAGGACGATAAGAAGAAATACAGCTGGATATAACGGAGCTTTATTCTTAGCGTAAAATGTAAGTTGCAGCCTACTTTTATTTATGTTTTCCTAGTGAAAAGGTTTTCATAGTTGTAAATTTTTTACCTTCAAGCGTATCAACTCAGGCGGGCACAAGCTTGGCGATATGTAAAATGCACAAATCTCAAAGCAAATTACTAAGCGAACATAATAAAGAGCAAGCTGCTGTTTACAGTTTTCACTAAGCAGCTGGCGCTCTAAGAGGCGCCCGCGATTGAGCAGACACTACACAGAATAGAGCGCGCATATGTTTCGTTCTCTTTCGCTCACTGTCAATCGCTCTTTGCGCCTTTGCTTCTTGCATTGAACAGTTATTCCTGTTGCGCTCACCCAATGGGAGGCCGCGAAACTTTCTTAGTGTACAGACTTTGTTTACTATTTATAATTTCTGTTTGCCTGCTTAGTGTTAACTTGAGACTCGTTACAGTCGCGTGCGTAGAAAAATAATCTAAATTGTAATCAGATTCAACGTAGCGCGCAAAATAAATTCAAAATTCATAATTAATTAATTAAATTAAGTGCATATTTGTTTACTGATAATTATTCTATGGCTTGCATAAATATTTACAATTTAATAGGGTTGAGCAGCTACACTTAGATTAATTTGCAGTCGCGCAAAGCGATAATCACGGCTGTCTGCATCACGCACCAGACACATGACTGGCTGCTCCTTGTCTGTCAACTCCAGAAGCAGCCGCAGTCCATTGATGGTGACGTAGCCCACGCCACAGTTGGTGGCCTCAACAAAGCTGAAGCCGGCGCTGCTGACATATCCGCAGACCTCGCGGCTACATTGGCGCCGCACGCTATCGCGCGTCTCTGCTGGCGGAGTAGGCAACCACAACTGGCACATCTTGTCGAGCTGCTCGCGCACCAGCTGCGCCGTTAGTGCCGGACGTATGTGCACACGCTTTGTGCTTGTCTCCTGCAGTTTGCGCTTCTCACGCACGCGCCGGCCACGCAGACGCTTCAGCTGAGCTTTGTGTTCCAGGCGCAGCTGCTTGCGCAGACTCTCGTTGAGATCGGGCTGCGCTGGCTCGCTGTGGACGGGCGCTTGGTCAGCATGCTTGAGCTGACGCCAGCGCTGCTTGCAGTCCGCTTGCGTGGGCAGGCAAATCAAGGCGTTGGCGCTTAGCTGGCCACGCGCCTGCAAACGCAGCTGAACTTGTATGAGGCAGTGCTCCGGCAGCTGTGGCGGCAGCGCTTGACGTTGTTGCAGACACTCTTGGAGGCACTGCAGCAGACGACGCTCACGCAGCACATAGAAGCTGGCAGCAGTTGTTTGTTCTCCAGACCGCCGCCAATCGCGCACTAGCTGCTGCCAAGGCGGCGTAAAGGGACTGACCACCGCCAGCTTGCGATAGTTGGAACGTTTATTGGGTGGCAATCGAAAGTAACGCGTGCGTCGCTCCAGTTCAGCCAGCGAGGCTTGCTGCTGACCTGCAGCAAGTAAGCAAATTAATTAAAGCTGTCAAGGCAGATTAATAACAACGGAACTCACCTGCCAGCGTATCCGGCAAATGATGCTCGGCGCCCGCTTCACGCGCCACTGAATCAAACTCACGCAATCCGCCGACTCGTGCGCCCCACATGATGAACGTTAGCCAGAGCGACATGCCATAGTGCGCAGGTGCTATGACATCCCAGCCAGAGCCGTAGCCCAAGCGTTTGTACTGCGCCTGCTGTGATCCCGGACGTTGTATCAGCAGCAATGGCACGGGCTGCATTTGAGACTCGAAAGCGCATGGCGCACCAGGCACAACGGCATGCTGCTGACGCAGTTGCTCATACGCATGTATGCTAAGCTGCTGCTTCGCCAAGCGTGCACGCAGCTCCGGCTGCCATAAGCAGCTCTGTGGCAAGCACTGCGGCTGGTCGACCAGCAGCTGCGTTGCTAAGTTGCCATCTGTATTCGTTGCTTTGGTGGCTTTGCTGCGCTGGCTTGGGCGCTGGAGTCGCGGGTCTACAACATTCAAGCCAAGTATCATGTTGGATAGCAGTTCGCTTGGCGAGTGTAGCTGTTGTGCCGATTCCCAGTAGCTGGCCTGCGAATGCAGCTGCTCAGTCAGGTCGAGTTCCTGCAGCCACTGTGACGCTGGCGTCCCCTCCGTGCTCGGACGATAGGCACGCAGACTGGCGGCCAGCACACGCTGAGCATGTGGTCCGGTGAGGCGAAAGCGATTAAAGCTTTGCTGCAACATGAGCAGCTCCAGACTGTTATCCTCGCTGGCATAGTGCTTGTTCAACTGAAAGGCCTGCGTGTGCGTCCAAAAGCGCAATGGCTGCTGCTCTTTGTCTTCTGCAGCCTCAAGCGGCAGCTGCTGTTGCTGTGTGGACTTTAGCTGGAATACGATCAGAAGCTGATTGATTACAGCCTGTGCGCCAGCTGGATGCAGCCAAAGCCAGAGTGTGCGTCGAGTTTCATCCTGCTCCGCTGGACGCCACATAAAGCTCACGCGCTGCAGCGCACACAGTGGATACTGGTCAGCAGCAAAGAGTTCTATGCTGCCCTCGCGACGTCCACTCGTAAAAGTCTTGGCGGCTATGCTCAGGCCGCACTCGGCGCTGCTGAGTCTGGCAAAGCCTTCACGCAGCTCCTCCAGATTGCCCTGCAGCTGCACACAGCTGTAGAAGGAGATATCCTGCAGCAGGCAATGTTCCGCGCTGGCACGATAGCAGGCGCGATAAGTCTTGTCACAGCTGGCATAGGGCAGTCGGTAGCCCCAGCGATCGACCATGTGGAAACGCTTGGCATGCCAAATGTGTGTCTCCAGCCAGATGTGCTTGCGTTGCCGGCGCACGTATTCGCGCAGCAGATTCTTTGGACGGCGGCGATACTTGCGAGAGGGGCGTTTGTTGTTCACCGGCTGATTGCCCGCTTTGCCCATCTGGCACTTGTGAGCGGCACGATACTTGCGTGGCAGACGCTTGGGATGATGCGACATGGCCCGGCGGCGCATGTGCTTGGGTAAAGTTTGAAATATCAACTTGGTACTGTTTGGTAGTTTGGCCTCCTCAATAAGCGCATTGATCTCTTGCAGTGCGCCGGCAGCATATTGATACGTGGGCACATGGCTGGGCAGCGTGACACCACCGCCAAGTGCGGCATCAAATTCCAGCTTTTGTGTGGACATCATTTACTGCTATCTTGTGCTTTGTTTTTCATTAATATGTGCAAACTGAAATTCAAACAAAACAATTGAAAATAACTGGCACGTGTAGCGGTTAGATATGTGTGTTGCTGTTAATAAGTATCGATATGCAGCAAACAGCTGTTGAGCATAACAGCTGTATTCAGTTCGCGGCATTTTATATCGGTATCGACGGTGACTGGCATCGATACCATTTTAATAATAATCAAACTGATACGAAGCCAGCGGCTTGGGTGATTTTTATATTTACGCTGCGAAAAGTGGCTTATAATGCAGAAATGTTGGCCTGTGCAGTGGTCAGTGCCTTGGCTAGTCTTGCTGCTCCTATTTGTCACTCTGCTGCAGCTGACAGTTGCGTTGCACAAGCCAAGCCATAGCAACAACAAGAACAACAACAACACTTTGGTTAAAAACAGTCTGGGTCACAATGCAGGACACAACAACAATAGTAATAGCAATAAGAACAGCAACAGCTGCTGCCAGAGGCGGCCCTTCTGGAGTGAACTGCCCAAAGACACCTGCCCCACGACCATACGCAAATTGCCCGGCACCGTCTATATACTCTACGATGTAAACATATCCGAGGGATTCAATCTGCGCCGGGATGTCTACATACGCATGGCGGTATTTATACGGCGACTGCGACGCCGCAAACGCTTCCGCAATGTACGTCTAGTACTGCCTCCCTGGCCGCGGCTCTATCATTGGCACTCAATGGGCCTCCAGCAGCGAGACTTGATGTGGCGCCACTTTTTCGATTTGGCCAGTCTGCGACGCTATGCGCCCGTACTGGACTTTGATGAGTTTCTGCAGGAGTACCGCATGTTCGGCATGCCAGCACCACCTTATGTCCACGTCTCCCAGGTGTTTCGTCTAACGCACTATGAGATTATGATGGAACAGGGTGTGTTCCGCGACAAGTATGAGCGCATAACGGTGGATCCCAGCTCGGTGCGACCGGAGGCTTGCAATGAGCACTCAATCAGCGGTGGCGCTTTATTGCAGCAGCATCTGCTGCGCTATGGACGCTATAACTGCATGCGCTTCCAGGGCAGCGCAGGTCTGCTAGAGCATCTGCTGCGCCAGGCTCTGGACGAGGACACGGCGGGTGAGGACGACCAGCATGATTTGCGCGTCTATGCAGTGCTCAGCGCCGAGACCGTACTGCACGACAGTTGGGGCGATGAACATTTTTGGTTGGCGCGTCGCTCCATGCGCTTTGCACGCAGTCTGGAGCAGGTGGCCGTGGATTTTATGCACACGGCGTTACAGACCACGGTCGCTGAGACGGGCGTGCAGCGGCCTGCCCTTTGGGAACTAGAGCGTCCCAAACGAGATGCCCGTGGTGGCAACTTCTTGTGCGCACATTTGAGACGCGGCGACTTTGTTAGATCTCGTGAAACGACCACGCCCACGCTAAAGTCAGCAGCCCAGCAAATTAAGCAGCTGCTACGCCTGTACAACATGACCACCGTGTTTCTGTCCACAGATGCCACGCCCTATGAGCTGCTGGAGCTGAAGGAGGAGCTATTCTATCGTTTTCGCTTTGTGCATTTTACGCCAGAGTCGAATGCTCAACGTCAGCTGCTCAAGGATGGGGGCGTGGCTATTGTGGATCAGATAATCTGCTCGTATGCCAGGCACTTCGTGGGTACGTATGAGAGCACCTTTACCTATCGTATCTATGAGGAGCGCGAAATCTTGGGCTTCAGCAAATCCACTACCTTCAATACATTCTGTAAAGCTCTGGGCGGCAGTTGTGCCCGGAATGCCGTCTGGCCAATTGTCTGGAGTGAAGACGATGACATGGACAATCAATACTAAGAATTTACTTGTGACTTGTATGTATTTATATTCAATCAATCTAATTTAAGCAATTTTATACATACTCTAATCTACGTAACGTCGAACAAACTGCGATGCCACACCAAAAACAAAAAATACCGTAAACGTAAATATAAAAACTTAACTCATTAATTTTAAGTAAATGTTTTGTGAATGCCATTATCATACTCATTTTATATGCTTGAAATTAATATTAAGTAATGCCAAAACTTCAAAAATAAATGGTAACTACAAATATCGTAAAGTGCGCGGTTTGCTAAAAGAATCGGTACTCACTTCTTAAAATCATCGATATTAAAATGCTTTTGTACTATCGAGTGTGAAATGTTAGTATTGTATCGATACCAAATCATTAATTCGTAGATGTTTTTAGAAGTCACACGTGCTTTCTATTTTGTTAAATTTTTAAACGGTGCTGCTAACTAAAATGGGTAAAAAGAGTAAAGGCGGTGCCAATTTGGGACGCCAGCTGATCAAGGATCGGTTTGGTTCCACACAGCGTCGCAAGGTGGACAACGATACCATGGTGCGTATTTGCGTTTCGTCTTGAAATAAACACACACACACACGTACATTTAATGAAATATATGTACATATGTATATTTTATGTTTACAGCTGCATACAACAGAGTTGCAAGATGGCTATGACTGGGGCCGCCTGAATCTGTCCTCGGTGACAGAGGAATCTTCATTCAATGCCTTTTTACGCACAGCCGAATTGGCGGGCACCGAGTTCCAGGCCGAGAAGCTAAACATAACGTTTGTGAATCCCAAGCAGCGTGTGGGCTTGCTTAGCAAGACACAGGAGCAGCTAATGCATAAGAAACATGCCCAGCATGTGGATTCGCTTAAGATACCACGTCGTCCCAAGTGGAACAAGGATACAAGTGGCGAGGAGCTGGAGCGTGCCGAAAACGAGGCTTTTCTCAACTGGCGTCGTGATTTGGCGCTGCTGCAGGAGGAGGAGGAAATTCTGATGACGCCGTACGAGAAGAACTTGGAGTTCTGGCGCCAGCTGTGGCGTGTTGTCGAGCGCTCGGACGTAGTTGTGCAAATTGTGGACGCACGCAATCCTTTAATGTTTCGCAGCGTTGATTTGGAGAAATATGTCAAGGAGGTGGACAGCAACAAAATGAACATGATATTGGTTAACAAGTCTGACATGTTAACGCTGGAGCAGCGTCAGCATTGGGCACAGTTTTTCGACGGCGAGGGCATACGCACAGCCTTCTACTCCGCTCGCCAAGTGGAAGAGGAACTCAAGCGTGCAGCGGACGAGTCAGCGGCGCTGGAGCTGCAAGAGCTGCGCCAGGCAGCGGAGGACATACAGCACTCCCTAGATGCTGTGGAGCACACATTAGATGCCTTTGAGCGCAAGCTGCAGCCAAAGACAGCAACAGATACAGACTCGGACACTAAAAACAGTCCGCACATCCTGGATCGCCTTCAGCTAATTGAGTTTCTGCGAAATATCTACTCCGGACCGAGACACACAAAGCAACATGTCACCATTGGCATGGTGGGTTATCCCAATGTGGGCAAGAGCAGCACCATCAACTCACTGATGACGGTGAAGAAGGTCTCAGTGTCGGCCACGCCGGGCAAGACAAAGCGCTTCCAGACGCTCTATCTGGACAACGATATAATGCTTTGCGATTGTCCTGGTCTAGTTATGCCCAGTTTCGTGCTCACCAAGGCTGACATGTTGCTCAACGGCATATTGCCCATTGATCAGATGCGTGATCATGTGCCCGCCGTGAATTTGCTCTGCGAGCGCATACCACGCCATATCCTGGAGGATAAGTATGGCATTGTGATAGCCAAACCCATTGAGGGCGAAGATATGGAGCGTCCGCCACACTCCGAGGAGCTGCTGCTTGCCTATGGCTGTAAGTGCAAGCTTCTTTTAAAATGTAAACTATAATTGATTAAAATTATGAAATTTGCAGACAATCGCGGCTTTATGACCTCCAATGGCCAACCGGATCAGTCGCGCTCAGCGCGCTATGTGCTTAAGGATTATGTCAATGGCAAGCTATTGTTTGCCTTGGCGCCACCAGCGGTGCCACAGGAGGAATATCATGTCTACCCCGAACGCCAGCGTAAAGCTATCGAGGAATCGCAGCTGCCCGCTCAACAGCAGCGTGCCATGCGCGTAAGTTTGCTGCTCTAATTCAAACCAATACATAGACTATATCTATCTCTTTCTGATTTTGTATTGCAGATTGATAAAAGCAATGCCAAGGAGCTGGACAAGCAGTTCTTTACTGAGAAGCCTAGCACAGCTCATGTCAAGGGACGCACCAATTTTCCACATGTACGCCTAGCCAGCGATGGCAGCCTGGTAGCCGGTGAGGAAGCCGGTCCAGCAGCCAAGCCCTGGCGTCATGTCAAAAAGGAACGTCGCGAGAAGCTGCGCAAAAAGTTCTCTCATCTGGATGAGCACTAAGCGCTGCCATTGGGTGTATATAGTACATTGATCATATATAGGATAACTATGGAAATAGTTGCCTGTTTGCTGTTTATAATTTAAAATAGAATTATAGGACTAAGCTCTACTAAAACTGGTTTATTTTATCGCGAGACACTGGGATTACTTCTAAAGCGTGTAACGATGGATAACTGGCG
Source organism: Drosophila busckii (assembly GCF_011750605.1). Lineage (NCBI taxonomy): Eukaryota > Metazoa > Arthropoda > Insecta > Diptera > Drosophilidae > Drosophila > Drosophila busckii. The sequence goes on along the minus strand of NC_046608.1, from coordinate 4,233,204 downwards.
ATAAAGCTTCCATCTGTAAGTACGTTAAACATATTTTGATAAATCTCTAAGAAGCATTGTTCAAAGAGGAGACTGCAAAGAAAGAAATAGCGAGTCATATTTGCATAAATTGTTGCTCAAATCGGTTCATAGAATATTAATTAATATGCAAGACAAACTTTTCGTCACAAGCTGAGATTTTGCTTCACTTTCAATTAAAGCTTATCTGTTAGTGAAGAGAGAGAGAGCGGCACTTTACTTATTGAACTGTTTATTGACAGTAGAACCTCGTTAAAGACAAACATTTCTCGCATCAATTACTATTAACGAGCGTCTGCTGCATTGAACTGTAATTTGATCGTAAACAAATAATTTACTGCAGTTCTAAAAATAGTTTAGAGCAAGCTAGAAACTTGTTTTCCACTCTCTTTATCATTTATGTATGTCAGGTATATTTTTTGCTTCTCCTCTTTGTCCTTTTGGAGAACGCAATCATTGTTTACAGCTTGCGCTTTATAGGCTATTTATCTACCTACTTAATCTAATCAGCAAGAGCCAAAGCCAAGTCCCGTTTGAGTGTCTTGACAATTGCTAATCTGTGTTTACAAAAGACAGCAATAGCGCCCGCTGCTTCTCCCTCTCTCATTCTCTCCCTGCTTCGTCTCTTGTGCGCACACTGCGCATGGAATGCTGCTGCTGCTGCTGCTCGAAGAGAGAAATAGAGCGAGAGAGAGTGCACTTTGATCAAGCAGCAGAGCGGCTCACACACGCACACACACACACATGTGTGTATTAAATATCAACGCAGCATATTGTGTCTCTCGCTGATGTCAGTCGGCTGAACAAAGTCAAAATGAGTGGAGGTGCAGGCGTGGTGTACTACGATAAGTTCAAGGAGCTGTTGGTATCGCGACGTGGGCGTCTCTTCACCATACAATTCCATCGACCGGCTGTGCAGAATGCGCTGCGTCGTCGCACTGTCTTTGAGCTGTTGCGTGCCTTGGACATTGCCAACTATGAGCCGGATGTGAGTGTGGTGGTGCTCACAGGTGATGCTACGGCCTTTACGGCAGGCATGGATATAAGCGAAGTGCAGGAACTACAACAAAAGTCCGGCGTTGAGGCAGTGGATGTGCACTTTAACGCTTCCAGCTTAATAGTGCTATCGGTTGTAAAGAAGATGCTAGTGAATCGCAAGGTACTGGTGGCACTGGTCCAGGGCAACTGTGTGGGTATTGGCGTTCCGCTTTGTGCGCTCTGTGATATTGTGTATGCCACAGAGACGGCCAACTTCTGGATGCCGTTCACCAAGTTGGGCATATGCGCCGAGTCAGGCGCCAGTTGGACCTTACCCCAGTTGCTGGGCCACAGCAAGGCGTCGGAACTGCTGCTCTTTGGTGAGCGCATGGATGCGCGCACAGCACTACAATACGGCTTTGTCGCCAATATAGTGAGCAGTGCAACGGAGTTCTGGGCACGCATGGAGCAGCATGCGCAGTTGCCAACAGCTGCGCTGCTAGCCACCAAACGTCTATTGCAGCATAGCCGGCGGGAGCAGCTTATAGATGTTGTGAATCTGGAGAACATACACGTCAAACAGCTGCGTACCACTCCCTATTTTCGCGCACAGATTATGGCGTTTGGCAAGCGCAAAAATCAGAGCAAACTTTAAAATTAACACAACTAACAGAGTAATATTAATAATAATAAATAATAAAAAAAAGTCTTGTTGCTTTAGATCAAATCTGATAAGCCGTTGAGCGCTTTTGCAAATAAGTATTCAAATTTAAATTTCGATACATGTATATCGATATTAAGTACTCTGACGGCAAACAGCTGTTCAGACTTGAACTGTACTATCGCTATTTTGCACATCGCTAAGCAAACCATTTGTTTTTGCCGCTAAGCACTGTTGTGATTATTTTGGCTTTTGGGCCAATTTTGCGGCCATTACCATAGCCATGTTGCGGACGCACTTACTCCAGAATGTGTGTCGAAGCTACATGCTGCGCACAGCGCAGCGTGGCATTGCCACAGCAACTCCAGCGACAGTGTCAGCCACAAACAGCGCCAAACCACGTTATGCAATGGCAGTAGCAACTACCAGGACACTGCCGAGCGTGCATGGTTATGCCAGCGTTGCGCGTGCACCAGCATTCAGCAATAAGAAGCGTGCGCCAAAAGCCAACAACGGCGCAGCTGGCAGCGTAAGCATTGAGGATCTGTGGACGCAGTTGGAGGCGTTTTATCAACAGCACAGCCTGGTAAGGTATGAGAACTGTGAGCGCATAATACAGCAGCTGGAGGCAGTCGCTAACGACGAGAAGCTGCCACTTAGCGCGCAGCAGCTGCACTTTCTACTGGGCATATGCGTGCCGGAGCTGCTGCCGGCTCAAACGCGCACCGAGCGTCTGGCGCTGTTCCAGCGCCTGTGGTCGCAGCTACTCAAAGTGGAGCAGCCAAAGCTGGCACACTACTACACACAGCTGGAGATGCTGCAGCAGAACCAGCTGCCGTTGCCCAATCATCAAGCGCTGCTGGCCGAGATTGCTGTCTACAATGGCGCAGCGGACGCAACGCTCTACAGCGCGCTGCTGGACGTGGCCGGCGCCAGCGGCAATATGCGTCAGGTGACGGAGCTGCTCAGCGAAATGCGCGCACTCAACATGCCGCTGACCGAGCGCAACTTTCATGCGCTGCTGCTGGGCCATGGACGCAGCGGAGATTTAGCCGGCATGGACAAGGTGCTGGTGGGCATGCGCGCTGGCGGCATCAGCCCAACGGCCAGCACACAGGCCTTATGCTTTGTGCTGCATGTGGAGAATGCGCAGCTGGCCAAGGCGCAGGAGCTGCTGCAGCAGCATGAGCAGCAGCTGCAAGTGCCACAGCTGCTGCAAATGCTGCGCGCTGTGGTGAGCGCGGAGCACGTGAATACGCAGCTAATGGAGCAGCTGTTGGCGCTGCTGCCGGCGGAGTATATCAACGATACGGATGTGCCGGCGGCGCTAAATGCACTTGGCATGCATCTGCTGCATCAGCAAAAGGCGACGCTAATGATGCAGCTGGTGGCAGCGCTGCCAGCGCCACAATTCACAGCACAACAGAATCAGGATGGCTTCGGCGCGTTGCTACTTCAGGAACTTTTTCGCGCGCGCACGCCGCTGGAGCAGATGCTGCAGTTTGCAGCGCAACTGCGTCAATCTGGGCAGAATCCACGTGCGCTGCAGTTGCTTGCAGAGCTGGCGCTGCGCCGGCAGCCATCACTAGCGTTGAGCTGCCTGCAGGCGCTGCATACTGCGGCGGAGCCACTGCGTCCGCACTACTTCTGGCCACTGCTGCTGCAGCAGCACAAGCGTGAAGGCGAGCGCGGCGTGCTGCATGTGCTGGGCGAGATGCAACAGCTGCAGGTGCAGTGCGATGAGGAGACGCTGCGTCTGTATGTGCTGCCGCTGCTGCAACAGACGCTGCAGCAGCCGCCGCTGGCGATGCAGCAACTGGACGCCGTGGGCGTGCGTGCCTCACTTACGCTCGAGCCACTGCTGGCGCAGCTGTTGCAGCAACAGCAAACGACGGAGGCGCTGCAGCTGCTGCAGCAATATCCGACGCGCTTGCGACTCACCTCGCTGCTGCAGCCGCTGGCAGCGCTGGGCGTGCATGCGCGTGCGACCAAAAGTTACGCGCAATTCGCGCAGCTGCTGCAAGCGCTGCAGCAGCGCAGCTTGCAGCGCAAGGAGGACTTTGTGGGCGCGCTGCTGCTGCAAATGTGCGCGCCACAGACGCGTCTGCGTCAGGAGCCGACGGCGCTGCTGCGCCTGCTGCACGAACTGCAGCGTTTGCAGCTGCATATATCGCCCGCTGCAGCGGAGTCGCTGCTGGCAGTGACCAGCAGCTGGGATGCAAGCAATGCGCAGGCAGCGACCAAAGCGCTGCAGCTGCTGCGCAGTAAGGAGCTAACGCTGCCGCCCGATACGCTGCCCTTTGATGGCTTCATTAAGCATCCGCGCGACATGACGCTGGACGAGCTCGAGTGCCACCTGGTGGAGCTGGAGGCCAAGCAGCTGAACACACGCGGCGTGCTGCGGCGACTGCTGCAGCTGAACGTGCGCGATGGACGCCTGGAGCGTGCCTTGCAGTTGGAGCAAAAGTGTCAGCAGCTCAAGGTGCAAGTCAGCGCTGGCATGCTGGCCTCCATTCTGGAGCTGCACATCAAGCTGAAGCAGCTGCCACGCGCTCAGCAGACGCTGCAGCAACTGGCGCAAAGCTTTCCAGGTAAGTAAAGTTCACCAAGTGTTCAGTTTAGTTTACTCAACTATGAACTGAAATTCATTTGCTTGCAGCCTTTCAACTGGACGAGCACAAACTGCTGGACTATGCCGCTTTGCTGGTGGAGGGCGAGCAACTGACGCTGGCCAAGCAGCTGCTGGAGCAGCGTGCGGCGGCGCATAAGATCCATGGCGGCGACTATGTCATCAAGAATGTCTGGCAGCTGCTCAACAGCGTAGCTCAGCTGGCCAGCAAGCAGCCCGTGCCGGAGTCCGGACGCACGCTGACCAACGAAATCTTCGAGTTTCTACGCACTCTCGGCTACTGCCAGACGCACAATGCGCTGCTGGGACCGCTGGTGCGCGAGTGGCTGCTGCGCGGCGATCTGGCGGGCGCAGTGGCCGAATTCCAGCGCTTGGCAACGCGCTATAAGCACACGCCGCTGCAGTTCGAGCTGCTGTCGCTGCTCGTGAGCCTGAGCAACGGCGATGAACAGCAGCTGGCGCGTTATGCGAGCAGCTGCAAGCAGTCGGCGCAACAGCAGCTGGCTGAGGTGACGGCTACTGTGAGTCGCGTGCATGGTGCTGCGAATATGAACAGTGCGCTGCTGCTGGCGCTGGCGGAGTCCGGCACGGAAACGCAGCTGCGTCGCTTGATTATCAATCCAGAGTTTCAGCTGAACCATCAGCTGCTGCTAAAGAACTGCGAGCATTTGGGACAGGAGGGTGCGGTGCGCACTTTGCTGCGTTTGGCGCGCGGCGTGCGCGGACTACAACGCACCATCGATGAGCAGGCCATCTATGATATGCTGCTGGCCAAGTTTAGCAAGAGCAACAACTATGAAGCGGCGCTGGATCTGTACGAGCGTCTGCAAGCCGACGATGAGCTGAAAGTCTCGCAGGACTTTGTGCGCAATCTGGCCAAGCTGCTGCAGCTCAACAATGTCGAGATTCCCAGCAGCATTGCGCTGCGTGCGCAAATTAGATAATAAACGAAACACACTCTTCCTCCCTCTACAGAATGCATTGTTACTATTTCAATTTTTAAGTAAATTTATATTACGTTTTTAAAAAAAAAGCGCTAAAGCAATTAATGCTGCATTGTATTTTATAGACAGCTGAGCATATTTACGAGCTACCTTGTCTTAAGCCTAAGCAAATGTTTTGTATGGAATCAGTTGGTTTTCTCTGCCTTTTGCTCCTTCTGCAGCTTCTGCTGCTCCTTGGATAGCCCGCGTATGCTGACATCGTAGACGACTTCCTCAATTTTCTTCACATCATATTTGAGCGCATCGAAACGCTTGCGCAGTCCATCGTTTTTCATATTCAGGACACGAAATCCAGTATTGAGTTCACCAATGAAATGCGATATATTAAGCGGACGATCGTAGTCGCCCATTGTGACCGAATTTGTGGCGAAGCGCGACAGCTCCGAGGCCAACATAAGAACGCCAAGCAAATAATCCTCAATGTCCAATTGAAAGCCATCGGCTTGTCTTACCTTCAGGCCAAGCATTTCGGCTGCTGTCTCCCGGTTCATCAAGCTGCCCGTTTCCAGATAAACTACCAATGCACATAGAAATACCAAGCGCTGCGTTATGTACGTCCAATGATCTGAATAGCGATAGTATTGGCCAGTTGGCAATAAAGCAGCCAATTTTTCATATTTTTCAGCGCAGGCGGCAATTTGCTTGCGAGCCAAGGCGCAGGCATTGGGAATTTTGCTCAAGTCAGCGTGCATCACTTGCAGTGTAATGGTCGCTTCCTTTGAGAGTTGCTCAATTTCGCGCACTACGATGCGAATATTCTCACGTATCTCCTGCTCCTTGTCTATGTGTTTTTGATAATTTGAAAAGATGTCCATATTAACGAAATTCGACATTTTGTTGCTGCAGCTGGCGCGTCGTTTATTCGGTATGTACGTATAGTATTTGCAGCAACACTAGTATTTGTGCAATTTTTATGGTATTGGTAGTTTTGAAATACTTAGCATACTTATTTGGCGTTTAAATTGCAAACAACGCAGCTGTAAATTAAGTTAGCTTATCAAAAGCGATACTTTTGGCAAGTATCTTCTTTTATGCTATCGATAATTGCTGAAGCTTGCAACTGTCATCCCGACTGAAGTTATTTTGCATATGTAAATTAAAATTCAAAATTATGCCGCCTAACATGTTTTGCTACAAACAAAATAGCAATTAATTTATTAATAATAATTAGTTAGTAATTATTTAGCTAGCATAAAGCATAGCGGTTGCAAAAACAGTAAACCGGTAATAACAATGAGCGTCATGCTGATTTTGATAGTGTTGAAGGCTAAATGCGCGTCGTTACGTCGTTTGCACACACACGTGTGTGTGTGTGTGTGGGTTACCAAAATGGGCCATGCACATCTCCAGCTGGGATGCTCTCGCGCTCTCCCGTGGAGAGGCATGCGCTCAAATGTCTCAATGTCTCGCTGTTGTTTTTTTTTTGATTTCTTTTTTTTTTGGCTGCTTGTTCGCGAGAATGCTTGCGGCGCTCCTTCGTGGCTCGTTAGAGTTTTTAACCATATGTTGGTGTTGGGCATTGGTATTGCTGTTGGTGTAGGTGTTGCTGTCGTACTCTCCTAGTCGTTGTCGTAGTCGTAGTCGTTGTCGTTGCTGGTTAGCCTCGGCTTGTAATAAGGCATCCATTATGAGACTATGTGCATAGTTTTTGGGCAACGACACAACGCAGCACAAACGCAACAGCAGCAGCAGCAACACCAGCAGCAGCAGCAACACCAGCAGCAGTCACACACATTGCAAGTCCCCGACAAGTCGTCTCACTTCACACGCATTAAACGTGCCCTGGTTTAGCTTGTTCCGGTTTTTTTTTTATTTTTTGACTACTCGTCTGTGTGTGGCCAATGGTAATGCCCAAAAAAATTATAAAAAATTGCAATTAACAAACAATCTATTGCTGCCAGCAAAAGTTGCTAAATGTGTGAAATAATTGCAAAACTATATAATATGTTAAATTTTTTTCGCTGTTTGTTTGTTTATGCACAAAGTGCTCGTTTAGTTGTTAAACTTGTCTCATGCGACAAATGAACTGTGCATATACTATGTGTGTGTATATAATGTATATGTGTGTGTGTGTGTGTGAGCTTATCTAGCTAATATGTACTTGGTTATGTGCTTAAGCTAGGCGTTGCTTTTTGCCAGTAACTGTAACTGTGCCTGTGTGTAATTGCATTTAATTTGTTGTTTACGCTGCTACGCCCAACGCCCCAACGCCCCAAAGCAAAAGCAAAAGCAAAAGCAAAGCAAAGCAAAGCACTTTGTGCGCTACGGCCTTGCGCTCATAAGAAAAATGTATTTGTATGTGTATGTGTATGTGTATGTGTGTTGTCTATGAGTGTATGCATTAAATGTGTGTCAAAGCGCAATTTCCGCATTCAAGCTGTGTCAGTGTGTGTGTGTGTGTGCAAGATCACTTGGGCAACATTAATAGCTTGGCAACAATAGAATTTTGCACATTTGCTCATAAATTCACTGGCCGAAAGGCAAAACGCCAGGGGGGGCGTCAAGCAAGCGAGTAGTCATAGATACTCGTCGCTGCAACTGCAGTATCAAATATATATATATAAAACACACACACACACACATACAGTTATTATAAGTATTCGAACGCATAGCAACTGCGACGTCAGCGTCAGCAGCGACTGCGTTGCTTTTTGCAATTGCGAAGGCCGACGACAAATATGTATTATGTACATACAAATATATATATGTGTGAGTGTGTGTGTGATGCTGTTTGCGCTTGTATGTGTTGCATTGAACTACATTTTGTGTTGCCAAAGTGGCCAAACACTTGACTGAGACTCTTGTTGTCTGTGTGTGTGTGTGTGTGTTTGTTTGTTTGCCTGCCTGTCATTTTGATAGTTTGGCTTTTACTCTAACTACAAATTAATAGCTTATTGTTTGCTCGAACATTTAGACAAGGCAAAAATTGTAAAATTGTCCTGCCAACGCTATGAACACAGCACTGATTGCGAATCAAATCAAAGGACATTAGTAACTCTCAATTGGTAAGTAGTCCACTCCACTCCACTGGAGCCACTGCCGCCGGCTTAGCTTAACTTATACATAAATTTCTCTTCTCTGGCGTTTTGCAGCAAGCCCAACATTGGGCCAATCCAAACTGGCACATCAATTTTGGTTCTCCTATCCGCCACCTGGCGCTGGCGGCGGCTCCTCAAGTGAGTTGCATGTACGATTTATCCGTTGAAGCTTAAACGCTTCGTTTGTACGTCTATCGACTTTCTCTACTTTCTCATACTTATACTTGTGTTTAGTTTTGTATTTCGTTTCATTTGATTTTGTGCTCTTTTAGTTTTATTTATGTTTTAGTTAATTTCAATTCTGTTTTCTATAAACGGCAAGTCTCTCGCTCTATCTCTCTCTGTCTGTCTCTCTATCTCTCTCTCTCTCTCTCTCGCTCTCTAAGTGTACCCAGTCTCTTGTCTCTGTTTACAGTTTGAATAATGTAATTTATTATTTTCCGTTGTCTTCTGAGTTTTGTATACGTAAACGTAAAGTGAAACTGCAGCGTAACCAACTTATAATCGATATAACTATATAATATAACAAATAGCTGTAATACTCATACTCAATATATTTTGGAACTAATACTACTAATAAATGTACGTTAAACTGTCATAAAAAAAACAATAACAACAACAAATTCAATTGCAGTGAGTCTTCTTTAGTTGCAGATACTAAATATAGCATAACTAGCATAATTAATTGTAATTTCCATTTTCATTTTCATTTCACTTTATGTTTATATGTATACGAATCTCAAACAGTCTGGGCAATGTTTTCTATATTATAATTATAAGCTATTGTTTCCTCATATATCTCCAACTCACGCAATCTTTCAATACATCAATAGTTAATGCAATTTACAACTGACAAAACAAAATAAATAAAAGCAACAATGTTTACAATCAAAAAGTATTAATCGTTCACAATTTGTCGTTTCTATTCTTTTCTTTGATAATTGTGTCGTTTTTTGAAATAAAAAAACCAACACCCTGACACGCCCACGCCCACGTCCACGCCCCCGCCCACAAACAATACACGCAGCTCCGCTAAGCTCAGCTTAGATCACGCACACACACAAAGACACAGACACAGGAGTTTACACACACACAGCTGCCGCTACACACACACACACACACACACACATAGACACATTGCCGCAGTTCGTCGCTAAACGCCGCAGCAGCTGCCTCGACAAACTCGAAAATTGACAAGCAATCAAAAGAAAATAAATAACAAAAGCTCAAATTTAAAGTTCAACAACAAAAAACAAAAACAAAACGTAAAACGAGAAAAACGCAAAGCAAAAGAAATCAAAACGAAATTCTCTCTCTCTCTCCCGTCTGCTTGGCACACACACAGACACACACACACACACACACACATATGCACTTATCGCAATGTTGTGGCAAATGTTTTAAATGTGTTTGACAAACATAAAACAAAACTCAACACGCTTCACTATCAATAAGCAACAACAACAACAACTTAAACAACAATTGACACTTATAGAGGTAAGGAGTAAGTTTGTCTCGCTCTCTCTCTAACTCTCTCTCTCTCTCTCTCTCTCTCTCTAACTCTCTTTCTAACTCTATCACTATCTCTGTCTCTCTACTCTACTCTCTGCTCTGTGAACTTGTAGTGCTGCCTAAATTAAATTTCATGTACTTTACAAATAGTTTCACTCTAATTTTTGATTAATATAATTTGGATTTATATGCTAAATGAATGGGCTTGGCTTGCAGCTTGCAGAGAGCATTGCATACTTATTTGTATAAAAATAGCTTATAAGGCATACACACACATACGAAGACACGCATACGAACACACACATACATATACGAACAAGTTAGTTGCGTAGTAATCGCACATCTGCAGACAATTTATCTTAATAGCAGCACTTACGTATGCCCCAAGTACAGTTAGTACAAACAGAAATTGCAATAATTAACTTAAATTAGCTTACAGCACATAAAACTAGCGATTCAGGTCATACACACACACACACACACACACACAAACACACATATATATAGCTGTACGTTTGTGATAAATATCGCTAGTTAACCATGACATTAGCTGCTGGCGCTTAGGTTAATCTCAAGGGTAAAACTGTAAGTTATGCAAGCGTTAATTTTTCTTCTACAAAATGCAAGTACAGTGAACGCACGCTAAGCGCTGCAGCATAACAACTAGATTTACATAAGCTAAAATTTAGTTTAGTAGTTACTTTCTAATATGTTTTATTTTATTACGTAGCTTTCATATATAGAAAATTGAAATTTATGCTTAACTTAAGACTTCTAGACTTAAAGTTTTAATAATTATTTTCGAAATTCGATATAAATTAGTTCATAGCTGCACTACAGAAAGTTTAAATTTAGCTAAACAAATTATTCCAAATCAAAACAGTTTTCTAGTTAGCGCAGCACTTGAACTAATTTGTATTACTTTGACAAATTCAAAGTAAGTAGCGCTCTAAAGTTTAAATTTGATTAAATTTCGACATGCGAAACTTTCTGCTTAGCGCGCACTCACTGTACTTCAAATCAAATCGCATTTAATTCATAACTAAATGAAAGCTGCAATTACCAGCTGATTAGACTTGTCAAAAGTAATTAAAAAACTGAACTGAAACAGCAACTAAAACTAAAACCGTATATGACACGCGTGTCGCACACACGTGGCGTATACGTAATGCGCATATATGAAAATCATAGCACGCAGAGCTAAGAGCTGTCTCGCATTATTTTGAGCTGCGAAAGTGTAAAGTAATATGCAATTTACTCAGGTTTCAATTTATTACACACACACACATAGACACACACACACACACATGCACACGCACACGCACATATAAATTTGTAGTAGACGCTAGTTGAATTAACTAAAATGTGACTGGCACATTAACTAGCAAAGTGCACGCGACTTTGTGCGTTGAGGTCAAAAGTTTGTCTGCTCTTTGATGCTGTCGTCAAAGGAGTTGGGCGACAGTTTATAATTTGATTTGAGTTACTTAGTAGTAGTAGTAGTAGTAGTAGTCGGTGGAGAGTTGGCATGTTGTTGGTAAATTTCGTTTGTGCGTAGACTTTTGTGTGTGACGGTAGCGGCATGTTAGACATAAATTAGTTTTCGTTGTTAGTTAGTTTTAGTTTTAGTTGCTTAAGCTTAAACTTTTCACTTTCAACTTGAATTTGAATTTGAATTTTGTATATTGAATTAAATTAATTGTATTGTAGCTGTAAATGCGTTAGTTGTTTGTTTTTATATGCTTAATATATTAAGTTTTAATTTTAATGATTCAATTGCTTTAACAATTTCAAATGCATGAAACACGCTGCCAACAAAAAAGAAAAAAGAAAACTGATCTAGTGCTTAACGATCAAAAGCTTAACTAATCAATTGCCCAAATGGCTTTTTGCTCTCTGTTTCCGTTTCCGTTTCCGCTTCCGCTTCCGTGTATCCGTATCCGTTTGCCTGTTGTGTGTGTCTGTGTTCCCGTCTTGCCACCAACAATCCAACAAAAATCCACAATCCAGACAGCAAAACGTCGCAAACCGACGAGGAGAAGCAGCGCGATCGACAGCGCAGCGAGCGCGAGGCCAAAAAGGAAGAGCAGGACGCTATCAACTACAAGGTGAGTGTTCCAGAGCTCTGTTGGACACAAGTGCAGCTCTCCACACCCCGCTCTTTGTCTCTCTTCCTCTCTTTCTTTCTCTCTCTCTCTCTCTCTTTTCACATTTTTTTTTGTTTTGTTGTATGCCTGTGTGTGTGTGTGTGTGTGTGTATAATACCTGTGTGTGTGTGTGTGTGTGTCTTTTACTCTTTTTGTACTATATATACATATATATACATATGTTACGTATACGCAACGTGTTCGAGTTGCGCGTGCCTCTGCGCTTGTTTGCTTCTATCTGTATGAGTGTGCGTGTGTGTCTGTGTGTGTGTGTGTGTGTGTGTGTGTGCCAGCAGACATAACCGTCATCTATTCAACTATATAGCCTTAATTCTCGAAAAATATATATACAGTGTATTGTGTAACGCGCAATAAATCAGTCAATCGAGTCGTGTCTCGGTCTCGAGTCCGAAACACACAAATGACGGCAAAAAAGAAAATCGCAAAACCAAAAAAAAAATTAATAAGCAAAATGCAACGCAATTAAAAGTTAAACCGCAAATCAAAACAAAACAAAACAAAATATGCAAATTCGAATAAAATACTAAAAATGGCAAATGAGCTCACGAATTTATTGTAAAAATGCACTTTGCAACAATTGCATGTAAACAGCGCGACAAGGAGCAACGTGAGGCGCGTTTGCTGGACTTTGAAATACGACGCCAGCAAAAGCGTGAGGAGCAGAGTCAGCAGCGGCAGCAGCAGCAACAGTTGCATCAGCATCAGCAGCAGCAGCAACAACAGCAGCAGCAACAACAGCAGCAGCAACAGCAGCAGCAACAAAACGAAAAGAGTCCGCCAACAACTTCGTCGCATTCGTTGCAGCAACAGCAACAGCAGCAGCAGCGACAGCAACAATTGCAGCTGCAACAAAGCATTGCAGCATCGCAGGCAAGCAGCAGCGGCGGCGGCGGCGGCGGCAGAGTCAGCACACCGGACACACCCAAATTGCAAACACCGCCAGATCGTTCATTGCCGCCCGCATTTCGCAGTCGGTCCATCGAGCGTGAGATTTTCTACGAGCGCAAACGCTTCTCGGTGCAGGAGACAACAGCTGAATTCAAGGTTTTTCTCTCACTGTATATATAATGCTCAAACTAACCCCAACCAACCAACCAACCAAACAAACAAGCACGTTCAATGCTTTGAGATTTAACTAATCTGCTTTCAATTTCATTTCCCCCCGCGCCCCTTCTTGGACCCGCTTAGGAAGCTGTGAGCACAACTCCATCTCCATCTCCGCAGACGTTCAGCGGCACGCCGCCAACTCCATACACGGCGGCATTGGCGGGACCTCCGGCAACAGCGGCAGCTGCAACAGCTGCTATAATCCCCATCTTACCGCTCGGCGTTGCCACGCTGCGCGATGATTCGACGGAGTCCGAACAGTCCGTGACATGTGCGCCGACCCACACGGATCCCTACCAGCGCATCATGTGAGTAGCCACTATTATAATCTCTAATGCGCCAGCTTATACCTCAATTAAAAGCTTCAGTCCTCTAAGCTAAGCTTTAAATCAAGTGTTAGCAACAAAACCACCAAACGCCATTTTCCACCCATATACAAAAGCTAAGCGAGCGAGCTTTCCACCTGCGACAAGTTTGCCGCCTGCATTGTCACACCTCACACACACACATACATCTCGATGTGTGTGTGTGTGTGTGTGTGTGCGGCAAGTGGAAGCTTTTCTAACGTGTAGCTTTTGCTTTGTGCTTTGCTGAAACGCGAATACGCTAATTAGTCGCTTGTACTTAGTGTACTCTGGTGTGAGTGGCTCCAAACTATGCTACAGTGTGCGCTCGATAATGTCAACGAAGGCTGTTTACTATTTTGCATGTCAATTGCAGCTGCAATTAGCGCTTAATTGCATAAACAAATCAGTGGCAACTTTGTTCAGCTCTGAAGTATGCAATGCTTTTTGCTAAGCTCAGTAAATTGCATCGCCTAATAAATTAATTTACTAATTCATTCTTCTTCTGCAAATTTAACTAATGGCTGAGTACTATTTAATTAATATTTATTTATTTCATATTTTGGCATGTTAGTCACAGCATTAAGCACTAAGCTCAAAGCAATACAAAATCAGTTTCAAGCTGAGCTTAGTTCAGACAGTTTTGCTTATTTATATGCCAGATATAGATTATAAGACATTTGTCATAACTGAGCAAGCAATAAAACATTATTAACCACTTGGCTTTAAGGATTTGAAACTGAACTCTACTAAATTTTATATATTTCTTGTATAAAGACTGTTACATAAAGAGCCTTGCTGTGCAATTCGTCGACTATATTTGAATTTTTAGCAAATGAAGATAGAGCAGTTATACAATTAATTATTGAAACTCACGCCAAGCCATCGTTTCCCACGACTATGACTAATGTGTTATTGATATTGATAGGAATAATTAGTATGACAATTGTTAGGTTCAGTTCGCTATTGTCTTCAAGACTGCAAGTAGTGCTTCAGAATCTGTCGAGGAATACGCAACGTTAGCTCAAGATTTTCATTGCATTTCAAAGCAGTGAGGTAAATATATTATATTTTATGCAAATTAAAAGTAAACATAATTTATATAATGGGAATGCTAAACAGCCGCAGCATTTGTTAGCTATTAATAGTTAACTTAGATTAAATACAGTGCTTTTTAATAATAATACGTATACGTAATATCGTTACGTTTGCGCTTACGCTTTAAAGCAGCGCGCATTAAATATTTAAAAACATTTTAAAAAGTATTTTGCAATAAACGTAACATCTAAGTGCTCTGCCTGCAGGATAAACAAACAGCACTAAAAGTTTCAGTTGCAAAACAGCTGGCAGCATATACATATACACTTATGTATGTGTGTGTGTGTGTGTGTGCATACTAGAAAACAATCAAAATTGAAACCTGAGCTTACGCTTTGAGCTCGCTTTGAGTATGAGCCACTTGCCCTCGACACACACACACACACACACATACATATATATGTATAAGTGTATGTGAACATGTGTGGGTAAACAGATGTACGTGTCCATTTTCATTTCCCTGGTGCAGGCAGCATAGCAAGAGTTGCCGCCGCACAGCAGTATTTAGTTGGAAGACTAGAGAGACGCAGCGGAGCGAGAGAGTAAAAGAGAGCGAGAGAGCGAGGGGGCCTCAGTTAGAAGTTTGTTTTAGGCTCTGCAAGTGCGTTGACTCAACGAGAGCGGGAGGGGGGTGATGACGACGGGGGTGCATTGCAGATGTACTCGTGAGTGCGGGACTGCGGTTAGGTATTGGTGTCGGCATCGGGGCAATTGTTGTTGGTGCGCTTGAAAATTGGAACACGTGTGTGTTTTGCCACTCAAAATTCACCACAAAAACAGAGAGCCGAAGCGCAAAAGCTCGCATTTGAGTTTGGCAACCAACACACACACACACTCTCTCAATTGCAATTGCGCCGACTGCGCTGTCGACAGCGTTGCGCTCGCATGCTCACTCACTCTAGCTCACTGAGCTGAGCGCGCGCGCTCTTTTGCTCACTTGCTTGCGCTCTCTTGCGCTCTCGCTCAGTTCTGTCGCCTGGCCGAATACACGACATTTTGCTGCTTGCGCTTGTTTTAGTTTCTGTTTTTTTTTCTTCTTTTCTTTCATTTCACAAATAACACGTGCATTTTGCGTCGTCGTCGTCGTCGTCGTCGTTTCTGTTGCCGAGATGTGCCGCCTTGTACGTTGTTCTGCTTGTTGTTGTTGTACTTGTGCTCAATGTGAAATATACATATGCATGTGTGTGTGTGTCTGTGTGTGTGCGTTTTTTTTTTATTATTCACTTTGTTCTAGTGCTGTGTTGTCAGTGTGTTTTACTTTTATTTCGGTTTTTTTTCGCACAAAAGTTTGCCGCTCTGCTTGCTGCGCTGCCGCTGCTTGGCTCGCATGTGTTGTTGTATTGTTGTGACCGTTCTGCCAAGTCCACGCTCTGCCGCTGCCGCTGCCCGCCCGCCGCCTGCGCTGCTGCTCTTTCCCTTTTGGCTGCTGCTGCTGCTGCTGCTCACCATTTTTGCTTTGCTGCTGTTTTCGGCTTGCGGGCCAAAATATTTTGTCTTTCGACTGTCGACTTCATTGCGGTGTTACGTGTTTCGCGTGTCAGACGCAGCGGACGACGACGACGACGACGACGACGGCGACGGCCACGGTGCGCGGGCTAAGAAGCGGCTAAATAATAAATAAATAAATAATACAACAACAGCAGCAACACACATAGATTGAAAATAGCTTAAGCTATAAACATTCAAAAACGCTGAACGACAAGCAACAACAACAACAAGAATCTACTACATTTATTTTAAAACATTCATAAATTGTTGTTTATCGCATATAAACACGCACACACATAAACCCACACACACGCACACGCACACCCACACACTCTATATGCTAATGTATGTATTATTAAGTGTTTAAGATCTGTTGCCCTTTAGATAAGTTGCAACCAAAATCGATTCAATCGCATTCATTATTTATTTTGTTTGCATTTTTTTTATTGTGTGCCAAAGTGTGATCCAATCTACAAAAAAAACGTTGTTTATTTATTTACACAAGCAAGCAAGCAAACAAACAAACACAACGCGCACACACGTGCTGCCTATTTATGTATGTGTGCGTGTGTGTGAGCATAGATATTTAGATTACGCGCCCTGGGAAATCATAAATCTAAAGCTGCAGTTCCAACAATAACAAAAAGAAAAGCACTGATGTAATATTAACGCAGATAACTTACAACGAAACGCACTCATGCATGTGTGTGTGTGTGTGTGTGTGTGTGTGTGTGTGTGTGTTTGTATGTCAGTTTGCAATTCAATTTGTAGCCCTTAGTGCAATTGCTCTGCGGTTGAAGCATCTCTAAACTTTTGGCAGACACTTCTGACAGCATCTCTTTCTCTTTCTCACACACATTCGCCGCGTCTGTCGCGCTTAATCAATTTCTAATTCAAGTGCAATGTTAATTATTATTGGCATTTTCGATTTGATAACCTTCAATGCAGCTTACAGCTATAAATAATAAATAAAGTTCAATTTATGTTGAGCCAACTTGTTAAGCAAACTTTTAACATTTATTTCATAATTGCAGCAATTTACTTTCTTCATATTTTAGACAGCTGCGTATATAATTTAAACAGTTAATGGCCAGGTAATGTCTAAACCAGTAGTTGAAGCTGCTATATCTATATAGAGCTTATAGCATATTAGATTTATAGCTGTAACAGCTGCTAGATCCCCAATGCTTACTATTAATTTATTTAAATTTTACCAAACAGTTGAGCTGAGAAAAGTTTGAGCAAACTAAACAAATTAAATTGTTTACAATATTTTGTTGCTAACATTTAGCTTAGCAGTTATGCCCCAATGCTTATTTATTTCTTAACATTTTAATAGCTTAACTTTTTAATTGAAATTCAATAACTTCAAAAAGTGTAGCAACTAATCAGTTAAGTTGAAGTTTGTTGTTTTAAACTAAAAAGTTATGCCCCAATGCTTGCACTTTTCTATTAAATAGCAACAAAATAGCGTAAATCAGCTTTAAATACTACAAAATTTGCTTAGAAATAATAATAGCAAACAAAAAGTTTGAGAAAAAATTAAATGGCAACAAAATTTACTTTAATTTAGTTTAGTTTTAGCTTAATAGATGATATTAAATAAAGTTTAGAGTTTGTTTGTCTATGCTGAGTGCTGCAATTAATTTTGGCTGCTACTGGGCTGGGGGTTGGGGTGGGGGCTGGTGCCGCATGTCGCACGTTTGTTGTTGCTTTAGCTAGTTTCGCTTTTAATTATTTATTTTCAACGCTTACTATGTAGTGAGTATTTAAATTTGCGCATATTTAGTGGATATTTGGGCAAAATGAGCTTTGAATTAGTTATTGAGAGAGAAAGAGCTGCGCGTAGCTATAAATAGTTAATTAGTTAGTTAGTGTGTGTGTTTGACATTTCAATGTCATTGTCAATAGCCGAAGCAGCAGCAGCAGCAGCAGCAGCGCGGCCTATAAAATCGAATAATAATAATAATAATTATTTCAGTTTGATTATGTGGGCGCCCGCGCCGCCACGCCCACTGCAATTGAACTGCGATTGAGTTGGCGTGTTGTGTCTCTAGCAAGTGGGTGGAGTGGGGTGGTGTGGGATGTGCTGTCATTTGATCTTTCGTTGTCGTGTTGCATGCCACACGTAACTGTAAATGGCTGTATGCGTGTCGCGATCAACACTAAACAATGGGAGAGAGCATGTCATGTAAATTGTGTAGCAGCCACTCTGTGGCGCCACCGAAGGCCACAACAACAACAACAACAACTCCATACATTTTGTATCGATTGCTGCTCAACTCGCTCGCCGCACAACAAACTACAACTGCTTGTAACTTGATTTTGCTTAATTCATTTAATTCGACCAGCCATAAATATAAACACACACACACAGAGACACACACACACACACACGCACTCGTGTGGCAAATCAGTCAGGTCAGGGCAATTTACACAATAAAAAGCGTAAAGCGAATGCGGCATATCGACCAGCAAGCAGTTAACAGTTACACTATATAGGCCATATATAGCAGCAGAGCTGGGCCACAGTGGCAACGAAAAGAATGTTTATTTAATTGCTCAATTTAAGCTGCGCAGTTGGCACAACAATAAATATATTAATTAATTATTAAAATAATAAATTAAGCGCGCAGCAAATATTAATAAATGCAAAGTTTTATATTTGAGTTGCGTCTATATCATTTTATATTGTTTTGTATAAAACGCAAGCTAAATGTTTACTTAATAAATGTATTTGAATCTTGCTTTACTTTTATTTTTGCATTTTTATTATTTCAAATATAAGCTTAAATTTAAATGAAATTATGATTGTTTATTTTATATATTGTTTTAAATAATACGCAAAAATGCTAATGCTAATTTTATAATATTTATGCTGCAATTTTATAAAAAAAATTGCCATGTTGCAAATTTAATTTTTATAAATTCAAAGTTTTGCATTTTGTTTGTTTTCGTTTAGCTCTATTGATTGCTTAAGCTGCGAAATAATAAATAAATGCTCATGCACAGCTAGTTGCTAGCAATTAAATAACTGTTTAATATGCGCAACTTTATTTATTTATTTAAATTTAGCGCTCTGTTGCTCGCTCTTAGTTTGAAATGCAAGCGGCTGTGGCAAATTGTTGAAATCCGTGTTTTATTTACTATAACACCTGACTGCGCTGCATATGTTAACAGCCAGTTGGCGAGCATATAGCATATATTAATATATATATATGCGCATATACATATGTGCAAGTCTATTTACATTTGTTGTTGAACATAAAGCACTTAACAGCCGCAGCCTGCGAGCCTCACAGCAGCAGCAGCCGCAGCAGCAAAGGCGGCTTTAAAAATGTCGTAATGCACTTATATACTCAACACACACACACACATACACATGCATATGTGGCTTATGTGCTGGCATTTATAGCATATATGTATATTCATGTATCTTTAGCAACAAACGAACAAGACAAGTCAAGGCTTGAAGCTGCATTTTAGGCATGTGGCATGTAACTGGCGCATGCATCTGTTTCTTCACATATATGTGCATGTGTGTGTGTGTGTGTGTGTGGCAGCCGGTGCCAGCGTGTCTGTGGCAGTTGCAGCTGCACTGGGCACATAAACATGAAATTGCCTTATTTTTGTGCCTCTGCGCTTAAAGCAAAAAAACCGAAAGCAAATCTGTTTGCGGCGACTTCTTGTTATTAAGATCAAGGACCAAAGCAACTGCAAGGCGCTGGGAGTGGCAAACTGTTTATGTAATTGCCTGTGCATTGTGGGTCAGCTGTAATAAGCTTAAGCCAGCTATCGCTCTCTCTCTCTCTCTCTTGCCGTTTTGGCATTTATGAATAAAAAAAAAAAAGGCAGTTAAACTTGTTCACAAGGTCAAAACGCAGCGGCGTTGACAACTGAAGAGATAATCGCCAATAAGACACTTGAAGACTTTGACTACAAAATCAATAACTGCATAACATATATACGTATGTATGTGTGTCTGTGTGTGTATTTGTTTCTTTGGCTGCGTAAATCAAAATGACTGCGTTTACAATTATTGCAGCATACTTTTCAGCGCTACTCTAATCGCTCAGACTTTGCTGCTTGCTTTATATGCATAGTTTGTGCAATTTATTCATACATGTGCACACTGTACAGTGCGCACTCGCTGCATATGCTTAAGTTTGCCAAATTATACAAACGATATGCAGTTCAGTTTAGCAGTCGCTGCTTGGCTTAAGTTTAAAGTTATGACTTCAAATTTGGCTTTAGTTGCACTTGAATTGCTCTTGGCCATGGCAACTGGCTAATGATTATTAATCATAGTCATTAGTAGTTCGATTATGTTTGTTTATAGGCTTACGCTAAATTTATTTAACGATTGCAATGACAAATTATAAGCAATAAGCTAAAAGTTTAAAGCTCAGCGACTGACAAGATTTTTTTAAAACTTTTTGCTCAAATTTTGTTAGTTTGAAATAATTTCTTTCGACTCAGCAGCGTTTGTCTGACGAGCGTTTACTGTAGCATATTTGGTTTCAATATTAGTGTTTGTATTTTGTTTTTGTTTTTTTTCGAATATCTTGTATCCATAAGTTCGTGTTTTGGCCTAGCCTTTTAGCAAGCTAAGCGAAGGTCGTGCCATACAAAAAGCCTAGGCAGGGGCAGCTTATTGTGTATATATCTATGTGTGTGTGTGTGTGTGTGTGTGTGCGAGAGAGAGGGCAGCAGAAATTACAATGGCAGCGCAACAACAAATTAGGCATTGGATTTTAGCCAAAGTCAATGCTGCGGCTGGGTCATAATGTGTTTTTGCTTTTGTTGTTATTTTCGCTTAGCGTGGCACAATAATTTGCATTTTGGACGCTCAGCTCAGCACAGGGCGCTGTGCGGCAGTTGGCAGTTGCCACAGTTGCGTGACCACTGCCACGTGAGCCCCCAAAACCAGCCACCCGAGAGGGGTGGGGAGGGGGTTGCGGGACTAACTGCTAATGTTCACTTGCAGGTCACGTTTCACACGATTTAGTCGCCTCTGCCTCGAGCCTTAGCGCCATTCATCATTGATCAACATGCTGTGGCTATATAACAAATATAATACATATATATATATATTTGTATATACATATATATATGCATATAATGTTTATACAAACAGTTGTGTTTTTAAGTGCTTTAATTTAATTAGCATGTTGGCAGCAATTTAATGTCGAATGTCTGCTTAGCACGCCGCGCGCTCAGCTGTGCGTAGTGCCTATGAACTTTGACCCCAATATACGAAGTCATCATTCAGCGCCCATTGTCCTCGCTCTGCTTTTAACCAAGCAACGAAAAAAAAGAAATATAAATCTAGTAGCTGCAACCAGCGTTTAAATAAAATATAGCAAATTTAAAATATAATTGAATTGAATTCAGTGCAACATTTAATCTCAAACTCTTGCGCTTTGGCAGCAATTTAAGCAACATTTTAATTTATTGTAAATATTTTTTTTAATTAAAAATTGCTTTTAATATTAAAGTAAATAATTTAATTAATCAAAACACAATTTATATAAATTTTATTCTTAGGCTTAACTTTAATATTTTGTATAATTTTAAATTCAACTCGAAATTTCAATATCTGCTGTATTTAATTTAATTGCATTCCAAACAAAGTTCAATTGATTCGATTTTCAAATTAAAATAATATTCAATTATAAATTAAATCATAATCAGCATCATTTTGATTTAATTGTATGCCAATGACTTTAGGCTAAATTAAAATATTTTTCTTGTGTTTTTTACGCTTCAACACTTCAAACTTCCAAATGTGTTATACATAAATAAATAATTTAAAAAGTGCGCAGCGCAAAAAGTGTTTAAACAATTGTTTCTTGTGTCCTTCTCTTTAGCATTAAATGCAACAATTTATTGACTGTACTTATTGCCTTAACAAGTAGCAGCCTTTTATAAAAAAGCTTCAAGCAGCTGTGAAATATTCAAATTGTGATTATTGGTCAAATCTATAGTGTTAAATAATAAATAAAATATAAACGAGCGAGAGCATGCAACGCCAACCAGTTTTGGAAGCGAACTAGAGTCCAATTGAAGCGCCAGCCACACAATCATGTCCATGCTAGGCAGCAGTCTCAATGGCGACGGCAGTCCGGCCAGCTCGCATCCAACAGCAGCAGCAGCAGCAGCAACAACAGCAGCAGCAGCAGCAGCAACTGCCAATGCTAATGCCAATGCGATTGTTAATGAGAGTGGCGCCACATATGAGTACGCGGGGCAGACGCAGGGCGGAGTGCTGGAGCTGCCGAATGCCAGCACGCCGCTGCTGGCGGGGCACGAGTCAAGTGCTCCAGTCGTTGGAGCCATGCCAGGAGCAGTGCCAGTAAGTTTTACGGTTTCGGAGGCGCCGCCGACGAGCGGCGCAGACACGATGCTCATGCCGCTGCCAGGCGCCCTAAACTTTGTCATGGGCGCTACAGTTAGCAGCGCTGCCACTGCCAGCGCCAGCGTCGCTGCCAACGACAACAACAATAACAACGATAATGCCAGCGATGATTCGAATCCGGTAACAATTTACAGGTAAAACTTAAGGCGCAGGGCAAAGCAGGCAAAGCATTTAAATATAAATAAATTAAGCTAAGCTTTAATTATAGTGCTCTCAACACTTGAGTGTTGCTCCACATTTGTCTTATGCCCACTTCTTTCTGCTCTTTGCAGGTGCCGGGCTCCGATAGCGTCACTCGACTGCATGGAGGAGTTCAGTGGTACGGGCGGTCATCTTGATTTCGGTATCAAAATTTGTCACTTTTCTATATAACCAACAAAAAAAAAAACAAAGAAAATGAAGCTACATTTGATTTTGATTTGCTTTGCTTTTGCTTACGCTGCGTATGCTTGATATTAAGCATACGCCACATGTGCTTTAGTTGTAGCTTGCCTTTTGCTTTTGTTGTTCGTTGTTCTTTGCACGTTTGTCTTAGCTCGCGTCGTCTCTCCTTTTGGGCATAATTAACCGAATTTACAAACTTTCCATTCCTTGGCATGTTGCAAAATCCAAAAACCACATCCAATCCAACAACAATCCAACCTGAACCTCCGAACAACACACACAGGCCGTTCGATCAGCCTGGGCTCCAATCCGGCGCTGCAGCTGCGGCACGGCTCAACGCCGACGCCGGGGCTGCGATACAAGAATCTGGGCAAGAGTGGGCTGCGCATCTCGAACGTCGGCCTGGGCACTTGGCCCGTATTCTCGCCGGGCGTTAGCGACGAGCAGGCCGAGTCCATACTCAAGCTGGCCATCGACAGCGGCATCAATCTCTTCGACATCTCCGAGGCCCACTCCGAGACCGAAATTGGCAAAATACTCCAACGCACCGGCTGGAAGCGCACCACATATGTGATCACCACCAAGGTCTACTGGAGCACCAAGTGAGTCTCACTCTCAGGCTTTAACTGAATGCTCATTTAATTGCCCATCCAATCTCCACAGATCGGAGGAGCGCGGACTTTCACGCAAGCACATCATCGAGTGCGTCCGCGCGAGCTTGCAGCGACTCCAGCTGAGCTACATTGACATAGTCATCATCCACAAGGCGGATCCCATGTGTCCCATGGAAGGTGAGTGGGTGCAATTAATAAAGCAGAAGAGTCGAGACTTTAATTCAAGCCAGAACTTGAAATAAATGTTAACTAAACTAGGTTATTATTATACAATAATATGCATATAAGCAACTAATCCGATTTCTTTAACTTATAAATTATTAGTTTTATTAGCTTAAATATTCTAGTAAAATTATTTCAGAAGTGTGTGAAATTATAATCGTAAGATTAGATTATATTAAGTTATTTAAATAGACCGCTTACTTTATTATATTATTGTTTTAAATTTAGAAAAATATTCATTTATTTTTGCCTTCGCTTTGAGCCAAACTGAACGATTTAACAAATAATATCTGAGAAGCATTTCAACATCAAAAATATATTTATTATATATTAATATATTCTAGATATTTGGCTTATACTAAAACAATTTGTATTTAAAATATTTGTAGCTTACATTTAAAGCAAGAGTAAGGCGCAAAAAGATTATTATTCTTATACTCTTGCTTAAATGTTTTTAGAGTGAACAATTAGGCTATGCTAGTTAGTTTTAGTTAATGCTGCAAATACAATATTAAAGAAAAACCATGCACAGTGCTTTGAAAACAATTTTTATTTAAATCAAATGATTAGCTAAGGCTGAAGAGAGTTTGCTGCCAAGGCAAAGCAAAGCCACTTGCCACCCAAATCCGCCCACTAAGCAAGCGAAGCGACGTTCACTCGCAGCAGCGAAGAGCGAACGAGCGCATACGAGCGGCCACAGCTCAGCCGAAGACTCTCGCTCGCGCTCTCTGAGATGCATGCGCTCTCAGCTTCTTCGCTTGCACTCGAGTCAGAGTGTGAGAGGCTTCAGCAGCGCGGCTCGGCCCCTTGCCCATCAGTTGCGCTTGAGCTGTTGACAGTGAAGCAAGCAGTGAGCAGTGGCTAAGCTAATTTCAATTAAATTTCAATGCGCATATATTTATTAATAAGCAACAGTTATATGCACTGTATTATTTCTTTGCTTTGATTTGAAATTAGTAATTGCTAATTGCATACTATATACATTTATATTTATATTAAATTGGCCTGAAGGCCTTGTTGCTCTGGCTATACCAATTGTACCATAGATTTAATTCTAGGCTACAATTAAAATAAATAAAATAAATGTATATTAAATTATTATTATTAATAAACACAGGCATTATGGCATACATTAGTATATTAGTTTCATTTGTTTAATAAATATGCTACATTAACTTAAATTAAATAAAATTAAAATTTATAGTAATATATATGAAATATGCTTTAAGCCGAAATAAATATAAATATGATATAATATATTTAAACAGATGAGAGATATAAAATTACATCAAAGTATATATATTTGAATTAATATATTAAAAGTTACAGTCTACATTTTTAAACATTACTGCTTACTATTTATAAAATAATTACACACTTATTTGATTTGTGTTGCTTTTGTATCAAATCAAATGTATAAATGCATAGTCACTGACTTTGAATAATATTTAAAAAATAATACAATTGCTTAACAATTTTTATTTACAATTTGCCTCTGATTAATTTACAGAAGTTGTGCGCGCCATGAGCTACGTCATCCAGCAGGGCTGGGCCATGTACTGGGGCACGGCGCGCTGGTCGCAGGTGGAGATCATGGAGGCGTACACCAACTGCCGCCAGTTCAACTGCATCACGCCCATTGTGGAACAGTCCGAGTATCACATGTTCTGTCGCGAGAAGTGCGAGCTCTATTTGCCCGAGATGTACAACAAGATTGGCGTCGGCTTGATGGCCTGGGGACCGCTCTCGATGGCGCTGAGCGATACGCAGAATGGCGACAAGCTCTTCCTGCCCAAGGGCAGCTTCAAGACCAAGAGCTTCAGCTGGACCGAGGATGAGATAAATCGCAATGTAAGTGCAGCGAGCGCGTCTAAATGAAATAATTGAGATTAATTAATTATTGTGTGGCTCGCAGGCTGCGCTGTCGCCGCAGGGCAGCTGGGGCAAGGATCGCATCGAGGAGGGTCGTCGCCACTGCGATCGACTGCGCGACTTGGCTGCGCTGGCCGAGAAACTGGGCTGCAGTCCAACGCAGCTATCGATTGCCTGGTCGTTGAAGCATGAGCCGGTTCAGTGCCTTCTGCTGGGCGCCACGTCGGCCGAGCAGCTGCACCAGAGTCTGCAGTCGCTGCAGGTAAGTGACCTGATCTGATGCGAAAGGGTTTTCCCCGTAGCTAAAGCTTTGCCTTGCAGCTGTTGCCGCGACTCTCGTCGAGCGTTATGCTGGAATTGGAGCGCATTTTGGAGAACAAGCCAGTGCGACCGCCAATGATATCGACGCTGGCGCTTCGGTGACAATCAGCCTGCCCGCAGGGGCCGCTTAGTCTGAGCGGTGGCGGACCCTGCGGCGCTGACTCGCCGAAGCACGAGGAGGAGGCGTTTATCGAGGAGGCGGATGCCAAGGAGGCTGCCAAGCAGGGTTTCTGTGTTATTCAGTGACGAAAGGAGTCCTTAGATAATGATAATAAATTTTTGAAAGTGATTAGCAGTAAAACTAGCCTAAGTAGCAATACTATGACAACAACAATAAGCAAGCAAGAGCTACAACAACAACAACAACAACAACAGCAGCAACAACAACAACAGCAGCAGCAGGAGCAGCAGCAATTCAAGCTACAATACACGCCAGCAACAGCAGCAACAGCAGCAACCACTGTGCCCAGCGCGCTGCAGTTCGATGCAATCAACAACAACAACAACAACAACATCAATGGAGTTCAAGTGGAGCCTCAGAAGCGTCGCTCGCTGCTCAATTTTAAGTCGCTGGACTTTCATATCAAGTCGCTCTACAGCGGCCTGCGCCCCAACCACAAGTCCGCCTCATCCTCGATACAGGACAACAGTCTGGCCACAGTTCCACGCCCAGCGCCCGATCTGCGCATCGAAAGCGTCGACGCCGCCGCGCCCTCAGATCTGTTGCTCGACTACACCCAATCGCCGTATACGCCACGCCGCAACTCCAGCACACAGCTGCTGCCACTGAACAACTTGTCGCCTTATTTTCTATCGCCCTATGCAGCGTCTGCTTCCGCTGCTGGAGCTGGAGCTGCAGCAGCTGGCGCGGCAGCAGCAGCAGGCGATGGCATACGCCGCTCCTCCACCTCGGACATTGTGGGCTGCCGGCGGCGCGGCTCAAGCGCCAGCAACAGCAACAGTCGCCGGCCCAGCACAACGGATTTGCTGAGGCGCGCGCGGGAGCGACGCGGCAGTGAGGCGCGCATGGGACGCAGCGTCTCGCACAGTGGCATGCGTGGTGGCAGCATGTTGGGCGGTGGGGCAGGCTGCATGGGCGGACGACGCACTAGCATGGCGTTCTAAGCTTCTTCTTCTGCATATGAAACTAACAAGAAAAACACAACAAAAAAATTTACAAAAAAAAAAAAAAACACGCGAAAAACTAAATTCAAAAAAAAATATAAGTAGTGGGTAAGCAATTTTTTTTGTGCATCAGCTAAAATTAAACAAAAAATTCATCAGACACACACGCGAAAGTTCATCGGCTTAGATTTAATGACGCTCTTGCTTTTTGGCCTTAACTCTTGCCAATTGTTAACACTTTTCCATGCTCGAAACATTTTTGAAGACAATATTAGCACCTAAAACTAAACTTAACTTGCTTTGGTTTAAAACGAATTCAAATGCCAGCGCTTGTTTGCTTTAAACTCTAAATTATTCATCAAAACTCGAAAACTTATGTGAATGCTCATATCAAAAAAAAAATTAATCACACACACAGACACACACACACACACACACACCACGCATACAAATGCACTTAATGTAATTATTGTTGTTAATCACTAACTATATATGTACATAAAAAAAAAAACCTAATACAATATACTAGCTCATATAAAAGTGTAATAATACATAACAAAGAAAAGTCACATAAGGAATTAAGTTAGTTAACAATTAAAATATAATTGAAAAAGCAAAATGCTAAAAAAAAAACTTGTACTAATAATTTATTATTAAATGTTTATAAGTAAAGTGAAACAAGAAACAGAAAAAAGAGAGAAGAAAAAAAATAATGTAGTTCAATTTTGAATATTAACTTCAACAACAGATCAACATCAGTAAATTTTTTTGTAACAACAGCAACACACAAACAAACACGATAACTATGCGCTTTTATTGTTAAACAAATTTTTACTAGTCAACAAATTATATTTTTTTTTATAAAATATTAATAATAAGGTAAATTACGGATTTAAGAGATAATGCAATTTTTCAATTGTACTATTATTTACATTTTAAGCATTGAAATTATATAGAAAATATTATTACATTAGTTATTGTTATTTTTCAGTCTGCATTTTAGACAATAGAGGAAAACATTTCAACTCGTTTTGTCTTCATCTTTCAAGAGTTTTTAAGGTTATGTTTTCCATTTATTCCAGTTAAACACTCCCAACAAGAACTTAATTCAAAGAACAACAACAATCGCTCAATATGCAAAAAACATAGAAGAAAGACTAAAACGATTTATTTAGACCAATTTTTAAAATCACAGCCGTTAAAATACTTTATTGCGAGATATTTTATTACATAAAATAGTAGAATTAAATAGATTAAATAAAACTGTATATTGTTAATTGAATGTTTGAAACTTATTATTGAAATATATTTAAAGTGTATTTAGTAATGTATAAAAATTAATACTTTTCACATTTTAATAAAAATATTCCCATTTTATCATTCAAGTACAGTAAGTCTTTTTCACATTTATTGAAATATTTATACACAAGCTGTGCAATTTATTCTCTATACATTAATGCTATTGTTAATAATTCTTTAGGGCAATCTTTTGTTTACATTTACAATTTTATTGTTCTATGGCTATATAAGCACGCTGCTTTACGTTCATAAAATCATAAATAGTTTATTAATTTACTATAATGAAATTGGTTGCTGCTCTAGTCGTGCTCGTATTTGTTAAGCCAATCAGCGTTTGCGTTTGCGTTTGCCTTATAAAAACAATATTCGTACATCAAAGAAAAAAAAAACAATGTGTAATGCTAATTATTTATGTATGTTTAAGATTCATCTCACGTAATAAGCGAATCATAGTGTCTATTTTACATCATGTTACATTGTCCACTTTATTTAAAATATGATCATTAGCTGGCTACTGTATCATGTCCCTTGAGATATTCGTTTTTTGTTTAATAAATCTCTGACCATACATAAAAACGGACATCGACCACTCTAACAAATTACATATAGCATTATGCTTGTACATTTCAGTTAATGTTAATTACCTTTTTAGATTAGTTAAAACAAATATTGTGTTTTTCCTCAAACGTAAAAAAAAACACACACACATTTGCATTTTTTTGTAGTTAATCCGTCCTCAGTAACGGCCAACAGTTAAAACATTGTGAACGCTGTTGTTGTTGAAAGAAGCGAGAAGTGAGCGATGAGAAGCGCGGAGAGGAGAGCAAAAAACCTAACCTAACCTTTTCTCTCGACTATTATATAGTATACTAGTGAACCCTGTACCCAGCATTCAGTTCGATTTCAAACGCGTAGAGCCTAGCAAAATGAATAATAGTTAATAATAATTATGAACACGCTGAATATAAAATAAAAAAAAAAAACAAAAAACATTTCGATTTATAAAAGTGTAGGAAATTATTCAGACTGTCATAGCTTTATGAACTCAAAATTAACGTTGTACCATGTACATACATATAATACTATAATTATAATTATAAACAAAAAAAAAAAACACTATTGTACTTTGCCGATTGTGAATAATGCGTAAAAGTTAACTTACATTCTAATCGGAGGAGCCTGATGTGAGCGCGCATTAAATTTGAATCATATCTTTGTACCAGCACTAACGCATATACTATGTATATGTATATGTATATGTATATGGGATGTGTATGTGTATGAGAACTATATCATGTGCTTGGGTACAGGGCTGAAATATCAAGTTGTATGTCTGTATGCCAAAAGCCAATGGAAAGCAATAAAAGTGCGTTTGGAAAAAAGCGTCGGTGAAAAGTTTTGAACTAGTGAATTAACTAAGAAAAGCTAAGAAGCAATACGAAAATACATATTGTAACCAACAAGAAGTGAAAAGTGCATAAAATTAACATGAAAAACATTGTAATTGTTATCTTATTTTTTGTCTGTTGTTATTATTAATCCGTAGCTAGTCGAAACTAAAGCAAATAATTAATAATGAAACCGTTAATAATATGGCCAAAACTGTACTTGGCTGAGTTTAGGAAAAACAAAAAAATAAAAACAAAGTGAAGCAACTAAAAGTATTAAGCATAAATAGATAAATCTAAATTTAAAAACTAACAAGACAAATATAAATTATACATATATACCGCTAGCAAAACGAAAAAAATTAAACTAGTAAACAAATTTTACTTTACACAAATGAAAAGCGTGAACGCGTAAAATTGTTGAATAACAATAAAAATTGCATATAATAAAGGCGCATACATTCAATTAAAAACTTTAGCATAAGCAAAATACCAAGAATGCAAAGTAATAATAACTAAATTAATTCATGCGAGTAATTTTTTTCTTTTCTTCAATCGAACCTGGCAATAATAATTGTAGCAAATCAGTCTTAAAACTTACACACACCAATACACATTTAAACACCTAAGCATTTGCATACATTTCAATAATAATAATAATTAAACAGCAGCAAATATATGAAAACTAATATAATTTCAAATTGCAAGCACTTGTCGTGGAAATTCCTTCAACAGTTTTTTTTTTTAAACCTGTAACTTTAACAATTACATTTTAACTATAGACGCTGCATTAAGCTTGATGTCAAAAAGGCTTAAATGTAAAAAAAGAAATGTTGGACAACTGATGTAATTACGACATTCTTTTGTTACTTTAATACATGAAAATGAAAATGATGAAGAACTTAAATACGTACGCATATATTGCTACAGAATATACTACTTATATTTGCTTTATTGTATTGGCAATGCATACGAGAGTGCGAGTACATACATATTTAAAATGAAAACAGAATGCAAATCGTTTACATTTCACTTTAAAAATATACATTTAATACTAATAATTCTAAAAGCCCCCAAAAGGTTATAACGAGAACGGCAATAAGACAGCTCAAACTCTGAGAACTTATATAAAAATAAAAACTCTTATCTTTCAACCCAATGTATTTTCATTTATACACTGCAAACACTTTGAGCTGAGCAGTAAGTGTGTTTGATTTGTAACGGACAAGCGAGCAAGTGAACGCAGCTGTTGTAGATCGACAAAAATCATCGATTAACCAAAGTTGATCGCCAAAGCCGCCAGATTTAACGTGAAAAATAGCGATCATCCCAGCTTTGGCTACGTGAGCCAACACTAATTACATTTGATTTTGCTTGGTAAGTAAATACTTATTAATTACTGTTGTAGCCGAGTGTGAGTGTGTATAGCTTTATTAAACTGATCTAATAAGAATGACGCTGCGACTGGCGACTGGCGACTGGGGGCAACCCTCATAATAAGTGGCGTCATCAGCTCCAATGTGAAGAAAAAATCCTTCTCAATATCAGTGCTAGGCTCAAATTGAGCCATATCACGAAAGATACTGGGCTACAGTTCAACGCAGCTATCAACTATCAGCCTGGTCGTTCAATCAATAGCCTTTTCAGTGCCTTCTCTTGGGCGTCACCTTGGCTAAGGCAGCTGCACCAGAGTCTACAGTTGCTGCAGGTAAATGTCATAATCTGATTTGAAAGGGTTTTCTTGGCTAAAGCGTTGCCTTGCAGCTGCGGAGCCTCACAAGCGTCGCTCGCTGCTCAATTTCAAGCTGCTGGACTTTCATATTAAGACGGTCATCATACAGCGGTCTGCGGTAAAACCACAAGCCAACAACAAGCCCAGCTTCATGCTGAGGCTGCAAAAGAGATTTTTTGACTTAAACATGGCGTTGGGTGCGCGCCTACACATAACCCTTAATCTGGAGGCATGCTATCTAGGCAGTATGTATATCAGTGCGTCATTTATTTGTCACCCTTGGCTTATGTGTTATGTTTTTCTTAGAATCACCCACTGGACGTAGGCGTTGTATTAAATATTTGCACGTCAGTGCAACCAAGCGGTCAGCTTGACCTGGGCAGATGCAAGTGCAAGAGAGAGCAAGCCTCTCATGGAGCAAGAGCGACAGCGAATGCATCAGCTGAGCTGATGGCTGCATTTTTCCTTGCAAGAGCAGCTCCGCTAGCTTTCGTTCGGATGCGCTCACCCGGACATAGCTGCTGTGAGTGCATGAGAGCGTCGCTTTTTGGCGGTGGTTGGCTTTTGGGCTGTCTGGGCTTTGTAGAAACGGGAGAATGGAAAACTCACCTGGGGCTCATGTAGACATTGGCGTAGATCAAATATGTGCTGCACCTGCAGGTGGTGCATTGGATTCGATGAGATTGATGACCAGCTTGAGTATGGTCTGCTCATCGAGCAAATGCTGTGCTACATTGCAGTCCAAGCTGAAATCCTGCAACAGACGCATTTACATGGGTGGGTGGTATCCAGCCCTGACCGCCCTCAATTTTAAGTTAAGAGGTAACTACCAAAAATCTGAGGAGAAGTGGGCGGTGCCTTTCGAATGTTGGTCTAGGCACTTGGCCGTGCGCCGAGCAGCCCGAGTCAATACCCAAGCTGGCCACCGATAGCGACATCAATCGCATCGAATCTAACGCAGTGGCTGGCGCAGCACATATTGGATGAACGCCAATGTCTACCGGAGCCCCAGGTGAGTTTCTCATCCTGCCGTCAAAAGAAAGCCCAGACAACTTAAAAGCCAACCACCCAGCAACAGAGGCGACGCTCTCGTGCACTCACAGCAGCAATGTCCGGGTGAGCGCATTTGAACGAACGAAAGCTAGCGGAGCTGCTTTCGCTAGGAAATACGCAGGCATCAGCTTGGGCCATGCACTAGCTGTCGCTCTCGCTCTATGAGAGGCTTGCACCCTTGTGCACTTGCACTCTCTTGCAATTGCAGTTCAATCAAAGTGCGTGAGGCTACCAGGCGAGGCCACTTACAGGTTGCATTGCAGTTGAGTGTGAACAGTTGGCAGTGAAACAAGCAATAAAGTGAGTTGTCGCAAGAATATTAATTATCTGCAATTTTTGCATACATACAAATTTATTCACAAGCAATCAATTTAACTTTGATTAGACTGTAAGTCTTATTTGTTTTATATGAAATTCATATTATTTTGCAACTAATTAGCCTTTTACACATTTGAATATAAAAAAAACTTAAATTTTCATTGTCTTTGCCATCGCAACAAATTCTAGTACCTTGTATAGAAATGCTTTCAACATTATAACTTACATATTATTTATTAGAGAAATCTACATTTATTAGTTTTGTTTTGTTTTACATTTAAAAACGTATAAGCAACTAGTTATATATAAAATTCATGATTTGCAGACGGGTGTGTATAACAAAAACCCCCACCCCAAAAAAAAAAAAAAAAAACCGAAGCTAGTTCGTTGTGTATACCAAAAACCGAGAATGTCTACGATATAGAAAAGCTCCAAATTTTTTCATATATGTGTTTTTTTTTTGCCTTTGAATTGCCAATGCTGCGTATGATTGATATTAAAGCAAATATTGTCGATGATTAAATTAGTTATACTATATTTATACTATACTTATAATAAGCAATTAAAAGTGTAAAAATTATTTTAATTTAAATTTATTTAAATTTACTTTGAAAATGTGAAAGCAAGCAGACATAACGAAATTTCCGGGTGTGTATAACAAAAACCGACAACCCAAAAAACGCCGAAGCCGAAGAAGAAACCCCGAAGCTAGTTGTCGGTTTTTAATATACACACCCTTCAGTGTAGTTTTTAAAAATCAGTGACGAATGGCGTTTTATAATTCCCGAGCGACAAATACGAGATGCGTTTTATAATTCCCAAGGGAGTGACGTTCACAGGTCGGAAACGACACTGCCGATGTTGAAACTCCACTACCAAAGTTTTTTCACTCACGTTTGCTCAGCAATTGACTAAGAAAACATTGGCAATGATAAAATTACAATCACTACAAAAACTACATTAAATGTTTATATACTAATTTATTTATTGCATTTAATTTACAGCAGTTAATTAAAGAATATAAACATTTTTGGTGGGGGTCTGCTGGCTCGCCGACGGGCATCTGGGGCAAGGATCGCATTGAGGAGGGTCGTCGCCACTGCGATCGACTGCGCGCGTGACTGACCGAGAATCTAGGGTGTAGTCCCAACGCAGCTATTGATTGCCTGGTTGTTGTAGCATGAGCCTGTTCAGTGCTTTCTGCTGGGCGCCACGTCGGCCGAGCAGCTGCACCAGAGTCTGCAGTCGCTGCAGGTAAGTGACCTGATCTGATGTGAAAGGTTTCCCGTAGCTAAAGCTTTGCCTTGCAGCTGTTGCAGGGACTGTCGACGAGCGTTTTGTTGGAATTGGAGCGTATTTTGGAGAGCAAGCCAGTGCGACCGTCAGTAATATCGACGCTGGCGCTTCGGTCTCGCCTCCTCCACATGCTTCGGTCAGTCTGCCACCGCTCAGACTAAGCAGCCCCAGTAGCTCCGACTCGCCCAAGTATAAGGAGGAGGCGTTCATCGAGGTGACGGATACAAATCAGGCTGCCAACCTGAGTTTCTGTGATATTCGTGAGATTAGCCTGAGAATAGCAAAGCTATGACAACCACCAGCATTGCGTTCCAAGCTTCGGCTGACTGCTGACAAAAAAAAAACAACACTATCAATTTTTTTTTTGTGCACATCAAGATACGTACGATAAAATGCATTTCAAAATTTGGATGACTTACACTCTATAAAAATGTATAAAGATGCTCTCAATATTCTCTTTTCAAAAAAACAACAAAAAAGGAAAAAAATATATAAAACGTAAAATGTCAAAAAAAAATGTCAGTACATGGGCTGGTATTTACATGATTAGTAAACATGTGAATATTGTGCATTGATATATTTTTTGTCAAAACAAAAAAAATTAAAAAATTCAAAATGAAAAAAAAAATATAAAACATAAAATGAAAAAAAAAAGAAACCAATCAACACACATTTGCATGCATACAAAAGTTTTAAATTAACTATTGTATGCATGTACTCGTGTGTATTTCCATAACAAGATACAAACAAAAAATCCAAAAAAAATATAAAAAACATCAAAACACAAAAAAAGTATATACAAAACGCAAAATGAAAAAAAAAAAATATCCTTTCTGAATGTGTGTATTTTTTTTTTGTGCATAACAAGATAACAGAAAATCCAAAAAAAATATAAGTAAAAAATAAAATGAAAAAAAATATATATAAAGCATAAAAACAAAAAAAAAAAAGAAGATATATGTATATACGGCTATTTGTTTGTCAATGTAAAAAAATGTAAAAAAAAAATCCACAAAAAAAAATATAAAACATAAAATCAAAAAAAAAAAAAAAATCACAGACATTTGCATGCATACAAAAGTTGCATATTAACTTTTGCATTCATGTAGATGTGTGTACTTCCATAACAAGCTACAAAAAATCAAAAAAAAAATGTAAAATATAAAATGAAAAAAAAAAAACAAAAAAAAAAGATTTTTTGTTTTAACTCATGCCAATTATTAGCACTTGTCCATGGCTAAATCATGTTTAAAGACAATAACACCAAAACTAAAATTGGTTTGATTTAAAACTCTTCATCAAAACTCAAAAACATTGTCATCTATAAAAACATCAATATATAAAACTTATCTACGCATGGTTGAGGTTTATATAAATATATATCAATTAATTTATGTACATATCGCTCATTTACTAGAAGACATCTCAAATGAAACAACGAGATAAACGCATTTTTTACAGTTTTCAAGTGTCGCCTATCTTCCAAGAAAGCTGTCAAACTTAAACTTTTAAAGTAACACAGCGAACTATTCGTCTGCATTATTAACTCATTTACTTTTTCGAATAATGTCGCTCTTTTAGTAAATGAGCGATAATATCGGTAAGACAAAAATTTGGCCACAAACTTTAGCAATGCCAAGAATGCAAAGTAATACCTAAATTAATTCATGCAAGCAATTTGTTTTCTTTTCTTTAATCGAAACTTGCAATAAAAATTGTCTTACACTTACACACACCAATACTGCTAAAACAAAACCTAAGCATTTGCATACAAAAATAATAATTAAACAGCACTAAATGTATGAGAATTAATAATAATTTCGAATCGCAAGCCCTGCAATCGTCGAAGTGCCACAGTTATTGCAGTTATGCATTTTAACTTATATAAAAATAAAAACTTTCATCATTCAAGCCAATGTATTTTAATTTACACTCGATTTAACTATCCAGGCCGTATATATAGGGGCATTACCATGTTGATAAATCCATTTTAGATTTGAAAAGAGTTATGACTTGTGGAGAGGCGTGGAAAATTTATTTTCACAGGTGCCATAATAGGAAATGGCACCCACACCATATACTTGAAGCAACTGCTGTGCAATTTATTAAGATCAAATGTTTGATTTGTAACGGACAACAGCCAAACGATCGAATGAACACATCGATGCAACTGAATAAATGCAAATCTACTACCTATCGATAGAGTTAGAGCACTCGTGTAGTGCCAATATTTGTGCACTTGCTCAAAATATTTAAATTTCTGCTAATAATTCAGTAACCATAGCAACTTTTCACCAGTTAGCGGCTGTTAGCGAATAATCGAACTGCGGCTACGCTAAAAAATTCGCAGTTGGTCATCAAAATCCACCAGATTTGACGGGAAAAAAGCGACCTTGGCAGCTTTGGCTACGTGAGCCATCACTAATTACATTTGCTTTTGCTTTGGGTGTAAATGTTTGTTAATGCTGTTGTAGCCGAGTGTTAGTGTATATAGCTTTATTAAACTGGTCCAATAACATAATTACGCAGCGCCTGACCCAAGTGTACCAACAGAATAAGTGGCGTCATCACCACAAAATCGGAGCTGCGAAGAAAAAATCCTTCTGAATGTCAGTGCAGAATTGTGCTAGTAGCAAAGTACAAAATGAGCCAGAGCACGAGTAAGTATTATTGTCTTTCATATACAGCGCACGTTTATTAACTAAATTGTATATAAAAACAAAAATTAGTTGGTGTGACGGCTATTGAGAAACTACGACGCTTCTGCTATTTGGGCACTGTTGAAGCGCCAGTTTATGTGGTCACCAGCTTTGATGTGACTGTGGAATGCCACTTTGAAGCCGTTCACAAGCTATGCGCAGAGATCAGCGATGAGCAGCTCTTGGATTGCTTGAAATGCTTGCTGGATGCGGACGATGCGGAGCACTTGCCACGCCATGATGAAGCGATTCTAGTG
Source organism: Drosophila busckii (assembly GCF_011750605.1). Lineage (NCBI taxonomy): Eukaryota > Metazoa > Arthropoda > Insecta > Diptera > Drosophilidae > Drosophila > Drosophila busckii. Next base: position 4,196,161 of record NC_046608.1, on the reverse strand, counting down.
CTGGCCATCTATCTGTCCAGCCATGTTGATGAGCAGCAACGTACACTGGTGCGTGAAAAGTTCGTTGAGCTGGTGCGCAGCGACAAGGATTTGTTGCTTTTCACCAACTACGTGAAACGCGTGCAGAGCCTGCTGAAGCGCAAGACGCCGTTCGGCCGCACGGTGCGCAAAGCGGTGCTCGACTGGTACAAGAAGCAGCCGCTGGATAAACTGTTGCACATGTGGAGCTTGAGCGACTGCGATCGGGCAACGCATCGCGATCTTTTGTATCGCTGCCACTATCGCGATGCCAAGTTTGATGCGGAGATAATGGCTGCATTGCGTTTAATGTCCACGCCCTCAAAGGAACTTATCGCCTGGCCCAGCTATCTGAACGATGTGGCCAGCAGTAGAGACACCATTGTGGGCATTGCGCAGTTGCGTCTAGCACAGAATGCCAAGGCAGCTTTGCCCATTGTGCGCGCAATGTCGCTTAGCTACGAGCATGTGCCACGTTATGTGATGAAGGATGCAAAGCTGGTAAAGCTGCTGCTGCCCAAAATGAGCTACGAACAGCTCTTGCTGACCTGGCCTTCCTTTCTGAGTCTGTTCAAGAGGCCACGCTCAGCACAGCGCAACTACATTGAGCTGTTCTTCGATGAGGCCAAACTACGTGCGGCGAATGTGGCGCCACTGCGCTTGCTGCTGCAGGAAACGCGTGCCACACGAACCAAGAAGATGGTATGCCTGCTAATGCTTATATGTATGCGCCGCTAATACTCATTGCTTGCAGATTACCAAAGGCGTTGTTGCCGCCAACAAGCCCAGCTTCATGCTGAGGCTGTATAAGCGATCGTTTGGCTTGAACAAGGCGCTGGGTCTGCGACTGCACATAACACTCAATCTGGAGGCATGCTATCTAGGCAGTATGTATAGCAGAGCGTCATTTATTCATCAAACTTGGCTTATGTATTGATGTTTTTTTATAGAATCGCTCACTGGACGTTGGCGTTCTATTAAATATTTGGATGCAATGATGGCCATAGCATTTGCTTACTACAAAAGCGATCCAGCAGTGAAAGTCAGCTATTGGCATGATGCCAGCGGTCAGCTAGAGTCCTTACCCTGGACGCCCGCGATGTCTGTGGACGAAGCAAAAGCTTGCTGCGAGAATCAAAAGGTCTGCTTGCTGGCTGCTTCTCTCCATGCATATCTTGCTTATGAATGTCTTTGCAGGTGGCCAAGGTCAAGCAGACGCTGACTGGCATCATCGATAGCGCACTCGCGGATGCAGCGCAGACATATGATGTATTCTTGGTGCTGGCGCCCAGTGGCACGCGTGGTAATCCAAAAAAATGTTCCAATCAGCTGTGTTTGCTGCTCGATGAGTATCGCCGGAAACGAAATGCGCAGGCCAAGTAAGTTGCACACTCAAGTGCATTGATGCAAAACTAATTGCTGTATCAATTAGATTTATTCTAGTGAGCCTGCGGCAGAATCACGCCTCCATGAGCTATTCAACGCTGCGTGCGGAAAACATTTTGGAGCTGTGCAGTCTCAGCGAGCAGACGGCGCTTTTGATCAACGCCTTTGCACATGGAAAATTCATATAAGCAATCGCATCAGCATCAGTTAACCAAAGAAAAAGCAGAAGCGGCGTCAGCTATTGCTGACTTAAGGACAAGCTGAAACTGTGGTCGGTAATCAGCACGTAAGATTTCGAAATCATTAGAATAAGCGACTGCCTTCTAACTCTCTCTCTCTCTCTCTGTCACTTTTATATCGCTACTCCTTCGAATCTATGTCAGTATACCCTTCTCTTTCTTATGCACTAACACTTGCATACATTTTAAGCGCAGCACCCAGTTAAGCATAATTAATTAAACATATATATATATTATATATATATAATCTAGCTCTTAAGCTAGCGCTCCACGTGCCCACAAGCAAAAGCAAACAGCAACAAAAGCAGACAACTATTATCTAAAATTGATAGATACAACGCTCATATATTGTACTAACATTGGACTGGAATTGGTATTAGTCGTAGCTAAAGAATTTTATATTATAATAATTGTCTTTTTTGTGTTTGTCAGTATTTGAATTTTTTATTTTTGTCGATAACAAACGAACTGAATCTAAATTAAATTTGGATTAAAAACAATACAAGTGAATCTGAAGCAAAGCGAAAAAAGAAAACATAAACAAATTGCCTTACAAAACAAATTGTTAGTCAATCCTTAATTTTAATCTTAATCATACAATACATGCAAACAAACAAATTCGTGAATAATGGAAACGTACTGAAACTACAGCAAAACGCTAAAAACAAAAAGAAGAAACAAAAACAACGCATTTAGATAAATATTCGAGACGTAACTAAATGAAATGAAAATAGTCCAAACTAAGCATAAGTTAACACAAAAAATTACGACATTATATACACATACTATATAGATTATATACATACTACTATATTGAAATTATTATGTTTTGTGTTAGAAAAGTATTCAAAAGTGAACTGCCCAAAAAACTGTGACATTTTGTGTAATTAACAAACAAAAACAAGCAAACAAAGCAAACAACAAATAACTGTGAACTAAACAAATTTTTAAATTCTCCTCTCCTCAGAAGCGGACACAAAATTTTTAAAGCTTCAAAAATCCCCAATGTGCCATACACTAAAAACTAAAAAACAAAAACACACATACACACAAAAAGCTATAATTGACATTTAGCCAGAGTTTAATATTGAAATACAAGTATACTATTTATAAGATTCGAAAACGCCTGAACCGAACAATAATAGCAGAAACAAAGCAAAACAAAACAAAAATTCAAATACATTAAGTGCGAAAAGAAACGAAAATTATATTAAATTTAAATTTACACGTATACAAAAACAAGCATGAGGAAACGAATTAAACCAAACACATTTAGAAGAATCTAAAACTAAAAAATTTATAGAACAAAATATGTGAAAAAGAAACGAACTAATTGATATTTCTATGGACATTTTTATATAGTGAATATATACGATATATAGTATGTCCCCCACACGCATCTGTGAAGTAAACCGTTGTGATCGCTTAACATTTTTTGATTTCGAATTTGATATATATGGAAATTGGGGCAAACTGAAGACAAAAAACTAACGAATATACATTCAATTAAATATAAGTTAATTTGAGGTGAACTATTGTAGAATGAATATGATTTTTCAAATCACTCAAAACTGAAAACTGAAGCAGAAAATAACCGAGAGCGTAAACAAAAAGTACCTAGAGACACAAAACTAAAACTAAACAAAAGCAACTACAGCAATATTACATATACATAATGTGGACATTGATAAAGGAAAACTCAATACACACAAAGGACACACTGGCACTCAAGCGCAACAGTTAAATTAGCAAACATAAATTTTATGCATGCATACAGACATTCATAACTGAATGCATACGTCTAGTATTAACTAACTAATAACAGTAGCTATAATGTTATATTCTGTTTGTTTACTGTAGCTGAAAATATATCAATCAGTCAATCATTTGTCGAAATGCACGCATTTAAACGAAACTCAAACTGCAACTGCAATAGGCTCAAACCATTTGCTACTTATCAGATAAGTTGGGTTCAAAGTTCAATAAAAACACGACGAAACTATTAAAGCCAAGATATAAATCATCCGCAGTAGCAGCAAACCAGCAGCAAAAAAAAACTTTATGTGATATCTATTTGAAAAATAAGAGGACTAAGAAAATACAAAAGAAACAAACAAACCGAAAATACCATAAAAACCTAATGCATAAACAAAATCTACATAAACGACATATAGCAAAATTGCAAAACCGAATAACACCAACTACTAAATTTAAACTTAAAGTAAAAACGAATATTTATGCAATCGTACGTTGTCAAAAACAAAAATTAATTTAGCTTTATTTCATATTTGGAAATACTTTTTATATATCCGATTTATAAAACGTTACTTAACAACTAAACTTAATATAAAAATTTATCAAGACTTTTGATAAAAGTACTTTGTAAGAAGTTGCATTGATCGATTGCAAGCTAGCAATAAATATAGTTACAGTTACACCCATAAGTATTTCAACGAATCGAATAACATGACAGCAATAAGTCGCAATTGTATTACAAGCTACTAAACATAGTATTTAATCAAACACAAACAACACACACACACACACATACATATGTTAAAGTTATATCGCCTACTTTTCGCCAAACTATCGTATAAGAAATGCTTGAAAGTTTTATAACATAAAAATTAGTATAACAATTTACAGCATTTAATCAAATAATTTCAATAATTTTGGAAAACATACGATATTTTAAGCCAAAAGCGTTTATGCGCTAAAAATGAACTAAATTGAATATCATTAAAATATATTAACTGGTGATAAGTTACAAAATTTAACGCTAATACGTTAGTTTAGCGAAAAGCAAACGATAATACGTAACTGGAATATCGTAAACTGTCATCAGATTTCTTTACAATTCTTTTTTTTACTATAATTTTTTAAGCCTTTTTTTTATACATTTTCATTGCTATATGGTGACACATATACACACACACATACACAAGTATTTATATGTATGTCATGTATGCATACAGAACATAAAGTCGAATAAACGAACATGAACTTCAAGTGTTAAACAGTCTTTTCTCATTTGGGCAACCTGATCATCATCACTTGTTGTCGGTAACAATGCCAGCGGGTCCACAGATATAAAGCTGCTGGTGATCGCGATCGCGATGAGGCTCGAAGCCCAACTCGTCAGTGGGTATGCCGTATTGCTTGAGCTTGCACTCGTAGGTCTCGAGCAGATCGTCGTGTGCCTTCCAGGCCTTGGCCAGCTCGTAGCGCAGATCGATGATTGTTTGATTCTTTGTGTCCACCACATCGCTAACTGTCTTCTCTACGTTCTGCAGCTTGTCAGCGAACTCGGGCGCACAGGTGGCAATCGTCTTGCGCATTATGATCTGGCGCTTCTCATCCTCGCGCATTAGGGCGGCAATCTTACGCTCGAGCAGCACGTTCTTGAGTCCGGTCTTCTGTTGCAGCTCAACGATCACCTCGTTGAAGCGTGCCTTGAGGTTGCCACGCTCGGCAACGAGGGCATCGTTACGCAGCAGCAGAGTCTCCGACTCCCACATCAGACTCTTCACCTTCTTCTCGAGTATGACGTTGCTCTTCTTGAGACGCGCCAGCTGCAGCTTGTCGCGATCGTAGAACTCCAGCTTGCGCTGCAGCTCCTTCATTTGCGTCTTGGCATGCTCCAGGGGCTCGCGCAGACGACGCGTCTCGCTGCTGGCCTCGGCGGCAATGCGATCGCTGCGATCCGCCTGGCGACGCAGCTGCTCGATCTGCTCCTTCATGCTGCCAATCAGCGCCAGATTGTTGAGTGTAATATCGTTATAGTAGTTCTTCATGTCGTTGAAGGCCAAATCGTGATGATCTTGCAGATCCTTAATCTGTTGATTCTTGCGCTCCTCCACCTCAAACATTTGCGCATTGAAGAACAGCTCCAGCTTGGCGCGCTGCTCCTTCATCTTCTCCTCATGCAGACGATCGTTGTCCTTGCGCTCGCTCTCAAACAAAAGCCGCTGCTCGCTGCTCACATTAAGAAAGCGTAAGAGAGTTTGTTTTAAATTTTGAAATTTTATTAGTTTAACTTATGCTTGAGTTACTCACAGCAATTGCTGATTGAAATGCGCTTCCAGCTGGCGATGCTGCATGTCGCTCATCTCGATGCGCTCGCGCACAATGCGACGCAGCTGACGCTTGTCGTTCTGCAGCTCCAGCTCCTGGAGCACATGATGCTCTTGGGCCACCTTGAGCTGCGTCATGGCCTCGGCACGCACTTCGCCCAGTTTGTTTTGATTCTCAAACTGCAAATGCTTCATTTGCTGCATAATGTGCTTGGTATCGATGTCAGCCAAGTCCTGCGTGGCCTCAATCTCTTTGTCCTTTTGCTGCAGCTCGAAGCGCGACTCCTCTGCGTGCGACTAAAGTTAATACCAGGAGCTACAAACAGTGCATTTGGGCTTACCCAGCTGCTGGCGTGTTATCTCCCAAAAAGTGCGTATCTTGTCGCGCTCCAATTGAAAGTAATTGCGCTCCTCGCGCTCCCGATCCATCTCAGCCTTGAGGCGCAGCGCAAACGCCTCCAGCTGATCGCGCGTCATCGAGGAAGTGTCAACGCCATCGATAAGCACTGCAAGTGGAACAAGTAAGAAATATGAACATTTAATAGTTGCAAACAAAACAGAGCACCCAAAGCAATTGTCTTCTAAACAGTCCAAGTGTCTATTTAAGAACTTGAACTCGAGGCCAGTTGGCCTGTCCCGCATGTGTGCGTGGCCAGGCTTTAATTGGTTTCTGTAATTGGCATAGTTGCCACGGCTGGGTACCTCTACCAACTGGCCCATTACCCATTAACCATTGGCCCCGTCGGCTGGAGCCCTAAGCAGACCAACATACGTAGAAACAATTATGTGTGCGTTAGAGGCGCAGGCCGCGTGCCCCATGCCCCATTTTGTACACTATTGCAAATTAAGTGCACATTTTTTTGTTTTTCTGCGTTACCAGCAGCTGCCCCAGTCACCCAACCCCACTTACACTTCTCTTGCTGCTGCGGCGTCTGCTGCTGCTGCTACTGCTGCCTGCATGTGTCTGGGTTGCACAATTAAATTGCGTATTGAGCATGTGGCATGCCCGCCACCACAGAACATTTTCGTCTTTTCTTTTTTTTTTTTGGTCTGCGGCTCCAAGGCCTCAGATTATCATTATTTGACAAATTGTTTTGCTGCTTCACTAACGAAAAGGCATGAGCACCAAACTGTTGCCAAAAATTTAAATATTTAGTTAAACAAAACTTTGTTTAAAGCCTAAAAATGCTTTTGCATTTAAATTTTTGTTTTGTGCTTGCCTAACAGCTGATCCTGCAAGCCCTGGCAATTATCGTATATCGATAAGCGATCGACATTCGCATTTTTATACCATTAAGCTTTTGTCCTTAAGCGCAACCATTTTTAAATGCTGGCAGTTAAATAGACCCCAAGCAGTATTAAATGTTATACATTTTGCTATTACAAGTAATCAATATCTGCTATTTGCAATTGATAAACATTTGTGTGCTGTTTGCTGTGCATTTGTATTTGTGGAATTCACTCACCTGGAAGCTTTTTGCCTTTTTTGCCCTTTTTACCCTTTGGCGGCTGTAAATGTATAAATGTTTGAATATATTAGCGTTAAATTGATTATGACAATGCTTTATGATTGTGTTAACTTAAACATAAACTCTCAAACTCCAATGCATGCAGAAATGTCTTCGAAATGGTTTAACGCTTAATGCGAATTTGTGTGTGTGTTAATGCTCAAAATAAAAATTGAAAAGCAAGCGAAACGCAACGCATCCTCAAAGGACGCAGACGACGACAGTGCCAACTGGTCTGGTCTGGCCTGGTCTGGTCTGGACGAGTGGTGCGAAACGTGGGGTCGTTGCCGTTTTAAATAATGTGATGGCGCGGCTTTCAAAACAATTTCACAACAGCTGTTGGCTTATTGCATATTTTATGACTGCAAATTATTCAAAAATTTTCGAAGCTCGTTGGCGTTGCGACCGCGCTGCGCGTTGCGTTACGTTGCGTTCGTAAAAGGCGTAACATTTTCATAAATAATAATAGTATATACAGAAATACACACATACAATCACTCTGTGTGTGTGTCTGTGTGTGTGTGTATATAAAAATTGTCGAAAATGTACAGTGTACAGTGTTGTAGGAGTCGGAGTCGCTGGTAGCTGCTGCTGCTGCTGTTGAGATTTTATGCGTTGCACACATTTCTTTTGCCATTTAAAAACAGTAGGCGCTGCTGCTGCTGCTGTTGCATGCAACAACATGCATATTATATACAGATGTATGTAAGTAGATCTATGTATATGCATGCAGCATGTTGTTGCAGCACAACAGCCGTTCTTGGCATGAAAAATTGAATGTGCCCCAGTGCAGTCAACGACTCAGAGTGGGGCGCAACACTCGCTTGGCCCATTGGTCGCGTCAAAACACAAAGTACAACATGCAACATACATATGTTGTTTGTTTGTTTGTACAGCTTCAAGCTGTGACTGATAAGCCAACTTACCATTTTTGTAGATTTATTTGCAAGCTTTTAAAATTTTGATTATAATTTGTACAATGCCAGCAATTGTTCTTTTTGTTATTATTATTATTGTTGTTGTTGTTGTTGTTGTGGTTGCTGCTGCTGCTGCCACTTTAAATTGCCAAATGGTTATTGATAAAGTTGTTGATGTTGCAATTGCCGGCGATTGGTTGCCAATGGCTACGATTACCGGCATTAAACAATTGCCAAGGCAACCAATTATTGGTCTATCTACAATTTGTTTTGTTTTCGAACTTCTCTCCAATCTGCGTCTGAATTATAATTGTTAAATGTCTGTGTGAAATTTATGAAAATACGACAAAAGCCGGCTAGACTTGTGTTTAAACAGGCGTAGTTATTTGTATTATTTTGAAACATTGTATTACTTATGCACAATGTTAAATAAGCAAAATGAACAAACATTTTATTAAGCAGAAAGCAAATCATATTAAATGTGTGGATTGCTTCTGTATAACAAAATTAAACTCCATATGCAGTGCATAACATAAATATATTCGCATGTAAATTTGAGAGCGGTGGGGATAGAAATTCACAGTAAAAATTGACAGCCTTAATATTATTCAGTTACTCTTTATCAGATGCAACTCAAGTCAAAGCTAGTGATTCAAAATAGACCAAGTCAGCCATACATTTCAAAATTAAGTCTCGCTTGCCAATTTCTGTGCACTTTAATTTATACTTTAATATTGACTCTATGTCCGGCATAGTATCAAGTCATGTTGATCAATTGATTATCCCCTCCACTAAATCTCACTTCTAGGCTTCACTGCAGCAGTCAATGCCTGGCGTTTGAAAATTCATTCAGCGCAAAAGCGAAAAGCCTTAATTAATTACATCAAGTCGCTAACTAAAGCAGCGCTTCACTTAGTTGCAGTTAATCAAATTGTTTAAGCCACATTCTCTGATTAGAGAGACACCGACAGTGGCAGCGACAAAATTTACCTCGGCTTACGTATATATAAATTTTAGTAAAGGATGCGGCGCAACTTTAAGCGAATGGCCAAGGCTCGGCAGGGCAAATATTTCACGCCTTAATTCATGTGCCACTGGGCCAAAGCCAATTGAGCGTGCGGCTGAGGTGAGTCGCGGGGTTTTGTGGGGGGCAGGCGTTGGAAATTATGCGCTGCTTGCGCGCGGCAGTTGTTTAAACAGCGGAGCCACCCCCGCACCACCCCTGGAAAACAAAAAAGGATATTGCTTGCTGTTTTGGGCTTGCCGGTTAAATGCTTTAATTGAAATTAATAACCGCAGTTGAGCAGTCAAGCGTCTGACTGTTAAACGAAGAGAGTTCGTCTGCTTTGGGGCTTGGACGTGTGTGGGGGCAGTGAGCGGTGAGTGGAGGCCTTAACATTCGCAGTCAGAATTTTCAATTGTTTTCATTAAAAGTCAATTTCTGAAGGCTGACATCAACCCTAAATGCCCGCTAAACAGCGCCTTGGGCGTAGTTGGCCATGACTTTGCCTTGCCGCATAATTTCCATTGGCAGATGCTGCTCTTGTCCATGGCCCATTGCACGGCCAGCAGTAACGGTAAGCAAGCGTTAACATTAAAGCCAGCGGCTGCCAAGGGTCACAGCGAGTGAAAGTGAAAGGAAGACACACGCATCAAAACTAATAATTAAATTTGCTTAGTACTCAGTTCGCTTTGCTTTATTCGACTTTTGTAAGCTTATTTATTTTTTTTTTATTTATTTATTTATTTAATGTCAACTATAATTTAATAATTCAATTAAGATATAAAGGAACTTAGCTTACATTTTTCACGGCCAAAGTGAATTGCAAAACAGTTTTTATTTAGCTCATTCCAATTCCAAAAATGCAAGTAGAACTCACTCAATGCAAACTTGCACGTGTGCACTGTAGGCTCAATGCTCAGCTGATGTTTAGCTTACATACATCAATCGGCAAAACAAAACCCACTCATGCTTAACCTACGATCCACATTAAGCTCTCATTCGGCCTCAGCACTGCTGAGCGTACTCACTCATATGACGATGCACAGTAAGCTGAGCGCTCTCTAAGTACGAAACGGTAACGCTCATCTTCAGCCGCAGCAGCAGCGCTGAGCCATGATACAATTATTCTACCATGCGCTGAACGATCGGAACGAGCAAAAGCCGCGAGCAGCGAAGAGCAGCAAAGCAGCGACGCTTGCATGTGAGTGGGAGGCTGAGTTCGTTCACGTTCACGTTCACTTAAAGCAGTGTTGTTGTTGTTGTATTTAGTGTTGTTGTTGTAATTGTAATTTTTGTTGTTGTTGTAGTATTTGTTGTTGTTCTAGTAGGAGTAGGGGCTTGAAACTTGGCACAAATTTTTTATAAATTCTAGTAAAATGTGTGTAAAAATTAACTGATATCGGACTACTATATCATATAGCTCCCATATGAACAATTATTCTGAAAAATGTTTTTGTATGAAAAACTTTTTTGTTTTACATTGCATTGCAAAAAAAACTATAGATTTGTTCAATTAAAGCAACTTTATATAACCAGAGCAAGTTTGGTCAAAATCGGGAGACAAAATTATATGCCATAAGAACGATCGGTTTGAAATAGAATTTTGGTTGACAAACCAGCAAAAATGTAACACCAACCACCCAAATATTTAATATTATAATTTTATAATAATTAGAAAATATATTATCATGGTTATAATTAACAAATATAAAATAAAACATTGCAAAATGTGATTTTTTAAAATTTGAGGTTATGTTACATTTTTGCATATAGCAAGAGAACGGGCACCTCCGGGCAGCTGAACTAAACAGATATATAATCTTAAGATGTTAATAAATAACGTAGAAAAAATTGGTTGAGTTCTAAGGTGGCCTTCACAACTAAAACTCTATCGAAACACAGCAAAGACAAACACAGAAAGTCCACAATTAAGTACTAAACACAATAGCGGTTTACACAAAACACGACTGCAAGAACATATAATTTTTGTTGTACATATATAGTAAATACCTTTATTAATAATATTAAACCCTTGCATTGCCCAATAACTTTGATTTACTTGCTGTTTTAATTATTTTCTGGCGAGCTCTACTTGCAAGTTGCACACGCTGCAATACAAAATTATTATCATGCTGTCTCTTTCGATGCTATTTTTGAAGAGGACAGTTAGAACAAAACAAAAGCAAGTATACAGAAAAATAGCTAGACCAATTATGAAAAAGTGTTGATACATAAAAAGTCAAAATTTTGACTTTGCATTTTTTATTTTTGACCTATGGGGGGACCAACTGTGCCCTACAAGAAAACTACAAGAACGATCCGGATGTCCTTTATCCAGCTGATAGTCCTTTTAAAAAGAAATTGTTTGGCACAAGTTTCGTCCTGATCCTGGCAAGAATTCGGGAGTTATGGCCTATTTTCTGTATACGAAAAATAACGTTTTTCTCTGCTCCTGTAAGGACTTTCGTCCTTTGAGTGATATCTCCTGAAAGCTCTCAAAGAGCACTACCTGTACACCATAGGACATCCTTGTAGTCCTTGTAGTTTCCGAGAAAAAGGACTATTTGTGTTTTTGGGCCACATTTTGCGACCCACACCCAGCATTTTTTTTGAAAAAATTGTTTTGTTTAATCCTGGATATCCTGGTATGCAGTTCGATAGATTCGATTCCCAGGATGCCAAAAATGCATGTCCTTTTTGGTTTGGAAGCATAACGAAGGAGCAGGAGCTAAAAACGACCGTTTTGCTTGGAAATTTTCCATACAAAATGTAAACAAAAAAGACTTAAGCAACGAACTTGTTGCATTCGTCCTCCAAATAGTCCTGTTAGCTAAATTGAAAAGCCTGAAAGCCTACATCCCCTCAAATAAGAAGAAGAAGAAGTCATGTCCTGTATAATAATTGTTTATTTATTTCCAAAGAGTTTTGTTAATAATACTACAATTTAGCAGCTAAGCCTTACAACTAAAATTTATAACATTACAAGCATACATAACTGTATATAATAATAATAAGAACTAAATAGAAAAGATTACAAATAAAGGAATTAATGCATTAATTCAACTAAAAATAATTGATTCAGAATCTGTTCAAGCAGGACTTCCAGCTAATGTTGTAGTCTTTAGTCCAGTCAGCTCCGGTAACTCTCCAGGATGTAGATCCGACTGCAGGAGCCAGCTATCAGGTCCTGCGTTTGGTGCATTTTTAAGTTCAAAAGGTACTCTTGGTGCTGCTATCGGGCCGCTGTCTGCTCAGCCCGACGAGCAGCTCGGGTTACATGCTCTACTGTGGATGGGCCGCTTAAGTTGATTCTAGGGTTCAATCAACAAACATACTTAGTTGATTGTTTTTAGCAGCAGGCCAGCACGAATGTGAAGCAGCAGGAGCATGGGAACAGCCTGGAGCTGGCGCTGCAGCAGCAGGAGGCGCAGCTGGATGACAACTATGTGGACTTTGGGGGCTACAGCTCCATTGGCTTTGTGCGCAAGGCGCTGAATTCACTGTGCGGCGTCAACTGCATCATCAACAAGATTATCCATCTGATCAGCAAAGCTGTGCAACAATGATCACTACGACAACACCAAAGACTCTGTCCAGATTTCCTCCAAGAAGTGCAGCTGGCAGCTGTTCAAGGACGTCATGAAGCTGACGCGTAAGCTCAACAAGACCATCGAGTTGCATGCCAAGTCCAGCTCCTGCTCAACGGGGCGCCACCAAGGATACCAAGTCTAGCTTCGACATCTCCTTGCCCAACGTCAATCTCTGTGTGGATAATATGTAAAGATTAATAACTATCGTAAGCTTATTTCTTTTTGTAGAAATAATGCAAGTATATTAAATAAACTCAAAGTATTTTTATAAAATATGAAAAGGTTTATGCAAATTGTATGCAAAAAGCAAGAACTGAGAAAACGAAAAGGAACACAAACACATATGCGTTAGTGTTAGTTAAAAAATATACAATACACTCTGAGTCTGTAAAGCACTCAGAGAAGCTCATGCAAGGAACAGTTAGTCGTAAAAGCATTGAGTGAAAATGGCGTAGGATAAGTAAATGCAATTTCAGGCAAGCTGTTAAAAAATCAGCGGACATTGCTTTTTCAATCACATTTCAAAAACATTTCTCATTTGACAGCAAAAGCATTGGGAGCAATTATTGTAAACTTACATGATCAAAGCGCTCAGCTCAGTGTGCATCAAGAGTACGTGAGTGGGGCCGCTCAGCACTGCTGAGGCCAAAAGAGAGCGTAGCCGTTTCATTGCTTAGAGAGCGCTTAATGTGGATCGTAGGATGAGCATGAGTGGGATCTGTTTTGACGATTGATGTATGCAGACTTGAGCTGGTGTTTGCATTGAGTGCTTTCTATTTGAGACGATAATTGAAATGTTCTTAATCAATTTCATTTTGTGCAACACGTGAGCTCACTGTATTCTATTTTCTTGATGCTAGTAACATTTTTACTATGGATTATTCGTAATGCTTTGATCGCTGCTTTTGCTGTAATTTTATAATAGTTATGTAGGCTGTGATTATTTAACTCTGTGTAGGTAAGAAGCAAATGAAGCTAAGGATAATCTGGACTCGTTTACTGCTTGACAAACTTTGGTATTTTCACTTTTGGAATTGTGGTTCTCGCTCTCGTCCTTGCTCTCGCTTGTTAGCATTGTCTGTGTGTGTGTGTGCCTGTGTGTGTGTGATCAGAGAAGCGTACTGAATGCGGTTGCAGAAGTTATTTGCTGTGTTATTTTCACAACAGCTTCCGCTTTTGCTCAGAGAACGGACATCCTGCTGTGTTGACTGTTGAGTTGAATTTGCGCAGCTGCTTGGACTAACGGAATAACGGGTCTTGTCTCTGCACAAAGTTGCTTTGGAGCAAGCAACCTAAGCCAAACCAAGCCACCCAACCACCCAGGCCACCCAGCCACCCACTCATCCATAGAGTTGCAAGCGCTCGTTGACAGTTTATGCAGCGATTTGAACTTTTGTGTTTTTTTGTGCTGAAATTTTAATGAAGCTTCGGCACGCGGTTGCCAAATTAAAAGCTAGAGAGAGAGAGAGAGAGAGAGAGAGAGAGATAAAGCGAGAGTGAGAGAGACACATTGTAATAAATATATTTTTCCTTTATTTGTAGAATTTCTTATGCGCATTTTGTTGTATTTATTGATGCATTTTGGTTTTTGTTTAATATATATATAGATATATATTATTGTATATATTTATATATATACATATATATTTGATTTAATACATGTATATCTGTTTGCTCTTAACTTATGCAAATTAATTTATGTTCGTATATAACAGAGCTTCGATTATTTATGTTTAACTAAACACGAACACACACGTTTAATTTTTATTATTATTTTTATTATTTGATTTATGTACTTATACGTTTTGAGAGCTCTGCCATACTATATAACTATAATAATTATATATTGTAGCTATAATAACATTTTGCGCTTAAGTATTTAATACTGCAACGTTTACATATTTAATTGTTTAGGTTTAAAAAAAAAACATTACATTAATTGTAAGTATATTTAGAAATTCATTTGCCAAATACATTAACACACACATACATAGCTATGTATATGTATATATATATATATGTATATATAGATATATATATATGCTTCTTTTGTACATGCATTAACATAAATAAATTTCGATTATATATATATAGTTAATTACTTGACGCTATATACAAATTATGTTTTGGTTTAAGCAACTTTGCTAGACTTTGGCCTGAACAACAAATTCAAATAGAAATTTCTTTAGAGTACTTGCAGTACATACACACGCTTGTTTTTCTTTTTATACAGTTATAGAATATAGAATACATACATACAAACAAACAAACAAACTTATATACACATACAACAGTTGGGTTTAACAGTTAGTTTGGTGTACTAGTTAGTTGGTTAGACATGCAATCGCTTGCGTTACTTTTACTCGTTGCTTGTACGCGCTGTTTTTGATCTTTGAGAGCACTCGTTAGTTTTACTCATTGCTTGCACACGCTGTTTTTGGATCTTTGAGTACACTCTCTACTGTTACTCGTTACTTTTACTCGCTGCATTCGTATTGTCTATGCGCCATGTGTATGTTTTGTTATCGTTTCTATGCATGTTTCGCTAGTGTAATTAATGGCACATAATAATTAATTATTGTTTGGCAACTCGCTATAAGTATCTATATGTTTATGTATATTTATATCTGTATATGGATGTGTGCTTAAACAACTATTATTTAGTTTTCTTTTGACTATTACTATGACCCAAAAAAAAACAAGAAAAAAAAAAACAAGAACGTAGCACACACATGCAAACAGTTTATGAAGCATTTATAACGATTTTAGCGCACAAACCGTTTAACATCTGAACAACCTTGTTAAATATTTTATCGTATTTAGTTTTGTATATTTGTATTTGTTGTATTTTGTAGTTGTTTACAATTCATTAAAGTCGTATGTCGAGTATGCTTCTTGTTTATTATTGTAGTAGTATGTGAGCTCTTAATTAAAATGCATCAAGTTGTAAATGTACTAATCACAAAAGAAATCAAAATGCTGCAAGTGTGTGTGTGTGTGTCTGTGTGGCAAGTATGTGAAAATTGACATGCGAGGCGACTTCAAAGCAATTTCAGTTCGTACAATTAAATGCAATCAAAGTGTCTGTGTGTTGAAATCAAATTAAGTTTTAAATGAAAATCAATTCGAGCATGCGAGAGAAAGTCGCTGAAAGGTGTAAGCACTGGCCTACGGTCGTTATCTTTTGCTAACTAACACAGAGACACAGTGTCAAGTTTCTAACACACACGCTCGCAGAGACAGTTGCATATACAATTAAAAGTATCTGAGGTGCAACATTGCTGCATAAACAACCTGCAGCAGCTTGTTATTGAATTGTGTGCAGCTTGCTTAAGCATTTTGTAAGCTTGTATTTATTTAAGCACACACACATGTGCACGCACATGTGTGTGTGAAAAGATTATTCATGAAACAGGTTACAACTTACAGCTGCATGTGGCAGCAGCAGCAGCAGCAGCAAACAAACTTTGGCTGCCAGTAGATATTTTATTATTAAATCAAAAAAGTTGTGCAACATTTTGCGCAAACAAAAATATTAAATGACAGCAGGCGAGCGAGTGAGCAACTGTGTGTGTGTGTGTGTAAAAATTCAAGTTGATTGCCATTTGTTTTTTTTTTTAAGCGCAAATCTGTTGCCTGTAAGTGTAAGCGGTAAATGTTATGCGGCTAACTGCATAAAATACAAGCGGACACACACACACACATACATATGAGCGTGTCTGTGTAGCAGGCATTCAATTAAACTTCCGCCAAACATGTAGCTGTGTACTTCAAGCTGCTCAGCGCTTCAGCTTGAGCTGCTGCTGCTGTTGCTGTTGCTGCCACTGCTGCTGCCTTAAGGTTATAAAATAAACATGTTGCCGCACACAAAATTTAAATAGATACAAGTTTGCCAGCGCATAAAACAATAAACCGCAGTAATTTAACAAAAAAGCAGCAGCAGCAAGCAAAAGAAAAAAAAATAATGACATAAAGTTGAAGCGAAGACAAGCAGGCGAAGCAGCAAGGAAATGTGAAATTAAAATACAATTTAAAAGTACCAAATAGAGCAATTAAGCGGCCTTTATATAAGCGACACATGTGTGTGTGTCTGCGTGTGTGTGTGTGTGTGTGTGACTGACAGCAAGTGCTGAGCACATGCAAACTTCATTACAAAACGTTGCCAACTTAAGCAACATGGCCTAGACATACAATCATAAGTAACCGCAACATACACACACACACAGACACACATACATGTGTGTGCATGTATGTGTGACATATGTTTGTGTTTTGTTGTATTTGCGCGCGCCACAATACAACAAAAGATAACAAAAGCTGCCGCGTTTACAGCAAAAGTGGCAAACAACAGCGCACACAAAAAGTGTTGCATACGCTTAGGGGCAGAGACTACAACTTTACATGCTCTGACGCTTGAGCGCTGGGCGCTGGGAATTGCTCGAGTGTAGTGGCTGTAAGTAGTTGTTGCTGTCGCTTGTAATTTGAAACACTTGTGTCACTTGTTGTTGCTGCTGCCATTTACATGCCCATTCAGGCTCAATGCGAGCGTACGGACGCTTTTAAAGATTTGAACAAAACTCATACGTAGTCGTAGCTGCTGCTGCTGCTGCTGCTGCTGTGGTTGTCAGCATCTTATTATCATCATCAGTGGCAGCTTTCGGCGGTTTTGGCTGTGCGTGTGTGAGTGTGTGTGTTTGTGATATTGTTGATGTGGCAGGCATATGCGCAGCGCTAGAGCGAGTCTGAGGCAGATTAGTTGCAAGTTGTGTGTTGTCATCAGCATTGGGGCGTCGTCGTCTTCTCTCTCAACGAAACAGTAAAATTCACTTTGCCAAAAAGTTTTTATTTCATTAAAAACTGTCTGGCAGTGTATGAGTGTGTGTGTGTCGCTTACTGGCAGCCAAGCAATTCATCAAACCAAATTCAGTCACCACACACACACACACGCACACACTCATACGCTCTTGTTGCTGCAGCTGCATTGAGGCACTGACAGGACAGCAGTCGCTTATGTTGCCTTTGGCTTTATCATGCTGCCAAGTTGTAGCCGCAACAGCAAAAACAAAACGAGAAACGAGTGAAAAAAGCAAACACAACTGCCAACAAGATGTTCAGCCAGACAGGGCGAACTACCAGCTTCAGCTCCTTTCAAGACGCCCACGCCCACGCCCACGCCCACGCCCAGCTGCAAGCAAAGTTTTTAACCTTTTGCATATGCATGCAGGCCAAAGCGAGAGCGAGAGCGAGAGCGACAGAGAGCGACAGCGAGCGAAGCAAATGGCTCAAGTTGTTCAAGCGTGCTCTTGGCTTGAGCTGCTGCTTATCAGTTGCTTCGCATCTGACGAAAGCAACAACAACAACAGCAACATTATAAAAAAAAAAGTAACTGGCAAAACTGTTTTTGCTTTTACTTGCTGCTGCAGCTTGGGCGCTTGTCTTAACTAAATAAAATGCTAAAATATTATTATAATTTGCATAAATTATGCGCACACTCTAACTCACTCCCTCTCTGACTTAAATTATTGCTTTGGCTTTTTGCTGCGCTGACCTTTAAGTCTAGACGTTGATTGATGTCAAATCAAAGCTTCAAAAAAAAAAAAACTTTACTTCAAATCAAAAGTTTGACACTTTTGCTATTAATTGCGCATTTCTTTTGCTGCTCAAATATAAATCGAATTGGGAAATTAACTTTCAGCCTTACATTGAAATTAACATATTTTTAATTTATTTTTTTTTTTTTTTTGGCAAAAGGTAAGGCCAGCGCTAATGATTGAACTGTGAGAAATAAACAAGTTGCTCAAAAGGGTTAGTAATGAACATAAAATATTTAAAAGAATTAAAGCAAAATGAATTAAAGTTTTTGCTGTTTAATTTGTTTGCGTTTTAGGCAGAGAATGTTATACAATAAAACTTAATAAATTCATAAAATGAATATCAAACTAACAAAGAGTTTGAGCTACATTTGTAATTGAAAATCAAAAATAGTTTGCTTTAATATTTTTTTATTGCTGAATTGCTTTGAAACTGAAATGTTTAAATAAAATTGAGCCAAACAATGATATCTAATGTCTTGAAATTTGGAACTTGGCTAACTAATTTCAAAGTAAAGCAAATAATTGAATGACAATGTTGCAAGCCACAGCAGATTAACTTACGCTTGGCCCAGAGCCTGTTGCACCTTAACCTCACTTTGGTCTTGAATTTCATACTTGCACACACAGCAATATGAGCAGCATGTATGTGTATGTGTATATGTGTGTGTGTGTGTGTGTGTGTGTGTGTGTGTGTGTGTTGTGCAATTAAAAAGAAAAATCAAAACAATTCAACATTTACTTTAGCAACTTTAGCTGCGTTATATATTTGCGAGTGTCGCCTGTACGTGTGTCCATGTGTGCGTCTGTGTGTGTGTGTGTGTGTTTACTCTTGGAGCAACGTGAACATTGCCAGCATGTATTATAACAGACTGAGCGCCGCAACTAAGCCGGACAAACCCATTAAGAGCGGCTGTCGACAGTGGCGTAGGGAGAGGGATTGCCATAGGCAGAGCCCCAGACTGGGGCAGAGGCGACTGAGGCGCGCTAGGTGCTGGTACCACCAGGGCCATTGACGCTGCTGCTGCTCCTGATAGTAGAAGCTTTGGTGGTGTTGGTGGCGCAGCCATTGCCGCATTGGCGCACCGCCGGAGCTCGCCGCACGCCCGTTGTTGTCCATGGGGCCGCGCACTTCCGTATTGCCATTGGCAGAGCCTCCGCCAACGCCGCCAGCCAAGCCACTGCCGCCGTAATAGGTTGGCTTACGTGTATTGCCGCCGTTCCCACCACCACCACCCCACCATTCTGATCCAATGCTGTTTAACACCGCGCGCCCGCCGCCGCGCCTGTTGCACCGCCTGCTGTTTGCAGCCCAGCTCCACCTCCAGCTCCAGCTCTGGCTTATGTGCTGAGCGGCTTATTGCCGACGCGCGCCGCCGCCGCTGTTGTAGTAATGGTTGTGGCGATAAACGGCGGCAGGCCGCCAAAGTCGCCATCCTCGAAATCCTCGGCCGAGCGTGAGAGCCTCCTCGTCGGTCCGGCTGCTGCTGGTAGGGAACTTTAACTTGTTGTTTCAATTTTAAAATGTCATTGGCATCCGTGTCGCTGTTGCCGGCAGCGCTGCCGACGCCGCCGCTGCCATTTCCTTTGCTGTTTGAGGGATTTTTACGATTCGGTCCGGGGATTTCTGAGCGAAAAACGAGAGCAAAACGTAACATAACGGAAATGTAGCACTAAAGCTAACGCTAACGTTAACTGTAATTGAAACAAAGGTGCAAATGCCACAACCCCCCTTACCCCCTCCCCTACCACACTATGCAGTTGTCACGTTTATTGTCCATAAAACACGTAACATAAAAACCAAAAGAAGAAAACTCACCATAGAGCCGGATGCTGCTGTCAACCTCGCCCAGTGAATTCTTCGCTATGCAGCGATAGGAGCCAACATCGTCCCGCTGAAATTTACGCACAATCATCGACATCTGCGTCTCGTACAGCGACTGCGACTTTTCCTGCACATGATATTTCAACGAAGAGACAATCATCTCGCCTAAGGCACAAGCAAAAAAACAAGCAGAGTTAGTCGAAAAGCAGTCAATCAGTTTACTATCGATAGTCGATAGACGACTCATTGCGAGCTGTTAGCCGGCTTAACATAAACTGTTAAGCTAACAGAGCGACGCGTCGCTTACTTACAAATGTAAATTATTATTATTATTAGCTAGCACTTTAAACGTTTTTTTTATATATATAAAAAAATTAACAGAGCAGCGCTCATAATTTTATATTTTTCCATCTCCAACCTCCATGTTTTTCGGCTTAAGGCTCTAACTACAGCTCAAAGTGCAAACAAAAGTGGCAACAAAACAAAATATTTGAGAGTAGTCAACATAAGACTTGGACTTAAAGCCGCTGTACATATATCTGAGCATTTATGATTATGTTATTAAAGCTTAAAATGTTTAAATTTAATTAGTTAGCTGCTGCTGCTGCCAACAGCTGCTGAGTTTCTATTTCATTTAATTGCAAAACATTATGACATTAATAACAATAATATTAAAGTTAGCAATAATATTAAAAATTTTAAGCCCTATTTGTTAACGATTTTTATTAACGCAGAATAGAATTTCTTTTTATTTAATAGAATTATTTGGTTACCAAATTTTATGCTAATTTTGTACATTTAATTCTACAAAAAATATTTAAAGCTGTCAAAGAATTTAAATTCAAGCCAACATTAGTTTGGAGTTGCTTTTAGCGTAAAGCAGTAACGTATTTTAGTATAAATGGCAGCAACTATTAGTGGCCTTATTAAGCAATAAATTGTTTGTGCGTTTTGCTACAATTTGGCTTCAAAGAATTATGAATTATGATAACTTTATCTATATATAACAGCTATAACCAAAGCTTTATAAACTGTATTAATTTCGCTATGCTCCGTACATTGATTGCTGAGCTTAAGCGCTGTTCGATTATTTCGTAGTGTTGCTTAAAATTAATTATCGATAACGATCGACTTATGTGCGAGCTTATGCTGCTTTCTCTTATTATTATAACTATGTGCCTTTGCTTTATCTCTAACTGCAATGAATGCAGTTAAGCATTTAGTTGAAAATTTTAATACAAAGCTTGAAGCGAAACGACAGAGTTAAGCAGCTGTGGCTATGGCTTTGGCTTTTGTGCATGGAATCAATTATAAATTAATACATTACGTTTATTGTTTATATAGCGCCTAACTAAAGTCAATGGATTGCGTATGATTTATGACTGCCTGGGCATAATGCCAAATGCTCGCTCGGATTAAGTCTCAATGTGCATAATGCAGTCGATAAAACCGCACAGACACCAAATGTCAAACGCTATATCAACACTAAGATGCACACACACACAGATAGAGACTGAGAGCTTTATGTGTGTGTGTGTGTGTGTGTAAGGTGTCTATTCATTGATGGTTTAACTTACTTAAGCCGGCAATACGTTTGTTGCTTAATGATTGTGAAAGCAATGCCAAGCAGCAGCCAAACTCAAAGTCAAAGTAGCTAAGCAACTCACACGGACGGACGGACAGACAGACGAACGGACGGACAGACGTTGAGTTGTTGAAGCGCTTAGCGTGAACAATAAGTTTAAAGTTTACACTAGTCAATATAATAATGCAGCTAATTAAAATTTATAATGAGATTAAAGCAAAAGACAAAAATTGCTAATAGCAATAAACTATTTTATTTTACAATTTAACAATTGTGAATTAAGCATAATTTGAAATAAATATTAAATTGCATAAGTCTATATTGAGTATTATTATTATTTTTATTATTAGTATTATTTTGAATTTAAGTTAAGCTGCTAAAAATTGTTTGCAGTTTAAGCTTAATTAAAAGCAATCAAGACTTTGCTAGTTAGTTAAGCAATTTTTTATATATTCTAAAATTAATTTTAATTATTTCATTAAGCATAACAAAGTGCTGCATTTGTTGCCTAGTGTTATTATTAGCTATATGCCCACATAGCTATGTATATATATAGACATTATATTATATACTACTACTCACCGGTATCCTTAATCCAGTAGTTAATTGATTTGGGCGAAGCTTCGACGTGACACTCGATTTGGACATCAGTGCCAAGCGGTGCACCGACTAATTGATTCGGCACTTGTATGACGGGATGGACTGCAAGTGCGAAAGAGAGAGCGTACAGTTAGTATAAAGGCTGGAGTAAAGTCAAAGCAAAAGGGTCAATTAGTAAACATGGCCAGCAGCTTTAGCGCCACATATTATAAAATCATTTTTAATAGCTCAACTAGCAGCCACCCACAACAGCAACGTCAAAGTTTAAAGCGATCAATTAGGCCATTAAAAAGCTGCTGTTGGCAACGAGTACAAAATAACGAGTAAATTAAATCGCTTTTTTACAACAAATGCAACAAAAAAAAAAGCAATCGATGATTTACCATAAGCTAGTTGCTTGACAACAGTTACAAGCTAAAGAGCGAGAGAGAGAGTGAGGGCAGGAGTAGCGAGAGAGATTATTAAAGCGTATGTGCAACGAGGCCAATTGCGTGTGTGTGTGTGGTCATCAAAATACAATGCAGATGCATTGCACTTTGCTCACACTCTCAACATTAAGCTTTCAAACTAAACGAAATAATATGCAAAGAGCGTGAGAGCGTAAGAGCGTAAGAGTGTGAGAGTGGAGAGTTGGAGAGTTGGGGGGCTGTGTTTAACTCTTTTGCAATGCGTGTGTGCGTGTTTATTGTCACTAAGTGAGTGAGTCACAAGCGGAGTGAAAGAGTTGGGAGAGTTGCAAGCGCTTCGCTGTTTAAGAGTCTGAGCTATTCACACACACACACACGCACACACATAGGTATGTGTGTGTGTGTGTGTGTGTGTGAGGCACAGAACGTTCACCGAACTATAACCAAAATTGGTGGTTTTGTAAAACTGCCAGAGCTGCCACAGGCCGTTGCTTGCGACATAGCGAGCATTTGAATACGCTGCACACAAACACACTCACACAAACACATATACATATATGCATGTCTGTGTGCTAGGCAACATTTGTGGCCATATGCATTGATAGTCGATTGCAGTGGCAGCAGCAGGTTGCAACAATGACCACACTGCAACATGTCTTTGTGTCTGCCTCACTCACTCGCTCTCTCTCTCTCTCTCTCTCTCTCTCTTTCTCTCTCGCTCTGCGTGCATCGTTAGACTCTGTCGTTGGCCTCGGCAGTTTTGTAAGTTTCAAGCATTTTAATTGATTTCCATGGCCGAGTGCATATGTCTTATCTATCAACTGTCTATTTGGCTCTAAACCACACTAAAGGCATTGCACACTTGTCTTTCTATACATGTGTGTGTGCGTGTGTCTTGTAATCTATTCTCAAATCAGCCTATGCATGTGGATCAATTTATTTGCGCTTAAGATCAAATCTTTCGAACTTACATGCATCATAAATAGCAAAACTTTATTCACTTTCGTTTGCATTTCAATTCAAGTTCATGTCGGAAATACTTTCAGCGGCATTATATTTCAACTATTGTTCAAATATTTAATTCAAGAGTAGCTAAAGCACAAAGCTGAAGCATAAACAGCAATAGAAATGAAAGCTTATGATTAATGAATAATGAAATTAGCAAGTTAAAATATAATACATTACTAAAAATTCAAAAAATATATGCATATAAATTTAAATTTTGCAATTGTTATTTTTAACTGATATATATTTACATATTATGTAATTATCTGTATAAAATATTTTTCAAATTATCTAAATCACTTTTATCAAAGATTCTATGCTTTTCTATTGTTGCTTTCATAAATTTTCAATCTTTAGCGCTCATGCAACATTTAGTTTGATCCACTAGCTGCACTAGTATATAGTGAACTGAAGTCCAAGTCATTAGAGCGAGTTTACAAATTGACATGTAAGTCACGCACATGCGAGAACGGAAAAGCAAATACAGGACTTTTGGACTTTTTGGCCGGCTGGCTGGCAAATATAAAAACTGTGGCTGACACTCTGCTGCAGCTGAGAGTGCGGCACGGACTTTTGGTCAAGAGTGAGTCTGACTGCGTCTAATTTCAATCTGCACACACACACACACACATGAGATAGAGAGAGGGAGAGTGTGAGTTGCTGGCTGACTGGCAAACACTTTCGCTTGCGATTTACAATTTAGCCATGATTATTCCGAGCATGTGCCTTTGGGGCAGCAGCCACGCCTGCTCAATACACGCCTCAATTCTCAGTGTGTCCAGCTATCTCAGTTGTGGCAAACAAAGCCACAAATATGCACTAATGACATCGTAGCTGCCCCCCAACCCGCACTCCACCCAACGAGCTCTTGCAACAGCAGCTGCAACTACAATTACACATACACACACACAGACACTTGCGCACACACACACAGAGAGCGAGTCATAGAGTCCACCCCATCGCATTTTTGGACCATTGTATGTTGCTGCTGCTGCTGCCTTAAGCGCCCCTTGACCAGGCCAAATTCAAAGCAAAAAGGTAACAGTCCAGCACAAAAACCCAATGACGTGTGTGTTTTCAGCTCATTGGCAACGCAAATACGTTGATGCCACCTGTCCGCTCTGCTCTGTTCTGCTGCTTTGTATGCTTTTGCCTTTTGCCCCATACCCAAGCCCAACAGCTTCGCTTTTGATTTGGCCCTGGCACAGGGCTTAGTGCAATATTCATTTGACAAAATTGCGTAGCAGCAGCAAAAAAAACTTCACTCATTTTTTTGCGCTTCTTTAAACGTACGTGATTTTTAGCAATTTTACGTCATTTATTTAGCTCTGAGCTCCGCGTGCGTTTTGCCCAGTTGCAACTTGCCACTAAATGCGACGCACTCTAAATTTAAAAGTTTTCTGGTTCGTTGTTTAACAACAATATCAACAAATTCAAATTTGTAGTTAAAAAGTAATGCAAATTTCAAACAAAAAGTCACATTATTAAAAAACTATGGCACAGCTCTATAATTAAGGTTTTCTTTAAGGTGGAACAATTTACATACCGATTCATATGCAATATTCATTGCAAACATGCACGCAGCCCCTCACCCATTATTGAACTTAACTCGCGCAGTGCTTAGCTAAGACTGAAGACAGTTTGCTGCCCACGCTCAATTCGTACGTCGAGCGGCTCTCTTAGCATCAAAGCCTGCACCCATATACAATAATATCATATGAGATAGCGAATTGTGCTCGAGTTCCTTATGCTTCTTCTTAATTTTTGCTGCTTGCTTGCTTTCGCTCTCTTTTTGATTTGCATACGTGTGGGCGAGCGCGACTGTAGCTGCAGTGCCCGAAACACAAGAAACCAAGAGCACAATTCGCTGCCTTCTCACTTCTCACAATCGCAGCAGCGCAGCGCGATCGAGCAAGAGCGTGCACAGTTTTTAATGCTTAGAGCGCCGCTCAGCGTACGAAGCGCAAGCAGCGCTGCTTTCGCTAGCAAACGAAAGAACAAGTGAGAGCTGATAATCAAAGCTTGCTTACATGTATGTGTGTGTGTGCGTGTGAAGCTCGCAAGTAACGGAGCCACAGCGAGTGGAAAAATTTTGTAGTTTATTGAATAAAGCAATGAGCAAATTGAGTGAATATTAATATTACTTTTAATTGGGGCTTACTTTGGCTTCGAAATATGCTCAAAAAAAATTCAAAAATTAAAACTAATCAGAGTACCAAGCACCAAATGTTACAAGCAGCTCTGAGCTAAAATAAATAAAGGCTGAAGGCTTCAGTTGCTGTGGCTACATTATTTGACTATAGTACGTTATGCCAAGCCAAAATAAATAATAAGGGAAATTAAAGCAAGAATAGTATAATAAAATAGCAGCAATACATATTAAAAATATATGAGACACTAATTTTGCTAGTTAAGAAGTGTATTGCCATTAATTTTGTCATATTTGCTTTAATAATAAATATAAAAAATATGTGACGTTACGAATGTTGCTGGCATGTCAAGCATACAGCCAGGACATAAATTCTTATAATTCGCATAATTTCTATATGTTTTGTCAAGAGGCGCTTTGTGTCATTGTGAGCAGCTAATTGTTTGCTGAGCCAGAGCCAGAGCCAGAGCCTGGGCCTGGGCCTGGGGGAGAGAGCGACGATGCACAGGCAATTTTCGCGTTCCTAATTAGCCATGCAGGAAGGTGCCTAACAAGCCAGGAAACTTGAGCAAATGGCGCGGAAGCGCGCAAAACGGGAATATGCCATGTGGGGAGGTATCAGTGTCGGTGTCCTTGTTGGTGTTAGAGTTGCTGTTCGTGCGGCATGTGGCAAGCTGCAAATGCAGGCTGGCATTATCAGACGGCGACAGCGCTTCGTTTGATGGAAACTAAGGCAAGCAGCAGCGGCAGCGGCGGCGGCAGCAGTAGAAAAGGCCATGCAAATAACTTGCAAGCTGTTGGCAAAACTTTGTGCTTGCCACCAGTGTGTGTGTGTTTGTGTGTGTGTTGAGGGGGAATGATGTGGCAACATTTGCCAAACAAATTGTGAGCGTAAGTTTCCTGCGAAAATAGCAACAGGAAAAGCAAACACTCGAAATATGACGTACCCATAGAGCTAAAGACAAGACACGACAAGGGGGTGGGGGCGCCTAAAAACAGGCCTCAAGTTGATCAAGAACTTTTCACAAGGTAGCGCCTGCGACTGGCACTGGCTGCCATACCATAGATAGATAGCAAATAACTAAGTTCTCTCTTGTATTTGTTGTGTCTGTGTGTGTGCAGCAGTTTAAAGTCCAAGTACACAGCAAGAAAAAGAAGAGTGCATTCAATAAATTTATGCACAACAATTAGATCAAACAATTAAGCAATCAATTGTAAAGCAGACAACAGAGACGCTGCTCGATAACAACAGCCTATCGATTCTAACGTTAACATAAACTGTTAACATAATAACATAGTCTGTTAGTTTACAAGCTTGTTACTTCTTGCTGAGTTACTGAATTAATATAAGCTGAGCGCAGCTTACCAAACAAAGAAACTGAAGCCGCTAAATGAAGTCGCCAATTAGTTTAAAGACTTGCATAAAATTAATGTTTAAACACAACAAACTGTTTTATAATTCTGTTCAGATTTTAAAAAAGTATTGCTTGACTTAATTTTTATAATTTTTCTATAATCAGCAAAGACATTTGTGCTGTTTTTAAAACTTTAAAAAGCGTGTAGCAACTTCAAAACTAAAGAGCCAGAGCCAGAGCTTGGGAATTCGATAGAAAAAGCAGCTCTAGCAATTCTTAATTTAAATGGGACTAAGCAAAAAATATAAACATAAAGCGCTAAAGTTCGTATAAGTTGCTATGTAAATGAATTCTTTACTGCATATAAGTTCAATAATTGGAATTAAACTAATGTAAGTAAAGTTGCTATGCTGGCAGCTAAGTGAGCAAAGAACTTCACAAAATTCTACGACTAGCAGAATATTTAATCAAACAATTTAATTGCTCACAGCTTTGCAAAAATAAAAC
Organism: Drosophila busckii; assembly: GCF_011750605.1. Lineage (NCBI taxonomy): Eukaryota > Metazoa > Arthropoda > Insecta > Diptera > Drosophilidae > Drosophila > Drosophila busckii. Next base: position 4,168,403 of record NC_046608.1, on the reverse strand, counting down.
AAAGTTTAATTTAATAAAACTATTGATTGCAGCAGCAGCGGAGTAGCGAGTAGCAATTAAATAAATGCGTCTAAAATTGAATGAATTATAATTAACAGCGACAGCGCTTCTAAATAAATTGCTAGCCGCACTAATGTTTGCTGCTTTAATTTCTCTCTGTGTATTGTAGTTTTAGTTAAAGTTGCTTGCAACGCTTGTGGCGCTGGCACATTAACAAAATGTCAAAATGTTAAAAAGCGTGATTTTGCCACCTAACGATATGAAAGAGAATGCAGCCAGCCAAAAAGGATGCTCAGCAGCAGCAACAAAAGAGCAAACAATATAAGCAGCCAGGCTCAGAAGCGTACAAAATGGTGAGTGAAGAGTGGGGTAGGGGGTAGGGGGTTGGGCAAACAAGCGCAGTGCTGAGAGCTGCTGCTGATGTCGTGATGATTGAGTGAACTGCCACATGGCAGCAACAGAGAAAGAGCCAGGGCAGCGCACAGTTAACTCAGCCCTGGCGTCATCAACAGGCCGCACGTGCTGCAGACAGGTTGACAAAAAACTGTGGACCCCCCAGCCCAGCCCAGCAGCAGCAACAACCACAATGCAACAGCAGCAGCAGCAGCAGCAGCAGGTAATGCCCGATATCAGTGACTGGATTTAAACGGATTACAACAACGACAACGACAATCGAGTTAGCGCCACAAACACACACACACACACACATACAGAAGCAGTTTACAGTTTGCTCTACTTTTTATTGCTCGCTTTTTGCTGTAGCACAGCTACAGGCGCGCTGTCTCTGTGTGTGTGTCTGTCTATGTCTCTGTCTCTGTCTGTGTAGTTGATAACTGTGGCTAAGCTCTAGCAGCAAAGTAAACTAGATAAACAGCTCGCTTCCTCTATGAACTGTTGGCCAGCTTCCAGCTGCGTCCAGCTGCGAGCAACTCTCAGACTTTTGACTAATTATATGTATTCAAAAAAAAAAAAAGCAGCAACAAGACAAGAGTTGTACCCAACCACACACACACACACACACACACGCACACACACACACACAGCTCTCTAATTAATGCCAACACACGTTGCCCGCCCCGCCGCCCCCTTGTGGCTTTACATGCTTAGAATTGAGCACTTACAGTGTATGCTGAGCGAGATGCGCTTGGAAACCGATGGGGGCACTCCGTTCGAGGCAATGCACAGATACGAGCCCATCTCATTGCGTGAGATTTTCGTCAGCTTCAGCACTTCGCCACGATATGAGGACACTGCAAATTGAATTTACAGCTCAAGTTAGCAGTTTAGCATGTGCTTTAGCCTATGGGCTTAGGCTTACCCAGCGTCTTGGTGCCTGCATTGTCCTTGATGACGATCTCGCCGCCATCCTCGCGTCGCCAGGTGACAATCGGTTCGGGATAGCCGCGTGCGCTGCAAATTGAACAAAATATTAAATAAGCTTTAATAGCCAGCAAATATATTCGCAAATCATCAATATAACATTATCAGCATATTATATTATTATTAAATGGAATCGAAATAGGAAATTATTAAAGGTAGTCTATTAAATTTAATTTAAATAAATTGAATTTATAGCATATAAAAAAGAAATTATAAAAATTATTAAATGCAATGCAGTCTATTTATTTTAATATTTATATTTGAATTTATAGCAAATATAAAAAAGAAATATAAGAAGAAAATTATTAAATGTAACGTAGTCTATTAATTTTAATATTTTTATATTTAAATTGATTTATAGCATATAAAAAAGGAAAATTAAATAGAAATATTTACATGTAATGCAAGTTATTATTTAATTTATATTTTGAATTCTATAGCAATTATAAAAAAGAAATATAAGAGAAATTATTAATGTAACGCAGTCTATTATTTTATATTTATATTTGATTTATTAGAAGTCTTTCATAGATGCATAGAAAATTATTAAATGTAACGTAGTCTATTAATTTTAATATTTAAATTGAATTTATAGCATATAAAAAAGAAATATAAATAGAAAATTATTAAATGTAATGCAGTTTATAAATTTTTAAATATTTATATTTTGAATTTATAATTTTTTATACATTTTAAACGAGAAGAAAATTATTAAATGTAACGTAGTCTATTAATTTTAATATTTATATTTGAATTTATAGCAAATATAAAAACTAATACAAATTTAATGTTAAAAATTAGCGAATTATTAGTCTATTTAATTTTAATTTCTTACAATTGATTTATAGCATATTAAAAGGAATATAAATTAAAATAATTAAATGCAATGCAGTCTATTAATTTTAATATTTAAATTGAATTTATAGCATATAAAAAAGAAATATAAATAGAAAATTATTAAATGTAATGCAGTCTATTCATTTTAATATTTAAAATTGAAATTATATCTGTAGTAATTTAAAACAAATATAAAAAAAGAAATATAAATAAAAAATTATTAAATGTAATGTAGTCTATTAATTTTAATATTTAAATTGAATTTATAGCAAATAAAAAAAAGAAATATAAATATTAATTTTAATATTTAAAATTGAATTTATAACTGTAGTAATTTAAAACAAATATAAATTTAAGTTTCGAAAGCAATTATTTATGTTTCTGAACTAGTTGTTATTAAACATATAAACGAATATTCCAATATTGTATATTTAGTTAAGCTAAGCAAAAAGTAAAACTCAAGCTGCTCAACAAATTTGGAAAATTAATTTAAATGTTATAATTTTTATATTAGCTACGCATTTGATGAATGAATTTCTATTGTTCTATAAATTGCAATATTTTTTTGCTGGGCAACTTATGCATTTTAAGGTCTAACAATTTATTTAATGCTGTACAAATGCAAAATGCACAAGTCCATAAAAATACTTGTAGACTTGTAATATAATTTGTATTCACAAATGTTAAACAAGCAGCAATGTGGCCTAAAAATTTAGTGCTGACACTTGCTCTCGTTTTCAATTTAATGTGCCTGAGCCTGAGCGCATTGTGTTTGCCTCAAAGAGAGATAGAAACAAAATTGAAATAAAATAAAATAGGAACGCTAACTTGCTAACTTTTGGTTATGTAGACGCAGCAGACGTCGCCGCTGTCTGTGGCTGAGATGCCGCAGCAAGAGAGAGAGAAAGAGAGAGAGAGAGAGGGGAGAAGCGCGAGCGAGCAAACTGCACGTGAAGGCGGCGAAACGTTTGGCTGTGAACCAGACACGGGTGTGGTAAATTTTTATGATGCCGCAAACAGATGCAAAATGGCCAAGTTAACTAAAGACACACACACACACACACATACAGACAGACATTCACATGCATAGGCAGACACTTAAGAACAGGCTGAGACAGAAGCGAGCACAGCGCAGACAATGGCGACCGCCTGGGCTTGCAGTCAAAAGCAGTTGCTTAGTTGCTAACTTGGCTAAGACTAAGCCAGCGAATTGTGGGCAGCGCCAGAGCCAGAGCCAAAGCTATCAGCATTTGCAATCATTGTGCAAGTTAAGCAAATGCAAAGACTTAATGCTAAATTAAATTATGGCGGCCATGCAAGTTTTATTTGAAATAAATAGCAGCTGCTAAATATTTATTTACTATATATTTTATTTGTTATTTAAGCAACAGACATAAACTGTTTATATAAAATGTACTAAGCATTTGCAATACTCAACTTCAATGCACACACACACATACAGCATCATTGCGTTTATCGTGCTGGTTCCATCACTCTGCGGTTAAATCGTTAAAATTACTTCGTGGTCGTGGTCAAGTTCATAAATCAACGGCGAGCAAATGCGTCGCTAAAGTCCTTGTCGCAGTTTAGCTAAAAGGAAAAACCGCAAATGCTGCGACTAACAAGAACAAAGCAGTAATGCCCACAGCCTAAGCACTCAGCACACACACACACACACACATACATATAAATATTTATGTGCTGTAAACTAGTTAAAGTATATTTAACTCAATTCGTATTAGTCAAACTGAGACATAAGCTTAAAGAGCAAGCGCAAGCCTAATGTGTGTGTGTGTATTAGTGCGTGTGTGTGTGTCTGCACACAAATCAAGAGAAATGAACTGCCGCTTAATTTGCTGACATTATTTAATGTTGTTAATGTTTGGTTGATGAGCTTGTAATAGATATGGCGAGTCCTTAAGTCCTTTGACTGCACTCACCGACAAGTTAAGCGCACTGAACTGCCCTCGGGCACAATGACATCCGATGAAGTGTCCTCGCTTATAAAATCGGGCGGTATAACAACGTCCAGGAAACCAATCTGCAATATAAACAAAAAATAAATTGACATAAATATTAAAAAAAAAACAGTTTGCAATTCAATTTCAATTAATTAAACAATTAAATTGTTACAAGCTAAGTTCAATTGATTTAATACATATCATTTCTAGAAATTTAATTATTTATTATTCAATTATTAGTAAGCGCAGTTTGATTTAACAAAATTGTAATATTCAACGCAGCGCTGAAAAGTATGCTACATTATTCTTTATGCCTACTTAAAGCCAAGCGCATTCAATTAAATTACAAAAGCAAGACACACACACACACATACAAGAGCATTAAATGTTAGGCATATATATGCGCATTTACTATACACTTAGCGAAAATTTGCTGATTATGCAGGCGCGCACATAAAGCAACGATGACAAAAACAATTTTTATGAGCCAACAATTTGAAACCAAACCTGCTGAGAGTTTAGCTAAAGTAATTGCAGCACACACACACACACGAAGAGCGACACATAAATGCTTATGTATGTGTCTGTGTGTGTGTGTAAATGAAATGACGCTAAATAGTTTAGCACTGTGCCGAATGCTAAAATAAAACAGACAAAACTAAAGAGAAATTGAGGCAACGGCCAAGGCGTGCGGCATGCTACGCTCCGCTCGAGACACGCTGCGTTCGCTTGGACTACAGTCAGTTGTTGTTTCAGTTTGTGTGTGTGTGTGTGTGTGTGTGAAGCGTTAAAGTAAAAATAAAAATTAAGGAAGCATGAAATACATTTTATTGGCACCATAAACTTCACTTGGCTGGACACATGAGTGTACGTGCGTTTACACACACACACATGGACACACATATGCATGCATGACGTTGTAATTTATATGCATGTGTGTGTGTGTGTGTGTGTTTGTGTTTGTGTGCGTACGCAGCTTTCGCCTTGTTTGCCATAGTTTTCGCTTTCGATTTGCTGCGCTTTCTTTCACAACGTCGACATGCCATTGAAGCGTTGTATATTGCAGCATAAAGTGGCAGCGTGGCAAGTGCGGACTACACACACACACACAAACACACGCATAGCAGGTCGTAAGCATAACCTACAATAAGTGTGCGAATGCATTTACTTTTCTTCTTATTTTTTTTTTTTTAACATGACCGTCAATACATTTGCAAATGCTGCATGAAATTTTCACTCAGCGCTTCAGAAAATTGCTTTCAACGCCAAGCAAAATAAACAAAAACAAAAAAACAAGCAACATATCTTTGCTTGTCCAAAACTTACTTTCGCTCTATATGAAGTGTTTGTCCAACAGACACATTAAGCTTAAGCAGCACAGCTTAAAGGCAAATCAAGGCAAATAATAAATTTTAAATAAAATAAATATAGTACATGCGATTTTAATGCAATCAAATTATTTAAGCCAATTTAAATTATAAGTATTTAGTGTAAATCTATTAAATTTGCAATTAAATAATATCAATAATAATATAATTTAAATAAATTTAAATGTGATTTGAATACTATTTAAATTATAAGTATTTAGTGCATTTAATTTAAATCTATTATTAAATAATTTAAATACAATGCATATCAATTTAGCATAACTTACAATTTATTTTATTTATTAATAGTGCATAGCTTAATTAAATTTTACATTAGAGTAAGTAAATAAATTAAATTTAAATAATAAAAAATTTAAAAAAATTCTCAAATAAATGCAAAATTTTTTTTATAAATAATATAATTTAAATAGAAGCACACTTTAGCTTAAGTATATGTTAAATTCAGTTAAATTTGTTGCACAACAGCCAAAGCAAACAAAACTGTAGCATACTTTTATGGGTTGCTCTTGCTTGGCCACTCACCTGACTCTTCATGGGATCCGTATTTAATTGGCACATGTAGCCACCGCGATCCTCCTCGGAAACGGACTTAATATGCAAATTCCAGGTATTCTGATCCAGATGGCTGACAGTGACGCGCGGATTATGTGTGATTACATTCTCGTGTATGGCCTGAATGGCTTTGGTATCCGCTTTGAGCCAACCCACCTGTGGATGCAAACAGCAGCGAACAGTGCAAAGCCGCAAAAACTGCATTAAAATACTTTTGCATTTACATGTGTGTGGGTGTGTGTGTATGTGTGTATGTGTGTGTGTGTTGTAGCTGCTGTTGATGATTGTGGCAAAGATGCTTTTGCACTTAAATATAATTAATTAAACTGGCAAGTGCGTGTGTTGCGCTGTTTGTTTTATATGCGTTGCATGTACTTACGCGATAGCCACCCAAATGACGCACGTGACACGTGAAGGTTGCATCGCGACCCACAGCCACCGACACATTCGAAATGCTTTCCACAAACTCCGGTTGAAAGGCGCCAATCGCTGCAAGAACAACAACAAAAAAGAAAGAAAGAAAGAGAAGTTGAGAGTCAGGTGGTTAGAGCTGCTGTTTGGTTGCCAGATTAGAATGCATTGCAGCTGGTTTGTGGCGCTTAGTTGTGGCAAGTTAATGATATCAGCAGGAGTTGGTTAAAAGTGGCAGCGCCTTTTGCCATTGCAAGTGCCAAAAACTGGGTGATTTATCGCTTTTAAATGTGCTCGACGCTTGCACTTGCCAACACTCGTGCCAAGTGCTAAGTGTCTGCCACCCACCACCCACTGCATGTGGCAAGTTGTTGTCGCGCTTTAAAACTCGCGCAGCTAATTTGTAGCTCAGCTTGAGCATCGCTGCGACGAGAATTTATAAATTATTTATTGAATCATTGAAAATCAAACATTTCACTTGCAAGTTTTTGTGCGCTCACCAACAAAATAACACAAAAAATAAACTTTTTACACGCAGCAGCATATTTAAAACAAAAACAATAACAACAACAACAACAACAACAGCAGTAAAAGGTTAGCTGCCAGCCAAAGGAGTTAAGAGCAGCGGCAAGTGGCGCGGCGAGTGCGGCAACTTGCCAGACGCCGCGCACGACTAACGCTTGCCGCAACGCCCACACCCCCCCAACCCACCAATCCCCCCCTTGTGCCAAATGCTAGCGTAATGCATGCAAAAAACTTTTGCCAAACTTGAAATTTAAATATTTATAGACTGTGCCGCTGGCAGCAGCAGCAGCAGCAGCAGCAGCAACAGCAAGTGCGTTGGATTGGCCAAGCGCTGTGCAAAAAAATCACACACACACACACACACTCAAGCGTTTCGCTTGCTATCTGTGTGTTTGGAAGTTGAAGCTCACTCCAAGTAGCAGAATTTGCTGAATTGACGCAATTGGCCAGCGGCATGATTTATTTTATGCATTGCTATATTTATAATAGGCAAGCAACTTGTTATGGCTATTTAAAGCATTTTCTAAGTGAACAAATTAAAGTTGAGCGCTAGCAAACGATCAAAAACATAACCAAGCGTCTTTGTGATTTATTTCAGATTTTTTAATATTTTTTAATTGCTTAATATTGTGTGCGTAAGTTTGTTTTTGCGATTTGCATGGAAGGGGGCAGTAAATAAAACAAAATAAAATAAAAGCGATGTGTGTTGTATATAGGAGCAGCTATATAAAAAGTTTGGTGGCTCTAACTTTTATAGTTGCTGAGAAATACGCGCTCATACAGACGGACAGACGAACGTACATGACTATATCGACTCATAATAATTTAATATGTATATAGTATATTGTAGGAAGAAGTGTGATATTGTCTAGTTAGCATCTGTATGGACCCATGTGATCCTTTGTTATTGTTTTCCCTTATATATAACTAGATTAAGTTGCCCCAGCGGTAACAGCAAGCTTGTTTAAAATAAATACATTTTTTATACATTTCTAAAAAAAAAAGTTTGTCTTGCTGATCAAGTATATATATGCTTTGTTACATACAGTTCATAATACACTTTTCCATTCTTTACAGAAATGTTCAAGTGCATAAAAATTTAAGCAGCAGCTTTGCAGTCTGAACAGCAGCGATATTTTGCAGCTGTTATTAACATTGTCTGCTAATTTAACAGCAACAGCAACAGCTTGAGCCAACAGCAGAAATTTCAAATCCAAAGCAGGCTAAGCTGTCAAACAAAGTCAAAGCTGAGACGTTGCTGCTCTCAATTTGTTATACAAAAAGTGTTTAATTTAGTTAAAATACAGCTGAAATGGCTGAAAACTATTTAATTATTATTGTTGTTGCACAAATTTGTTAAACAATTGGCGACAAAGTGAGCCCTTGAAATTATTAAAAGACAGTTGAAACGTTTTATTGAGCAGTTTGCAACTAAAATGCACCAGTGCTGCCAGGTTTTGAGAGGCAACATAAGCTAGATTGAGGAAAAAATAAGCTAAAATAAGCTAGAAATTTGAAGTCGAAATTCATGAAATTACGAATAGTAAATTTATGAGTAAAAAAAAGTCATTGCCTGCAAATTATGAAGCCAATTGACGATAATTAAAATAAGCTAGATTTCAGGCTATAAATTATTTGCTAAATTTAAAGCTTTTCCATTTTGAAATATGCTAGAACTAGCCTCAAATATACTAAGCTGGCAACACAGATCTGCACAGACAAGTTGATCATGTTTTGTGTAGAGTCTTTAATTAGCTATGCTAATATATATATATATATTTATTTGTTGCAGCTAAACGCATTGAGCCCACTATAAAGGATGCAGCAGTTAGCTTGGGTAAACTGCAAATAAATACAGCTGATATTTTAAACTATATAGACAATGTTGGGCTAGTTGCAGTTCCGCGAGCGATACCAGCGTATCCGGTGGCCAAGCAAAACACCATGAACTTGCTCAAAGCTGGCAGCGCTGAGGCTTTGAGTCCTTCAGCTCATATATATAAATATATATGTATCCAACAGTTAGCAAAGCGCTTGTATCAAATATAAGCAGCTGCTGTCCATGAGCTTCAAGCTGCAAACGGCGCATTGCCAATGACAACTGGCAATATGGAACTGCTCAGCATGGAAGCTTAAGTGCGTGAGCTACGCAGCGTTTTGATGACCACTGCTGGGATAATTACAGCCACAATTGTTGGCAAGCTGCCTGCTGCATTTATACCCAATATTATTGTTAAGTTTGTTATACAAGTTAAAAGTTTATACCATAACAAATTTGTTGCAGACAAACTGAATGTGCCAAGAGCAGCTCCAAGCAGTGAACTTGTTGCATCTAAAAAGGCAGCGGCACTGAGTTCCCAAGCCCACGTTGATAGCACCGCTACAGCTGCAGCTATTGAGCTATTGAGCCAAAAGAGCACAAAGAAAGCTCAAAGCGAGCCAAAGCCAGCGGAAAAACCTAAAAGAAAATGCACAAAAAAGCAGCAGACGACTGTCAATGATCAGCCAATCGAAAAGCCTAAAAGAAAATACAGCAAAAAGCATCAAAAGCTTGCAAAGCAAATAGCAGAGCTTGAAGAGTCGCTCAGGCAAGTGGATCGTGATTTATTATTAGCCAAATGCTGAACAAAATGAAAGCACAACGATCATGTTAGAGGCTGACAACAAGCTCCAAACTCGGCCAAGCTGCAACAGTTGCAGCGAATTGCCAATGACATAGGCAGATATCAAAAACAAACCAATTAGTGGCGTTGGTTTTATATCAACCGCTATGCCCGCAAAGCTGCCAAATGCATATGTAACTAATATTAAGGCTGAGTTTGTTATTTACAAATCGGCAAGAATAAAATTACATAACAATTTTGTTCTAGACAAATTTAAGACACCGATTGCCAAATCTCAGCTTGATATTTTTAAATGGAAAAAAGCAGTCCCAACCCCATATTGATAACAGCGCTACAGCTGCAGCTATTGAGCTATTGAGCCAAAAGAAAACTCAAAGCAAGCCAAAGCCAGCGGAAAAACTTAAAAGAAAATACACAAAAAGGAAGCAAACGACTGTTAACGATCCAGCCGATCCAAATGCAATTAAAGAGAAAAAACCTAAAAGAAAATATACGAAAAAGAAGCTAACAAAGAAGCAGATGGCCATATTAGCTGCCAACAATGAGAGCCAACATGGATCTGTAGCATTTAAAGAGCCAAGCGCATCGATTTTCAATCCTCGACTTGATTGCAAGCCAATCAATGAAACTGTTAAACCAAAAAGCAACTACAAAAAACCAAAAAATATAAATTGTAGAACAACAAAAAAAATTTACATAACGAAAGTCGAGTTATGACCGAAGCTATAACATCTTTTTTGCATATAATGTATACTTTAATATAATAAATAAATATGTGAATAAATTTAAAATTCATTAATTAGCACATATTTTTGCCTATTTGCAATTTTAACTGCTTTGTCATACAAATTAATAACATTTGTTTCATAAATTAAGCTTACAATAGCATTTTTTTTTTAAACTTTAAAATTATTTTGAATTAAACAACATTGTTACATAAATTTAATATTTTTTGTGCTATTTACGCTGCAAAAATCTTTACTCAATATCATACTTTAATATAATAAATAAATATCTAAATAAATTTAAAATTTCATAACTTATTAATTAGCACATATTTTATTAACCTTTTCTATTTGCAATTTTAGTTGCTTTATTATAAAAATTAATGCATTACATTAAGTAGCAATTTTTTTGAAATATTAAAAATTATTTTTAATGCATAAATTTAATATTTTATATGAAAGGCTGTGGTAATTTAATTTCAACTGCAACGAATTTGTCTTAACTATTTATTTTTCATATATTTAAAATAAAAAGTTGTAACTAGAGCGCTCAAGTCAGTTGCAGCTCAAACTAATCAAAAGCAAAAAATGGTTAACCATACATAATTTAATACTAAAAATATATAAAAGTGTGGCTTAAAAAAAAATATATAAGCTGTGGTTGTTGCTGGTTCTTGGGATTTATTTGCATATGTCAGTTGCTCTGTTTTACACTTGTGTGTGTGTGTGTGGGTGGGGGGTGTAGAGTTTTTCATTAAAATGCAGCAGCCTGAGATTTCATATCAAAATCAACAACAGCTAAAAGTTCAGACAACAACAAATTCTTAGCTAGGCAAATTACGGCCAGACGCACACACACACACACACACACACAGAGAGACAGACAGACGCACACACACATTGACAGTGACCAAACAAACTGCACTCAAATGTAGTTGCTGCTTGGCTGCGCTGCGGCTTGTTTGTCAATCTGTTCAAAACTGTATGCCAAACAAGAAGCCGACACACACACAGAGACAAACACACACACACACACTAACACAAATAGATAGCATTGTGCCAATTCCAATGAACTTGTCACCCAGTCTATGCTGCTGCACTCGAGTAAAAGTCCTAGCCCATAGACCTTTGAACTCCGCTCCCGCTCCCACTCCCAGACCAAAGCAGCGGCAGCTCAGCAGAGAGCACTTTGCATTTTACGGTCAGCAAGTATTGAAGCAGCGCCAAGTCGCGTATGCAGTCAAAGTCAATTAACCCCTAAGCCCCCCCCACTACGGCACTAGTTGCCTGACTGGTAGTCAGTGCTACTGCTGCTGCTGCTGCTGCCTCTCGTTGATTTCATGTTTTTCACATTTTCGCACGTTATCATAAATTTTCGGCGTCTCTAAGGACATGCCGCCAGTTTCATTTCAATTTTCTTAGCCAACGCTCGCTCGCTTTGGCATTTTGTAGGTATATTGAGGACACCGCAGGCTGCGATAGTTGCAGGCTTCGAAGTTGGCTGTGGTGGGGTGGGGTGGGGGGTGCTGGCGCCCCAAAAGTTTAAATCACACAACGACAATGAGGATTTACCAAAGCAAATTTATGGTTAAGGACATTGGCAAAAGTTAAGCTTGTATTTGTCTCTCTCTCTCTCTCTCTCTCTCTCTCTCTCTCTGTGTGTGTGTAGCTTAATAAACTGTCTTTGCATGTGTGTGTGAGACAACAAAATATATGGCAACTGAGCTCTAGCAGCGGCTACAAAGATGCCAATCTGCATGGCACCTTTTTTTTATGGCCACCAGCAGCAAATCCTGCGCCAAAGCGCCCAATGATAGGTGATAATGGCAAATTTGAAGAAATCGGCGGCAGCTTTAAGCGCAGCGCACAAATTCTGTTGCCTACTTTAAGGCACTGCAGACATTACATCAGCTGTGGCACTCAACTCAGTCTATATAGCTATATATAATCAAATTGCCAAGTCACTGTCTCTCTCGCTCTCTCTGCCTCTCTCTCTGTCTCTCTCTCTCTCTCTCTCTTTCTGTCTCTGTGTGTGCTGTTGAGCAAATAACAAATGATGACTGCAAGTGGCCCCGTAGCCCGCGGTCTGTGGCCAACTGCGCCTAATGGCCAACTCGCTGTGCGAGCGAGATAGCAACAGTCGTCGCGACTGTTTGCTAAAATTTGCATTTTTACAAATCGTCTCTGCCGTCGTCTACAACTTGTAGCGCCACTCACTCGCCAATTGAATTTTTAGCCCACTGCCCAGCAAAAAAATGAAATAAAATAAAAAATTCAATTTCATTTGTGTTTTTGTTTTTGTTTTTGACTTTCTTTGCTGCCGTTTTAACAAACGTCTTGCAATTAATTGTGTCTTGATTTTTGTTTCACACTTTGAAATGGGTTCGTAGCCCTTTCCTTTCTATTCTATATACATATAGATAGATTTACTTTTTTTTTCTTCTTTTCTGCTTATTGCCGACTCGCTTTTAATTGCCAAACTTTTCATTTCTTGCAATTGAAGCGGCATGACGAAACGTATTTCAACTCTCAAGTCTGCCATTGTTTAAATATACAAATCATTGTAATCTCTCACACACACGCACACACAGCTCTTTGGATATTAATCAATAGTTACTTTGGCAAAAAATTTAGTGTTCAAACGATTACATATGTTCATTTCATTGATTTATTTAATTCAACTTTTGATTATTATTGATTATTAAGCTTGCATCTTAATTGATTTAACATTATATTTTATTAGCCAATTTAGCTTAATTTTATATTTTTACTTTATAAATTAATAACAATTTAATGGCTAAACTAAAAATGCAAATAAGCAATAAGCACATAATAATAATACTTTTTAAATATTATTTAATATTTATTTTAAAAAAAATTTGCAAAAAGTTTAAGACGCTTATTATTTTTATTGAATAAGTGTATTAATCATTGTTTTGCTAGTTTAGTTTATAAATGCCAAACAACTATTTTTGTTTATGTAACAATTTTATAATAATATTAACAAAATATTTTTAAAATTGTTTAATGTTAAATTGCTAAATTAAATTAAAGAAAATATGCCTCAACGGCTCAAAAGCCATAAATTAACAAAAAGTGCTTCAAAAAAACAAATAACAAAATAATAGCCTAAAAAATAAATGTAATATATATAAAAATAATAATAATAAAGTAAATAATTTAATTAAAAAAAAAAACTGTTTAAAATGAATTAAAAATCAAATTGTTTTACCAATTAATAAAATTTAAATTAAATTAGCTCAATGATGATTGAATGCTCAAAAAAAAAAACTCTATAGCTAAAAAATAAATGTAATTATATAATAATAATTAATTAAATAAAACAAATTAAATTCAAATGGATGTAATTCTATAATAATAATTAATTAATTAAAACAAATTAAATTCAAATAAGCTCAATGCTGATTTATTTGCAAATTAAAATTGCTTTAAGTGTGCAGCACAAACTAATTTGTTAATAGCAACGCTTTAAATTAAAAACAAACTTATTTAAATAAGTTAAGTGAGTTTTTTTTTGAAGTACTTAGCAGACAATTAGACGTCAAATTTTTAACGCTAGTGTATTTTTTGATATTTGTAAGCCAAGCTGATAAAGTGCTGGTCACACACACACACACACACACACACATACAAACGCATAGAGTGCAGTGTTTTTAAGCAGATGGTGTTGGAGCTTTGGGTTTTTGCCTGCGGCTTTTGCGGTGGTAAGCTCTAAAAGCTGACGAATTCGCGTCGGCGATCAGGACGCGCAGGACGCGCAGGACGACGATGACCCATGAGGCGGCAGCTGCATCAATTAAGCGGCCCAGCAGCCCACAAGGGAGCAAGGCAACAACAGTGACTGACGCTCGTATGTTTTATATTTAAAACACATTTTTTTTTTGTTTTTCAAACTAACGCGCAGTCTATCCAAAGTGTGAGCTCTATTGCGGTTTAACTTACATTTATGAATGCAAACAGTGTCGACTGGAACTCTTTAAATATGCATAACACACACACACAGACACACACACACACACACACGCACACAAATGCAGCGTCAATGTATAAGTTGCTTATCATTTATGGTCTCGTTCACGTTTCCAATTGCCGCCACATGTTGGGCAATTAATTTGCATTTCATTGATATGCAGACTCACACATTGAAACAGCGAAATGCATGTGTGTGTGTGTGTGTGTGTGTGTGTGTGTGGCACGCTCAGACAGTTTCGAGTTGAGTTGCACATTTTGCAATATTTGTTTAGGATTATTATCGGTTATTAATGTTGCTGTAATTGAAAATTATTTTCACTTTTATGTTTATCATTATTATTAGCAGCAGCAGCAGCAGCAGCCGAGCGGCCATTACAACTGCCAACTGGCAAATGAGTGCAAATAAACAAATGGGGCACGTGGGCATGTTGCAAGTGTGTGTGTGGCAAGTGGCAAGTGGCAATTGTGGGCAAGAGAGTTTTGCGTTTAATGCGCGTTCACATTGTGCATTTATCGCATGGGGAAATTATTGTTTGTCGAGATTTAAGCGCACTTTTTATTTCACACACACACACACATACATATATATGTACTGCATATTGCACATTTTGCAGTTTGTCCGTCTGCCTATCTGTCCATTCGTCTGCGAATTATTCACATGCATTTACTTTCCGCTTTGCACTTTTTGCCATTTATTTATTTGTTTGTTTTTGTTTTTTTTTTAATATTCTTATTATCCAAAAGCGCAGTTAATTGAACACGATTAAAGCGCGCATTACACGATTTTATTTTTTATTTCAATTTTTTTTGTTAATTAATAAGCGGAGCTTATTATCATTAGCTTAATATGCCACGCAGCCATTCAAAACTATTTAATTAATTATTTTATTTTATTTGCATTCCAATTGGAAATCCATAAATTTTTTATATGCAGCAAAATTGTGTTTATTAATTTTTAGACTGCAGTTTAAAATTTTGTCTTATTAGCAGTATATAATAATTAAAAAAATTTGTTAAATTAATATAGCATATGCAAATAATATTAAAAAATAAATAACAAGCATAAAAGAAAATTCAACATAAAAAAAATAAATAACAAGAATACAAATAAAAAAAATAAACAAAATTAATATAAGCCATTACTTCTTAACTTCATATTTTATAATTATCAAATTTAAAAAAAAAAATGATTTATTTTTAAATACTTTAAATATTTTTTGTTATCATTTTTTATTGTCTGTTTATAGTTGACATTAAATAAATAAAAATTGAAAAAATTAGAATTAGAAAAATATACAGAAAATAAATAACTAGAGGCTAAAACAATAATAATAATTAACAAAAAAATAAATAAATAAAAAGAAAATTAAAGTATTTATTTAAGCATAAAGAAACTAATAGCACTGTGAACTAAAAGAGAGCTCTAAATACAAAAATATTTAAAAAACAACATAATGCTTAATATAGCACACAATATATATCTTTAGATTATTATATAAAAACTGATTTTATTATATTTTCAATGCTATGCCAGTCAGCAATGTACTTGGCACATATTACAAATTTGTTTATAATTTTAGCTATAAACACAAACGTTTGATTAAACAAAATGCATACTGTGCTTAGCAATTTGTTTATAATTTTAGGCAGCAGTAAACACAATAAACCAAATAAATTTTGTGATAGAAAAAATATTTTTTTTATAATAAGCAATGCATTTGTTTAAAATTTTCATTTTGTTTGACGCGTTATTTGAATTAAAATAAGAAACTTGCTACAATTGAAATGTGCAATTTATTATATAAAATAAAATCAACTTGTGTCTTTGTTAAAATCGTTTTTAATATTGTTAATAATTAGAAAGAGATATTCAAAAATACACACGGTCTATTTAGTAATTGTGTTGAACATTTGGCACTTCATTTGTTTTAATTATGAATGTAACGGAAAACGCGTAACGTGGAGCTCGCTGCATTATGCATTAATTAAAATCAGGTGAAATTTTAACGCACATACAATTTTCACGCAATTAAATTGAAAGTTATGTATACATATATATATTTGATTTAAAATGCATATGCTGAAAACAAAGTGCATTTCCATATTCAGTTTGTGTGTGTGTGTGTGTGTGGGCGCTAAGAGTTTATTCAATGAGCCACCCACAACTCTCAGACCCGAAGGGCTGAGTCAATTAAATAGCCATTGGAAAAATTGTTGGCATGTTTTCTTGATATTTTGTTTGTTTTTTTAATTTTGTTGTTGTTCGCTGTTATTGCCAGGCGCTTTATTAATTTTTATTTATTTTTGCCTGCATTTTTTTTTTTTTGTTGTTGTGCATTTTCATTATTTCTTCGCATATATTTAATTGTTTGTTATTTAATGTCCATGGCAACCAGCATATGAGCAACTACCAATTATGAAGCTTACAGAGCCTATTAAGTTGCCATTATAATTATTTTTAAATACATCAAATAAAAAACCAAAACTTGCGACGCATATTTCAATATTTATATTTTTGTTTTTTTTTTTTTGTTTGCCTGTCTGTTGTCCCACTGTAAACTGATTAATGGACAGCGCTGTGTCATTCACATGCACATTAAAACATTAAGTCGGGGTTCACAATTTTTTAATTGCCTACAAACAATAACAAGAGACGCCTGAAAAGCGTTGCCGGCCAGTGCGAAAAGATTAAAGGGTCAGATGCCAGATTTATTAGACATACAGACACAAGCGAATCGTTCGCTGTTCGCGCCGTATACGTGGAAAATTTTAATCATATTTAATGAACTGATTTCACTTGCTGTCTTTTGTTGTCGTTGCTTTTCCATACAATTGCACGGGCTTATGCAATTTAAATGCATTCAGACAATCAGTGCTTATAGTTTTTAATGAGCGACGACGATCGTTTGCTAAGCTTTACTTCTACTTAATCTAAATTATATAATATTCTAGCGTTTTTAAATTAGAATAAATTGTAGCAATTAGCTGCAGCTCCAAAATGCAGTAGACACTCAATAATTCACATTTCGAATGGCTTGGAGAAATATTACACATACGACTAGTTACGCCAGAGAATTCTGTAGAGACTATAATAATAATTAAAATAGTAAAGTTTACAGCACAAATACCATCATTATTTTAATTTAATTAATTTTTAATATTAATTAATTTTATTAACAGATCTGTTGCTTTTTTTTTGCAATAAAATTAATATTTGCGCACCCCAAAATAAATAAATAAAAACTGTCATTAAGTTTTAATATTTTTTGGCAGCCTAAAATATAGAATTTGTTAGAAATGATTTCTTACGTATTTTAAAATATTACTTTATTTTTGAAATACTTGCAATAATAATATTAATTACTTGTGTTGATTGGAGAAACGTTACAATATTTTTTACAAAACTAAAAATCACTGAATTAACATTTTCTATATGAAATGCATTTATTTGCTTTACTTTTGTGGATCATACAATTTTTAAAGCTTAGCATTAATAAATAAAAATTATTTGTGTATTGCAAGAAAAAAAACTAAACTTTCAAAATAAATAAATAACTCATATGTAGCTGTAATATTTTGTCGCTTTATTAATTTTTTGTATGATATAGAACCCACATAAATTACTTGTAATTTCAAAAAAAAAAAAAAACACATTATATTATTATATAAAATAAGCTAAACGCCGCGTATGTTTAAAATGAAATTAATTTGCAAGAGTTTTTTAAATATTGAAAAAATATATTTAAAATAAAATAAATTAATGAAAATGAAAGTCAGTGGTGACACTTATATTTGAAAAATTTGTATAGCATCAGAGAAAGAAAATAAAATTTTGAATATTCAAATTTTTCTGCTTTAAAAATTCATGCCAAACAAAAATTCGTTAATTGCTTTTAGATCTGATAAAGTTGCTTGCTTTTTCTCAATCCTAAAAAAATGTTATAATTTTTGTTTCACTTTTCAAAGATATTTGGCTTAATTCATTTTTGATAATTTTTGAAACAAGCTTTGAAAAGAAAATAAAGCTGCTGTATTGCATTGAAAATTTTTCATGTCAAAAATGCAAAACATTAAGTAATATTCACTTTACCTTGCACGAGCGCCACGAGTAACAAGAACGCGATCAGCATTTTGTGATTGCGTTTGAATTGCATTGAATAGAGGCGATCTAGTCGCAGTTTATATAAACTTCTTGTCTCAGACATTGGAGCACTACTAAGTGCAAATCACTTGCTCCATGTAAATTTAGTTAATGCTTCAAATCGGGCACAAGTTAAAAAAAAAAGACACAAGCACTAACACACTAAACACTGCTGTTTATAATATTTATAACTGTATATTGTATTTATAATTATATAATTATTATGCGTAGGCAATAGTTGTAAAAAAAAAATAATAAATTTATGCGCAAGTTTCAATCAAAATCTTTGACTGACTGAGACGAGAGTGTGTGTGAAACGCACTTGGGAGCGAGAGGACGATGAAAGTTCAACCGGCCGTTGGCAACGTTGTTGATCAACTGAAAAAGGCAAAGCCAAGCGTCAGTTCAGTCGTCGCTACGCACGCAACGCAGCATCCCGAACGATAAACGAAGCGGGCGCAGCCGAAGTGTCGTTGGCGCTCGTATGTGCGGCCGTTGGGTGACGCTGGCCGAGGCAGCGAGCCGAAGAGCCGAGCGCTGAATTGTCGTTGCCAATTGTCGAAGTGGATGTTCGAAACGAATGGCATCCACCATGTGTTAAATGCAATACACACAGCGGGCACGTGGTGGATTCCATTTCAGTTGGATGCCAGCGGTCGACGGGGGCGTACGATTGGCGCTCGGCACATGCGCAGCTTGCTATGAGGGAGGAGTGTTGGCGTCTCGGCCGCGTGGCTGCTGACAAATGGTACGACAATTGCTACAAGCTGTGGTGGCATTTGGCGGCTTGGGTTTGTGGCAAGCAGCGACGCGGTTGGGCGCCACACACAGCAGCAGCAGCTACAGCAGCAGCAGCAGCAGCGCAAATGCTTCGGCAAATGCGAACGCACACGCACAATTTGCTGCTGCTGCTGGGCCGCCTAATCATCATGCCACACTGTATGTGGCAGGTACCACTGTGCCACTGCCATTTAGTGGTTGATTAACTGCCGCAAGTGTAGGCAATCCCAGTCAGTTCAGCCAGCTCAGCTCAGCCAGCTGCAGTCTGCAGTCTGCAGTCGTCTGTGCTGTCAATCAGCGCCTTGGCTACTTTTTCTTTAGCTCTTGCTCTTGCTCTTCTCCCTTTTTCTTCCATGAGATGCAAAACTTGCGGCAGCGTTCGAAACTTGCGAATTGCATTTTGCAATCAGAGACAAACAACAACAAAAAAACAGAACAAGCGACAATAAAACTTGAAATTAAATTGAACTATGAGGCAGCCATAACTTTGCGCTGAAATTGAGAAGACGTGCCCCAAAAATCTTCACCCCGAACTCAGGGCGCTGACAATCCAAATTCAAAGCTGTCAAACCTGTCGCAAAGTGGCTTAATTATCTAATAGACGTTAGTGCCAGTGAATTGGGCCTGGGCTCCAAGTTGGGCTGGGGGGGCGCAACTTTAGCGCATTTAACTTGTCAACGCACAAGCAACTGTCAGTCAGATTAAATTATAGTCACACACACACACAGAGACAAACAAATTTTTCGGCAATAAATGTTAACTCAATTTTTCGGAGAATTTGAAATGCAAGTTTTATGCGCGCCGTCATAATTATGATGATTCTTTGGCTCTAAACTGCAGCTGCAGCTGCAACTTTTGACAACTAACAAAATTTTGCAATTATTAGCACAAAAAAAAAACCAAAGCAGAGCAGAGCGGAGCATATGCTGCAAATAAAAAGTTAAAGCGAGGGATAGAGAGAGACACACAAACAATGCGAACAAAGAAATCAAGAAACTTTTGTTTCTAAAACTCAACTCATGTTGAAATCCGCACACGCACAAATACACGCACAAAGGTTTGTGGCTGAATTTTTGGGTGTGCTTTGCAACAAAAACAATAAAAACAAAAAACAGCAACAACAACAACAAGAGTTGCAGCTGCCATAATAAGTATGCAAGCAGCGCTGCTTTGCTTACTTGCTTGTTAGGTGTTAAAACAGGCGGAAGTTAGAGGCCATGTACTCAAGCTAAGCAAGCGGGGACGCGGCCCACGTGGGTGGGGGTGGTAGTGAGTGGGTGAGCAACTGTGGCTGGTTTAGACGCTGCATGTGGCTGCTGTTGCTGCTGCTGCTAAAAGAATTGAAGACTCTAAACTGAGCGCTGCCTCTCCCTCTCTCATTCTCTGTCTTCCTCTTTGTACTTGTTTGCACGTGTGCGACACTGCTGCATGTACTACGTTCAGCTACGTGTGCCAAACTGCTTTCAACAATGTGCCAACAGCTGTCTGTCTATGTGTGTGTGTCTACGTGTGTGTGTGTGTGTAGTCACACATTTCAATTTGCATGTGTTAGCAACAAACTTTTGATAAGTGTTACTCATATTACACACACACACACAGACACACGCGCATACTTTAAACTTATTGTCATACAGATCGAATACGCACATAGCGTCAGCTATATATCAATAACTCCAACTGCATATTGCCACAATTACTTTTCGCCATGCTACGTGCCACTCACTGGCAACAACAATAATAAAAAGACAAATTTACGCTTAAGCAAAAAAAACACACAAATTCTAGCTTAGCAACTTTAATTTTAAATGCAAATGATCATATCAATTGCATCGATTAATCGTTGCACTTACCTTGGCTCTTTATATTATTTTCCTCTTGACTTTGTGGCGCTCTAAACATGAAAAGAAAATTTTAAACAATTTACTTTGATTAGTTGCAATGCCATAAATCAATCAAAATTAACTATAGCTAATAAGCTCATTAACAACTTTTCAATATAAGCTAATTAGCTTGTGGCTTTTAAATTTATTTTTTATATTAACCAATTTGAAAAGCATATTAAAATTGATTTCATTAAAGTAATAACTTATGCTTAAACAAAATCAGTCGACAAATGAATAAATTACGCTTTTTATGACAATATCTTGGTGCACTTTAGTTATTTTACAAACGATTTGTATTTTTTCTTTAAGGAGGAACAATCTAATCTTGCAAACATGCAAGCAGCCCCTCACCCATAATTGAACTTAACTCGCGCACTGCTGAGCAAAGACTGACGACAGTTTGCTGCCCACGCTCAGTTTATAGGTGCAGAACTGCAGTCAAAAACGAAATTCGTACGACGAGCGGCTCTCCAAGCATCAAAACTGCAATTCTCTCAATCAGTCGCAGCAGCGAAGTTCGATCGAGCGAGAGCGTCGCAATCAGAACTAAATTCGTACGACGAGCGAAGAGAGAGCGTTGCAGTTTTAATGCTTAGAGCGCCGTTCGTCGTACGAATTTAGTTTCGACTGCGACGCGCTCGCTCGATCTTCGCTGCTGCGACTAATTGTAAGAGAGAGCGACAAAGCTTGAGAGCGCTGCTCCTCGTACGAATTTGGTTTTGACTGCGACGCTCTTGCTCTACGCAGCTGCTACTGAGCTAAAGCTTAGAGCGCCGCTCATCGTGCGAAGCGCGAGCAGCGCTGCTCTCGCTAGCAAACAAACACGTAGGTCAGTTAGTGGAAATTTTCGTCGTTTATTAAACAAGCACTGAACAAGGTACATGAATATAGTAATTAACTTTCATTCCTTGTTTACTTTGTCTAAGCAGCATTTAATAATCTCATAATCTCTAATGAAAGAAAAGGCGCTTCCAGCCGAAAATATTCGACATTTGTTTAGATAACTTGGCAAATAATTATAGAACAATTATTTTTGCTTTAAAAAAAGAAAGATTGGGATATAGCTCGACTCCAGTGATATACTTATACATTGAACGTTATATATATTTTCCAACTGGCTTAAATTAAAAATTAATTAAAAGCACTAATTATTGCTAAGACGTATTTATAACTTTTCTTTTATACATATATGTAAGTATAGCTAAGCTATGCCACAAGTTTCATAAAGAGTTTCTACAAATTGGAATCAAATAAAAAGCTAAAATTATATAAAACTTATAGATTTAGATTTGAAATATATTTTTTATCAACTAAAGTAATCAAACATTGGTATTTGATGTGTGAAAATAGCAAACAGAAATCAAAAAGTTGAAACATGTTATAGCTGAATATTAAATAAAACATATATTTGATATTGTATAAGCCATGCGCTGACATTAAATCTGGCAAACAAAGCGTGTATAGAAAATAAAGTATACGCCACGTAAAGACGCGCGCTGCAAGATGCTGACAAGTTGATTGTGTGGGGGCGGCAGGTGAGAGAGGCATTAAGTAAGCGTGACAGGCGCATTGTATGTGCTGTAAAAATTATGCACATATCCTGTAAATTTAAGTATGCCATCAACACAAACAAACAAAACACACATACGGTGAAGAAGAAGCAGCAAAGTTAAAGTTGGAGCAGACAAAGGCAAAACAAATTGAGCGTTTGGCAAGAAGCATAAGCGCAACAACATATGCGGCCTAGCTGGGGGCACACACACACACACACACACACACACATACATGTAAAGTGTATGTGTGTGTGTGTGTGGCTTGGGCGATTCGTTAGTTGGTCTAGTGCCTAGTGCTGTGGCCACATTTACAGCTGCAACATAAAAATTGTTGCAAGCTTTTGCCAGTGCAACGTGTTATCTCTCGGCTGTGCGTCATTTCACAGCGATGTGTGTGTGTGTGTGTGCCACACAAAGCAAAATCTGACAATAAGTGTGAAAATGGTTTTTTGCGCTGTGCGCAGTTTGCTGCTGTCGCTGCATGCAAAACTAAAAGAAAAATGTTTAAATATTTCCTGCTTTTTATTGTGGTTGCCCAAATGGGTGTTAGTGGCAGTGGGTGGGGCTGCGAAATCAAAAGGCAGCCGAGAAGCAACAAGCAACCAAAAAAAAAAAAAAAAAGAAGCATTTGCAACACTTTCCGTGTGTTGCTTTGTCGTCGTCGTCGTCGTCATTGCGCTGTTTACTTTTTATTGTTGTAGTTCTACTGCTGCTGCTGCTTCTTCTTTATGCTGTCGCTGTTGTTGTTGTTGCTGCTGCTGCACCCACGCGCAAAAATATGAAAACTTTCGACAGGAAACAGGAACTGATAAGGCTATTTTTGTCAGCCAGCAAAGCAGCCGCCTGTCGACGCCCAACCAACCAGCCCCCACCCCCACCCACACAGCTTGCTTACCCTTTTGCCTGTCCCTTAGCTCGTGTCATTTGCGTTACTTTTGTTATTGTTGTTGTTGTTGCTGCTGTGCTTTGAGCGTTTTTGACGCCATCGCTATTGCCATTCAGCAAACTTATTGTGCAAGATTTATTTTAACCTGCCAGCCCAGCCAAGTCCCCACCAACACCCGCCCATGTTCGTCGTCCACCTGCAGCGCATCGTTAAGTTATTGCCACGCCCCACACCACACACACACACAGAGACACACACACAGTTTCTAGCTTGCCACAACAATTTAGCGCTGCATTCGTGAGCTCTCCATGGAACTTAAAGTTGCCCATAGCGCGCGCTTAGAAGAAAAAAAAACTCTTTATCGTAAAGCGATTTATGTATTTGTGCTCCCAAATTTTGGGATAATGTATAACTGCGCATAATGTAACTAAAGCGTTCTATAAGCAAGTCAAGTTAGTCTAAATATAAAAACAACTTTCTAGCATTAAAAGTAAAACTTTGGCAAATATAAAAAAAATGAATATCGTAAGCTGAAATGGTTATATATATAGCATATCTTACAAACTGAAAATATATAATATGGCTGCATATAAATTCAATCGTATTTTTAACAGTTATGGGCAAAAGAAAATTTTCAAAGATTGTGTATGAAAAATTCCAAAAAAATATGTGTTTAAATTTAATCGTAAATATATAGTTATAACTTAGGATTCATTTCAAACTGAAAATATATATCGTAATTTTCAATATCGTAAAATAAATCTTTTGGTATTTAAATAGTAAATGCTAAGATAAATACTAATTAAACATTTCACTATAATCTTATGATTTTAGACTAAATATGTTTATAGCATAATACTCTTAAATTACAAGAAAAGCATTTAGTATAACAAATAGCTATATCATATATATAATAATAAGTTTTAAGCTGCACATTAATATTTTTATTTTCTAAGCTTAAACATTTTGTATTAAAATAAGTTATGCTTATATATTGGCTGATGTTGAGTGAATATCGTAAGCATATAATAACGTATATAAGCTGAAATAATATTAAACTAACTTTAAGTTTGAATAAACTTTCTATACAACTTGAAATGAATATCGTAACACAAAGAAATGCATGCAGTCTTAAATTTGAATATCGTAGGGCATACAATTGTCTTAATATCTAAAGCTAAATGTCGTGCCTGAACACGAATCGACACGTTTGCAACTCAAGTTAAATCAAAATGACAATGTTGTCTACACTCGCTTTGGGACACACACACGCACACACGCACACACACACACACACACACACACTTACAACGCTAACCTGCATTTTTACAGGTTTTTTTTTTGTGTGTTGCTGCTGCTGCTGCTTCTTCTTTATGCCACGTAGCATATCTTGGGCCAAAAAAAAGTTTTTTGTAGCGCGTTGTCAACTCAGAGACGGCAGCTTGCCGCATGCCGCATGCAACTGTTGCAAGTTGCACACAATTTTTATGATTTCTGTGATACGCGCGGCATTGGTCGCCAGCATGTCCTTGCGCGCCCCAGGACATGGCGCCAGCTTGTTTTGTGGTTTACATTTCATCAATGTGTGTGTGCAATTTGCAAGTTTTATGAGCAGGTCTTAGTTTAAAATCCACGAGACAGACAGACACACACACACACCTTGCCACATGCCGCAACAGCTTGAAGTGCGAGCGCTAAGCACAATGAGCAGCCTACTTAGCCCAGCGGCTTAGCGACTGCCAGTGGAATTGAAATTGGCAACAAAGCCGCCAAAGAAAAAAAAAACACAAGACACAAGACAACGCTGATTTAATTAAATAAGTCAAGTCAGTGGCAGCGCCAGCAACTTGGAAATTGTGGCTACAGTTAAGCTATACAAAAGCCATTCCATTAGCCATGAAATCGCGAGAGAGAGAGGGAGAGAGAGAGAGAGAGAGAGCGCGACATTGGCCAAAAGGTAAATCTGCTTATTTAGTAAACACTTTAGCGCTGCCTTTTGGGCTAATAAAGACGATGTGGCAGCAGCCGTGGCAGCAACGAGTGCAACATAAAAATACGACCATGAATTAACGTTAAAACATTGCCCAAAAGGCAGCAGCAGCAGCAGCAACAGCATCGAACTGGACTGTGAGTTAAGTTGCCACTCGACTCGCCTCGACTCGCCTCGTTGCCACAAACAAACACATAAAAATGTTGTGGACGCAACGCGTTGGCAGCGCAGCACATGGCGTATACGTATTTTTGCTCTTGCGCGCGCTCTGGGCATGAAAAATCATTTAATTTACTACAACAACAAGGGCCAAGGCAGGCGAGCCTAACAATATGGAAGCAAGTTTCATTTAATGAAGTGCACACACACACACACACACACAGACACACATGCACAGTGTGTGTGGCAAAAGTTAAATCCCAGCTAGGTACACGCTATTGTGGCTAAAAGCGAAAGTGTTAAAGCGGTTATAGTTGCATATGCAACTGCAGCTTGCCACAAACAGCTGATAGCTGTATGTGTGTATGTGTGTGCGTGTGTGTGTGCAACCGCAGCGTCCACACATGCTACATGGCCCCAGCCTCACTCACTCACATAGGCAAACACCTGCGCTCACATTCAAGCTGCTGCTGCCCGCTGCCTTCGAACTTTAGCGTCCATTAAAGCTTAATTAACTAGTCATAGACTTGCTGTAAATTAATACTTCATATTGCATTTTTAATTGACAGTTAAGAATGCAACAATGGCTTGCTTCAAATTCTTAGCATTGCATTTAATGCAATTTTTCAACACCAAGTTATTTATATTGCGCATTTTTATTGGTTGCATATTTTAAAAATTGTGTTTAGCGTCGCTAACTTCCAAATACACTTTGCACTTTGTATGCAAAAGTAGAATAAGTCACCCAACACTAGTTAAATCCTCACAGTTAAATCCTAGCCTAAAGCCCCAGTAGCTAAGGCTGCTTCCCCTGGAGCTATATAAATAAATAAATAAAAATATGCAAAAATGTAATTTATACCAGCATTATGCATTATGAAATAATGAAAAATTTTTAAAATACACTGCAGCTGTTGCACAAATAAGCGCAGCAATTTTTATAGCTCTAGCTCTTCCAGTTGCTAAATTCTTGTTGCTCATACAGACAGTCAAACATGGCTTATATGTTGTATATAACTTGCTCGACATAAATAAATAAAATAAAATAACATATGGGCATAGCACAACTTCAAAATACCCTTAACATATTATACAAAAATATCAAAGTGTATAACAAACAATTTTTTTTACTTAGCACTTAAAAACTTTGAGTTAAATTATAAAGCGCAGCACAAATTAATTTAAGAAAAATGTTAATTATTAAAATTTTGCAATTTATTTATAAAGAAAATAAATATTTAAGCATTATTACTAAATTTACTAATGTTTTACTTACATTTTAGAAACATTAAATGCAAATTATAAAAACTAAAGCGCAGCATGGCTTTTAAATTTTAAATTAATTAAATATAAGTTTTTTAGCATTGCAGTTATAATGAGAAATTAGCAAGCAAATTGAATAATTTAGACAATTATAAAAGCAGCTCTAAACTAAACTAGTGTAAGTTATTAGCAGTGAAATAATAAAATATTAAATACATCAAAATAATAAATTTAAAGCGGCGTAATGAAATGTGCAGAGTTGTTTTAACTACAACAATAGCCATAAATATATATATATATATATATATATAGTATATATGTGTGTGTTCGTGCTCTCATGCTCAATTAAATGTTTAAGTCTGTGTGTCATGGAAATAAACTACGTTTATCCTTGGAGCACATAACTGTTGCTCCAGTTGGTACAAAGGATTTGTCGAGTGGGCAGTGAGACCTTGTTGAAGGTAAACAGCAATCACTTGGCTGAGTAAACAATAACACTGACACTTAAGCAGTGAGAGCGACACACACACACAGACGCACACGCACATGCAGAGAGACAGACGTACTTATATATCAATATTTGTTAAAGACATATCAACATCACACTGATGTATTTGTTGTTGTTGTTGTTACGGCCGTAGCCTGAAACGCACGCACGCTCAAATGCCAAACAAATCCCACGTAACTCTGCTGAACATGAGCGACGAGCGACTGGGCGGACTGAGCGACTGAGCGAGTGTGGGCTGCGTGTCTTTGACGTCGGCAGGCAGTGCAAATATTTTAACATTTGCGACATTTCGACGACACGTTGAAAGGATTTACAAAAAAAAGACAAGCCAGTGTGCCAGACTAGGGCTGCAATCGGAGAGTGGAGAAGGGGGGGGGCTTGACCGATCAGCCTAGGCGTTGGGCCAGGCAGCAATCGAAAGAGTCTTTGACCAATTCAAATATTTGCACAAATGACAAAATGACTGTCACGCTGGGGCTGAGCGGGGGGTTGGCTGGTTGGTTGGTTGGTTGGTTGCGAAACGTGCATTGAGCACTGGGCACCGGCAACTCTGCAGTGGCAGCAATTGCGACGAATATCATGGATTCAATAAACACTTCAAACATAAACTTGACGATTTATTGCAACTACTGTGTCCATGTGTCCATGTGCCCATGTGTGTGTGTGTGCGTCATACACGTCGTATGACAGTTTTGCTGTGTCTAGTGGCAAACGCGTCGTATACGCAATGAATTATTAATACGTCGTTTTGGCTGCTCTCTCTCGCTTGTGCGTTGAGCACGTTACGCCAAAGCATTTAACTGCTGACAAATGATAAATTTATTATTTACCAACAGCAAACACACACACACACACACACGCACACGCACACATATGTTTATATGTAGTTGTAAGCAAAGGCATTGCATTTGCTAGATTAAAATATGTTTTAATATTTGCTTGCTTAACGCACACACACACACACACACATACATATATATATATATGTATGTGTGTGTATAGGTCTTTGGGTCGCACACACACATAGCTATAAACAGCTGTATGTGTGTGTGTGTGTGTCTGTGTTATCCTTAGAGCTGTCGTCCAGCTTGCGATAATCACGCACCTTTTGATTAATTGCCGCTGCGTCGCAGCAGTTGACTTGAACCTCAGCCAGCCAGCCAGCCAGCCAACCTCCCTCCCAACGCCTCCTCACTGCCTCTTTCTAACCTCACTTTATACACTGCACACAATAAATTGCTCTACATTGCGCACTTCTAACAAAAAGCTTTCAAAAATAAATTCTTAAGCATTGCTACAATTTGTTTATTATTAATAAATTATATTAGTAATTTATAATGAATTATTGTAATTGAATTATTGTACGGCTATAAAGTGAAGCTTTTAAATAAATTCTTAGGCGTTGTTTATTACTAATAAATTATTTTAGTAATTTATAATGAATTATTGCAATTTTTAATAAACAATATATAGACAAGAGCAAAAAGCTGAAATGTATGCAAATAAAATAGTTCAATATATTTTTATATTTAAAAAAAAAAAATTAATTCAAAACTTAGCGAAATCTATTAAATTGCTTGTTTTTATGTAAATTTTGCTACTTTTTTTTAACGACTTTTCATTTATTAAAATCTTATTAAATAAATTAGTATTCATTTAAAGACAAGCTGCATATTTATATAAGTTAATGAATAAAATAAGCATAAAATTAGCTTAAAAGTTTTGCTCGTTAAATGAACAGAAACATTTTAAATAATAATTAAACAATTGCATTAAAAAGCAGCTAATAATATTATTTACTTATGTCAAGTAAGCAAAAATTATTAAAAAAAAAAAAAACTTTTTAATTTTTTAACTTATTTACAAGCAGTTTAGTTTATATGCTAACTATGCAAAATATTTAAGCTTTTATTGCTTTAAATTAATTTGCTGCTATTACCTTTTTTTTTCAGTGTAATCAATTTGTATATGCAGGCGCTAGCTTAAACGTATCCAGTCTAAGTGTAAGTTCAACAATGCGTTGCAAGTTTTCTTATCGTTTGCCACAAAAGTTGTAAGTTTTAGTCGCACACACACACACACACACACGCACACACACCTAGAGTGGTGTGAAAACTGTGAGACGTGTTCAAATCGCTGCCTGAGCGCTTATCACGCGCATTTGCTTAATTACGCGCTGCCAGACTTTGGCTACACCCCCACCCCCAGCCCCAGCTCCACTTGCTCCACTGTCGACTGTCGACTGTCGTCCTGCTGTTTGCTTTTGTCACAGGCGCAAATATATATTTGCATGAATATCTGGCTGGCATTGCAATTTTTGTTTAAAAATTAAATCAACGCCAATGAAAATGAAAAACAAAAGCAGCTGCTTTGGCAGCGAGTCGTTATCATAAAACGATTTTCTCATTTATAAGCAACAACATGCCAAGGTCGAGCACACCCCCCACCACCACCCCAACCCCCGCACGTGCAGCAGCAGTTTGGCCCCAGCAGCAACAAAAAGTAAATAAATAAATGTATAGAAAAAAGAGCAGAGCACAATCTGCTGGGGGTGGGGGGGAAGCAAACTTAAATTATGGCAAATCAATTGGCAGGGCAAGTGGTAAGAAAAACATAACCAGACCCGCTTCGAGCCGTGGAACCAGCTGTCGGTGTATCAACAAACATTTACGTAGTCCTGGCTCCCCCTCCCACTCCCACTCCCACTCCTCGCAGTTTGGGGTTGCGGCCCGCCGTGTCTGCGCCGGTGCCCTTTTCTTACTTTCTTTTTTCTCTCTTTTTTTTTTGCCATAAAGCACATTTTATTGAGTTGTCGAACTTAAGCACCCAACGGCAAAAGCAAAGGCAAGCAAAAGCACAAAAAATTACGTTGCTGGCGCCCAACGTGGGGCAATGTGTTGCATAGACGGCTCAATAATGTGCGCGCGAGCAGGGCGAACCTTGGACATGTGCAACACACACACACACACATACGAACACACACAGACACAGTCTGTGGCAAGAGCAAGGCAATTGGCAACATTTTGGCACTAAGACAGGCACATGGGGGACTGATAAGTATTTGTTTCGTCCCAAATCGCGACAGACCCGTCAATATATATATATATATATATATACTATACGTGTGTGTGTGTGCGTAATCGTTTACAGCTGCTCGAATGCGCAAATAATTTGAAACGAATGTGCTCAAATGTTCAAACACAAAAGCTACCAAACATTTGCCCATGCAGCGTAATAAACTGCGCGCCCCACGGTAGCTGCGCACAGTGGGCACAAATGCAACAACAAAAAGCTAACAATAATTATTGGCACATGAAGTTATAAGCTTAATGAGCACTTGCTAAGCTGCAGACTTGTTTTAACTTTAATTTGTTTAGTGGCTGCGCTAACATTTTTAAATTAAAGTTTGTGAATTTAAAAAATTAAATAAAAATATATTTACGCTATATAGTTGTGGTTTAATTAAAAAACGTATGTGCAACATTTTATTTATTTTAAAAATATTTATACATATATGTATATAAGTATATAAAATAAAAAGTTGCATAAAAGTAATTTTTTAATTGATTAAAATTTTGAATGCTATATTAAGCTTATTTTCATTAACTTAAGTGTGCATTTTTTATGCTTAATGCAAAATTAAACATAAAATTCAATTAAAATCCAAATTTAGACTAAAGTGTAAACACAATTTTCTTGATCTGGCAACGCTTATGCATTGAGACATATATAATGAATAAATTTTGTACACTAAATAGCACCTAGCGCAGCAAATCACATATAAAATTATTTTTTATCAAAATATATAAAACAAATTAGCAATGTTTGCTTGATCTGGCAACGCTGTCATAAATTTAAGTGTCAATTTGTTACGCTTAATGCAAAATTAAACATAAAATTCAATTTAAATAAAATGCATAGAACAAATTTAGACTAAAGCGTAAAATATGCACAATTTTCTTGATCTGGCAACTCTTATGCACACGCTTATATATTGAGTCATATATAATGAACAAATTTTGTTGACAAATAAAATATAAAATTCAATTTAAATAAAAATGCATAAAGCAAATTTACGCTAAAGATCTTGATCTGGCAACGCTGGCAGCATAACTTATGCACACGCTTATGTATTGAGACATATATAGTGAACAAATTTTGTTGACTAAATAGTAACTAGCGCACCACTGTGCCTTTGAGAACGGCCTTGTGGCATTTTCTGTTTTTCTGCTCCACTTTTCGCACTCTTTGGCTGTCGCTGTGTGTGTGTGTGGCAGTGTGTGTGTGTGTGTGTGTGTGTGTGTGGGTGTGTGGCTCATTAGTACGAGTACTATAACAAGCACATTGCTGCGTCATAAATGACTGACGCCGACTACAGCGCGTGGAAGCGAGAGCGAGCGACAGTCAACCCAAAAAAGCGACAGCTTGTCCTTTTGCCCGTCTAACATAACTGACTTACAACTAAACACCCCCCACCCGCACCCCACAGTATGTAATGCCATTGTTTTGTCATATTTAAAAATGAATTTAGCTTGTTGTTGTGTTTTTGTTTTAGGTGCAGAGAGTAAACTTAGCAGCTGCCGCCTACACTAAGCTATCAATAATTTACGTTGCTTTAAGGCCAATTACAAGCGATTGGATGGGGCGTTGAGTGGGTGAGTGGGTGGGTGGGTTTGGGTGGTTGATATATGCAGCGCCTTAAGCTCGGCACGCTCGTAAATATGACACTTTATTAATTACTATGGAAACAAGTTTAAAATAAACTTTCAGCAATTAAAATGCAGTCAAAAAAAAAAAAAAAAAAAGAAAAACTTTATGCTAATAGTCAGTCTGCGGGTTGGGGGGGGGTGGGACGTTATGGGCATGGTCAGGCGATATTGTTGCAATTTTTAATTGCGAACTTTGGCTGCAGCCGTTTTCAACTCTTATAGCAAGTTGTAAGTTAAAGTTATTTATTCTATATATAGCAGTGCATTAACTGATTAGCAGATTTACAAGTTTGGATTTTAGTATGCGTCAAACGTTTGGCAACTATTTTTCTTAACGCATTTTTATTAGCGCTAAGGGAAGCCACAACGATCAAAAAACACCCCAAGGGAAAGGGAGCGAGAGAGAGAGAGGGAGAGAGAGAGGGGGGTGGACAACTTCAAAGCACGTACTCATTTAAACTGACGCGCCTGACGACAGGCTAATGGTGTTGGACTGATTGTTGTTGTTGTTGCTCTAACAACAGCATTGTCATATTAAAACCACACTGAGTGGGAGTGGCAATGGGTGCGGGTGTGGGGCTGGTCAACTGACTGACTGACAGACTCCCCGTTCAGTTGTCGTGCATAGCATTTTCTATTAACAGCCATAAAATCATGGGCTATGTGTTCTTTGGGCTCTTCGGCTGCTGTGCGGCTGTGCATGGGAGTTTATATTTTGAGCGTTTTATTGTTATTGTGGTGGGAACTGGAACTGGACTCGGCAATTTGACAGGACGCGCGCGCTTAAGTAAATAAAGTAGCAAAATAGAATAGAAATTTTCAGTTCAAACATGCTACAAATAATTTGTTTATGCTAATAAATGCAAATACATTGAGCATATAGTAATATACATTTATGTTTAATACATATGCAAGCAATAACAGTTAGAAGAACGTTGCTTGTCTAGACAGCAGTTCTTGAGATGAAATGGAAAAATGAATGCACGTTTTATAAAATAAAATTCAAATTAATTGAAACTAACCGCATAGCACTTAATGCCAGTTTTGCGGCAAAGCAACTAAATTTAAATTTATAAAACAAGCTATCTAGCAAATTTGGTATAAGTTGCATCGATAATCTCTGAGATCTTGCCGCTCATACTGTCAGACATGGCTCAATTTGTTTGCCATGCTTACAAAACAAACTTAAACTACAGTGAAAATGCATGTAGTAACTATCTAGCAAATTTGGTATAAGTAGCATCGATAATCTCTGAGATCTTGCCGCTCATACAGTCAGAAATGCTGATAAAGCATGTATGCCATGCTTACTGCTCTCTTTATTTAATTTTTCAGTCAATTTACAATAAAAAAAATAAAAGTAAAAAGCATGCAAAATAATAAAAGACTATATATCTAACATATGCTATAACTTTCAACCTTTCAGATTACTATACGCATGTTTAAAAATGTGCTTGGCTGAAATACGACGCAATGGATAAGATCAAGACCATTGACATCAAGTTCTTTAAGCTTTAAGCTGTTGACCAGCAGGGAAATGGAAATGGGAAATGCCTATAATCAGGCAGCGTTGCTACATCAGGCCAAATCCGCTCGTTGGGCGTTTTAAGTGTCCTGAATTTGTGAAACAATTGATCTATTCCAGAATCGCCTGGCAAGCAATTGACCAAATATCTACAGCACAAGAGTAACGTGGCGAACCAAGTAATATTTCCGGAGCTCGGTACCAGAGCGTTACAATAAAAGTCCAAAGTCGGCAACTTTAATTTGCCCATGCTGACGCGACGTCCATGGCAGCTGTAATTTGATACAGATAACTACGCACTAATTGTTTATACAGTTGCTAATCAGGCAGCAAGCAGTCCATAAATTGCTTAAGATCGTTTGACAAGTATTCAAATATTAAGCATAGACAATGCTCATTCTTGCAAGCAAACAATATTCAGATGTAGCAATTCTTTAAGTAAAGCAATTTCTCTAAGTGCAGCAGAGGGCGCAGCTTCATCTTTGCCAAACTGCACACGAATTTGCTTAATGGCAACGATTTGGACATTTTGACAATTTCGCGCTTTATAGACAACTCCTAAAATGCCCTCGCCAATTATTTCAAAGTATTCCATGCGATTTGCTTATGCATTAAGCGTTTGTATGTAAAGAATTAAAAGTTTATACTGCATTTATCAGCAAACAAACGTTGAACTGAAAAGAAAAAATGTTTATATATATTAAATAATTTCTATATAGACTACTCTGACAGTTTCAAAAGATTTATATACTGGGGAACAACAATTTGCTTAGCCAACTTAAATATTTGAGCAACCCTCTGCGCTTTAAGCTCAATCAATCTTTTTAACGCGCCGCCGCCTTCTCAATATGCAGCGCAATATTTTTGCCTTGTTACGTGTTTGTGTTGCAAATTGCTAAAGGCCAAGCTGCTTGGCCCAAAAGCAAATTAGGTTAAATGCAAAATACAATGACAGAACTGACCAGTTTGGCAGATTTCGTATAAAAAGGCTTATAAATATAAATATAAACATAAAGATTTGTTTGTCTGTCTGTTTGTCTGTCTGTGTGTGTGTGACAGCAATGTCAACAACAATGTCAGCAATTAAATAAATGCGTTCTATTGCTGCTGTAAAGCATTTAGACAAAGTAACTGTAACTGTAAGCAGTTAAGAGCTAACAGTTGGGCAGAGAGCGAGAGAGAGAGAGAGAGCGAGCCCATGAAAATGCAGTTGGTGCCAGGCAGTCCGCCAAATAGCAAAACACAGCAGCAGCAGCAGCAACAACAACAACAAAAAAAAAACGAGGCTGAAGAAATAATTTAGCTTAATTCAATGCACTGGCTATGCTGCGCCCAAAGGGGGAAGGGGGTGAGGCTAGGGTTGCAGTTTGGTGGCTGCTGCTGCTGCTTTGAAGGGCCGGCAGACGCTTCCTCTGTCGCAATTAGTGCAACATTGTTGAGTTTATTTACTTGTTGTTGTTGTTGTTGTTGCTGCTGCTGTCAACCCGCAGCGCAGCAACTTTGACTTTCAGGCATGGTTAGCGCTTGTTGCTTGCAGCGGCGCCAAAGCGCCTTTAAGCATGCTTTATGCAATAGCGAAGGGCAAGTTTAAGCGCAACGTTGCCACGTTGAAAGTGGATTTGCCACCACACCAAGCAGCTTTTGCTTTTATTTACATTTTTTTTGCCAAGCGCATCAAGTGGCAACAGCAACAGTCACAACAACAACAACAACAACAAATAGTATAATAAAAAAATTATATATACACCCTTGTGTACTGAAATGCGTTGTAAGCAATGACGATGATGATGACGCTGGTTTAGCTTATATTTCGTCTTTTTTTAGGGTTGCTGCTGAAGTTGAAGTTGAGCTTTTTTACTAAAGTTAAGTGTGCTTCACTTTTAATTTCTATGCGAGATGCCGTTACTGTGTTAGTTGATGAGGCCATTGTGAGCGCACACACACACACACACATACACATGTAGCGTGCTTTAAATATATTTAAATGCTAGCAAAACATCAAATAATTTATTTTTGTTGCCTACTTTTTTGGGCCTGCAGGGCCTTTGCTATAAAAACCAATCAGTTATATAGGCAAAAGAAAAGGGGTCAGCAAGCCAAAAGAAATTTCAAACTTTACAAATAACAAGCTCTGTGTGTGTGTGTGTGTGTGGGTGACGCAATTCAGTAATATTAAGTGAAACTGTTTGAGTAGCAGCTGCCCCAGCAGAAGCAAAAAAAAAAAGTTTTTCGGAAATAAAGCAATGACAGATTGTATTGCAAAAATCTTTGGTATAACCACTAAGCATATGCTTAGTGGTATAACCAAAAGCAGCAGCAGCAGTGTTGACAGTTGCACTTATTTGACAAACTAAAGCTAACATATCTAAAAATGGAATAGCATAAAATTGCTTACTAGCTAACAATTAAAGAATTTGCAACTTTAGCAAAATATTTTATAATTTTATGGCATAAGTTTGTTCCGATTTTTAGCTGAACTAATGCAAATGTTGCTAGATTACCTAGATTAACCTAACCTAACAAACAAATATTATGGTATATATAGTGTTAACTAGCTAGTTTTCGCTTTTTTTAATTTTATCTGCATTTGCATACAGCCCAAAGCTTTAAAATCAGTTTTTAACTTTATTAATTTTTATAATTACGATTTGCAATGCAAGCAAAGTGAAAGTAAGCAGACGCTCGTTTTCTCTCTCTCTCTCTCTGTCTCTGTCGCTATCTGTGTGTCTAAGCATGCATTAAATATACAAAACCTCATAAAACAAAGTTGGCCCACAAGCATTTTTAATTGATTTCCATGCCAATGGCCAATGGTCATCAGCTAAACCCCTAAGCCCACTAATGCCCACACACACTTACTCACTCTCTCTCTATCTCGCTCTCTTTTTTGCCAGCACTCAAGCGGCCCATTGATGTGTGATGTGTGTCTGAAAAGTTTACAATAATTTTTGCACATTCAATAGCCGCAACTAAACGCCAAATGCCAACGCCATGCGGTCGCAACAGGACGAAGGATTGCAGGACAGCAGCAGCCCAGCCAGACACAACTGTGACCGACAACCGACAGCAGCAGCAGCAGCAGCGGCGTTGACCAATGAGCACGCTGAGGAGGCAAAGTAAAAGTTTTGTTGGTTCGTTTTCTATTTTTTTTTTGTTTTGCTTTTATTTTTTTGGAATACAATTTTTTGAAAATGCTCACACACACACACATGTATGCAGTGGCAAAGTTCAGAGTTCAACGCATGATTGTGAAAATGGAATTGCCAAAGTTGCGAACGAGGGCGTCCAAAAAGTTGCACAATCCACAATTTCGATTTTCTTTTTGTTGTTGCCATTCGGTTTTTGTGTTTTGCACATTTTCTATATTTCCTACATTTTTGTTTTATTACTTAGCATTTTTTTTTTTTTGTATTTTATTTTCATTTGTCATGCGGCAAAAGTGCTTGGCTTCCTTTTTTTTTTGCATAATCTCCTGTAGGACATTTTGGCTTTATACTCTTTAGGATAGGAAAGGCAAATTTTTTAGAATTAAAAAAAAAAATGGTTTAAAACTAAATATACTAAATATACTATCAAATTCAAATGCTTAGTTATGCTGTTTATATGCTAAAATTAATATTTAATTTACTTTAAATAATTTTTTATATTTTTGCAGCTTTAATTCTTATTTAAATCACAAAGTTAATGCGTAGAGCAACTAGCTTTTGTCATGCACAAATTTTTTACATTTTAAATATATTTTATTTTATTTTTCGGTTGCTTGTCACTGCTTCAATGACAACAACGAAGGCTAAAGCGCCATTGTCATTTTTTATATGCAATTCATATTTCATATATATGTATGCATGTGTGTCTGTGTGTGTGTGTGTGTGTGCGTGTGCACAGCTGTTTGCAAATAATTTTAATTTCATATCTCTTTGAGCGTAAAAAACTTTCTAATTGAAATTGCCTTGCAGAAAACACTCGAAAGCATTGAAGTATTTAATTTCAATTACAAAATTAGCAAATGCCAATTACAAAACGGAATTTGAAACATTGCAGCACAAATTGCAGCTCAGCTAGTGTTTAAAATTCATTTACTGGCTACTTGATGCACAAAGTCGAGACTTGTTAAAAGTTAACTTGATGCTGGTGACAAAAGAGCGAGAGAGAGAGAGAGAGAGAGCGCATGGTCAAGCAATCAACATATGTAAGTAAAATCGCAAAAGGACTTTGGTATAAAAATTAAGCTCAATTACCAGAAATTTACAGCATCAATAAAATAACTGAAGAGTGCTCAACACAAAAATCATCACACACAAAGCGTAGGGCGGGGGCGAGAGCGGGTGCTACGTGTTTGACATGGTTGCCTAAGAAGACGCCCGCCCAACTGATGAGTGGGCGTGTGTGGGTGTGTGGGTGTGTGGGTGGGCAAACAAGTGTACGTACAAACTCATCACCGGATGCTGACATATTGAAACACGTACCGACAACATGCTACACCAAAATTATAGTCACTTCCTTGATTTTGATTTTGAGTACTAGCAACCAAAACGGGCACGAACCG
Organism: Drosophila busckii; assembly: GCF_011750605.1. Taxonomy (NCBI): domain Eukaryota; kingdom Metazoa; phylum Arthropoda; class Insecta; order Diptera; family Drosophilidae; genus Drosophila; species Drosophila busckii. The sequence continues at coordinate 4,130,064 of NC_046608.1, read as the reverse complement.
AGAGCAAAGTGGGGCAGACTTGGGGCTGGGTGGGACTGTCTGCACATAAGCAGTTTGTAAGTGTTGCAAAATATGTTGACTCAACTCATAACATAACGGCAAATGTTGTGGGGGCAGGCAAGAAAAAACTAAAGCAGTGGAGTTTGAGTGGGCGGGCGGCAAGGCAACGCTCAGAGGATTTCCTAATGAGTGCTCCATGAATGAATTTCAGCCACAGAATACTAATTCGATGGAAAATTCATTTTTCCACACGATTGGCAATTAAAAGAGATTTTCTACCACACACACACACACAGAGAGAGTGGCAGTGTGAGCGAGACAGAGCGCGCATAGCTTTTGTGTAGTCATTGAGTGAATTGACAGGCGAACGCTTGGACAGAGCAGCATGCATATGTATGTGTGTGTGTGTGTGTGTGTGTGTGTGTGTGTGTGTGTGTGTGTGTGTGTGTGTGTGTGTGTGTGAAGTGGTAGTGTGCTTTGGGTATTGGCGTTAGCTTGTTAGTTGGTTGACTACCTCAACTGCTGCCCACACACACACGCACACACACAAAAGCAACGACAGTCAACTGTCGCCTGCGTCGCTGTTGCGGGGCATTGGGTGTGTTATTGGTTAAGCTGTTGTGCAAGCGAGACAGCAACAAAGCCAACTTGTCAATGTGTGACGACAGGACACGGAGCCGCAGCCGGAGCATTGAATGCTGCTCCATGTTTGTGACAAACAGCTGCCTGCTATGGCGGTTTGTGCTGCTATCAAAAAGTTGAAAGCCAATTGCCGCCAATTGGCAATTCGCATGCACTGCGTGCTAATTTCTTTAATTGGCCTGCATTAAAGTGAATGTGGCTGCAAACTAAAAGATATATTGATTTTTATTGTACTGCGCTGCTCGCATAACTAAAAAGCAGCAGCAAACTTTGCAATCTAATAATGGAACTAAGTAAAAAGTGCAGACAATAAATTGCACAAACACTCAAATTGCAAATAACAACAGCAATAGCAACAACAACAATTGTATTTTCCATTGAACAGCAGACAAGAGATTCGCTTTCAATTTGAGTTAAGCGACATGCTTGGTTACAGTCTCGCCCCTTGCCCCCCACTGTGGCAACTGTGGCAACTGTGGCAACTGTGAGCAAAAAGTATAATGAAGTTTTCGCCCCACCCCTTTGTGTTTATATTTTGTCTTGTAACTCACAAATTTGACAGCTGCTGCTGCTAGCAACTAACGAGGGCTACGCAAAACAAAAGCTTTTAATAACTAAGAGCAGCAAGTGCGACAAAAAGCGCAGCAGAGGGCAGCGCCAGGACGCAGCTTAGAGCACAACTAAATTGAATTTACAATAATGCAGCAAAATGTTAATTTTATTAAGTGCAACTCGGTATCGACTGCTACAATGAATCGACTGCATAAGCTAAGCTTAAGTCAGTCGAACTAACGCATTAAGTTTAACACTTTGGTTAGCTAATTATAGCATAGGACGTAGACTATATTTTATGCATATTATGCTATAAGCAAAGTTCCATTCCAAGTGCAACATTTTCTGATAAAATGCCAATTTTTGTTTACAGCTACAATTGTTAACCGAAAACTAAAACAACAGAACTGTAACTAACATAAAATTTTTGGCTGTGTGAGAATTTAGGCGCTTGTTGGCCACAGAAATTCTAGTGAAATACAAATACGCTGAAAGCATTGCGCTCAAAGCTCTGATGCATGACAGGACGTGCAGGAACTAGCCGCTCCATTTACAAAACTATTCCGAGAAATCAAAAGTGCCACAGCCAAATGAAAATTCAACTGAAATGCAAGCTCAGGTGATTGCGCTGTTAAGATTTAAATTTATACTCAGCGCTGCGTTTATTAAGCAAATGTATTAATAGTACAGTAAATATTCGTTGCAAGCAACAACTGTTAAACTAACAAAGCAACACTTTTAAATGTAATTTTAATAAGAAAATGATAAAGTCAATTGCATTAAAAGTTTAATCACTTGTATAACATTTTAATCGATTAATAAAACTGTTAATTTATAGTTAAAGCTCAAAACTGAGCTGTTTTATATTTAAGTAGCCTCTTTGCTATATAAGAAATCGTTGCAAGTTTCATTTGCATTGCAAGCTAATTAATTGCAGCTCGCTGACAATTGCTGACTGCTATACAAGGCATAGCTTAAAGCAGCGCCGCACTGCACACACACACACACACAGCTTATAGTGCATATGTATTTGTTAGTCAGTTAAGAAACTGCAAGTGGAAATAACTTAACTCAATTACGCTTAATTATTTCCTACTTGGCAAGGAATTTCGCTTGCCTCACAGACAATAAAAGTTTCGTTTAGTTTCAGAGTCGTCGGACTCGCTATCTCAGTCTATTACATAGCCTAGGCGCCCCACACATGTCTAACATACATATGTAGTTATAGTGTGTGTGTGTGTGTGTGTAGTTGGTATTTGGTAGCACCAGTGCTGATTATTATTATTCACTTGGGCATTTTTACGAGCAGCTTTGAACAAAAGTTCGACTCGCTCTTTGTGCCCCAAACTATTCAACTGTCTCACGAGACTCCACAACGACGTTGTCCCCTTCTTCCTTTGCTTACATATGTATGTATATGTGTGTGTGTGTGAACTCTAAATATTCAGCAAGGCAATGACGACAACGACGGGCGTTGTGCTTTTTTATGAGCCCAGCTGCTTGTCCAACGGGCTCAGCAGCAGCAGCAGCAGCAGCAACCCAAACAGTCGTTGGGGCACGCTCGTCGTCTGGCCTGGGATGTGGGGGCTCGGGCTGGGCCTGGCAAGGATTTGGTTGCCATTTCAGGCCAACTTTAGAGCCTTGAGAATTACAAATCAGACTGTGTGCCTGCCTGCCAGCCTGCTACCTATAAAAAGTACTAATAAGTATGTGTGTTTTATTGTAGTCAACTTTATGGGACACCTTAGTTCAACGAGTAAATTCGCTGTCGCTGTCGCTGTCGCTGTCGCTGTCGCCGTCGCTGTCTCGTTTAGGTCCTTAAATCAGTGTTACGTCGAGTTTACCTGCGTCAGAGAGATAAATAAACAAGATTTCTACATTTTTTATGCATTTTAGATTTTGGTTAAAGCGCAAATTATAATTCCAAGAATTATTGCTGTCTTAATTTACTCGCTATAAAATTTACAGCGAATACATCTACTCGTCACTTGTTATAATTAATTTGTGCAGCAATATACGCTTAAAGTTACAATTAAGACTTAACTGCAGTAATAGCGAATTATTCTACTCGCTGTTTAACTCTCAACGAGTGCTTATACTCGTTGTCACTTCTAAATATAATTTAATCTTAAAATTATAATTATTACAAGTCTTAACAACTTCTATCAACTAATTCGCTACTCGCTTTGCAGGCACTCAACGAGTGCTTATACTCGTTACTATTTCTAACTAAAATTTACTCTAAGCACTACAATTATTTTATAATCATAACAACTTTATATCTTAACAACTTTTATCAACTAATTCGCTCCTGGCTGCCCAGGCACTCAACGAGTGCTAATACTCGTTACTACTTCTCACTCAAATTTACTCTAAAAACTACAGTTATTATGATTGTTAACAACTTCTATCAACTAATTCTCTACTCGCTGTGCAGGTACTCAACGAGTGCTTATACTCGTTAGTGCTTCTAACAAAATATTTGCTGACACTCATGATAAGCAGTCAACAAGGCTAGTGTCGCACACACACTCTCACACACACACACAGTCGAGTCGAGTCGAGTCGAGTCGAGTCGAGTGTTGATAATAATATTTATGAGATTCCTCAAGGACACTTGCGTGAGCAGCACTTATGTTTAGGACTGACCGAATTACCCTGGTGGCTACTTGCAGTTGGAATTTTTCACAACTTGGCCACAATTTGCGCCTTAATTTGCCACAGCAACAGTAACAACAACAACAACAACAACAACAGCAACAAGCCAAGTGAAACTTTTCTTGTGTTTTTTTCTTTTTTTGTTGTTTTTTACAATAACAAAAGTCAAAGTGGTCGTTGGCTATAGGCTACAATAACAATAACAACACATCAGCAAAAAGATGCCCCAAGGACTTGAGACTTAAGTTGTTGCCACTGAGGTTGTTGCGTTTGTTATTGTTGTTGTTGTTGGCATCACAAATATTGCTGCTCATCATTTTTATTTGTTTGCTTTCACTTGACTGACAAAGGTGGCGCCGCCCTCTGACCCGCTGGCCCGCTAGCCCTGAGTTTTCCCTCACTCACTCAGCTTCGGTTTTTGCGCCCCATAACTTTGTTGATTTAACTCGCCTTTGGTTTTCGGCTTTGGCGACCGCACTGAAAACTTTGTTTACCTACAAAATTGAAGTGTGAAATAAGCAAAGTTGAATTATTCCTGGCGGACATGATAAACTGCGAACCACCCACAGCCCACTGTGCCTAGCGGACCTTTTTTTTAACTTACACACACACACAGACACACACAGACATACAAACATATGTTTGTGTATACTTTATAGATAGCAATATTGGCAGTTAGCATTTTATTTCTGTCAATTTGTTGCTTGGATTTAGCTTGTTGTCACCTTGGGGGCCACAGAAAAAAAAAAAAATAAATAAAGGCATAAGTGAATATTTGTAGCTGAAAATTTAAGCCACAAATTATTTGCTACACTTTACTTGAGCTAATAATAAATTCTGACAGCCTATGAAAACCAATAGAATAAATAAATTGAAAGCATTGTTTAAAAATTTAAATTACAATTTATATATATATCGAAACAGCTTAGCGAATAACAAATTAATGAAATTATTACATGCTGTTGCTGTTTAAGTTTCAAATTAAAATAGTTAGCTAAAAATTAACTGCAGTAATTTTATTTGTTGATTGCGCTTTTGCGTTTCTCGTTTGCTGCTTTACTTTGCATTTCAATGTTCAATATTGAATGCGCTGCTTGAAAAAACAACAAGAAAAGCATAAAAGAAACTTTTAGAGAATTAGCTAATTTGATTTTGCGCCAATGGAATGAGAAGCGCACACATTAATGGCATAAAGTCGATTTTAATTAACGTAGATCGCTCTTAAACGCAAGCGTGTTGGCTAATAAAATTACACAACAACAAGGCTAAGTATGTGTGCGTGTGTGTGTGTGTGTGTGTGTGTGTGTGTTGGTCATAGGCTTGTCATCACAGCTTCTATACATAATTAATGGCAGCGACATGTTCAAAGTGGCAGTCACGATTTAGTTAATTCTTTTATCGATATATGTCGATAAGACGTGCGAACAGATAAACGCACAAGCAACAACAACACAGCCCAAAGCGGCAGGCGGCAGCGCAGTCGGCGTTAGCAGCGGCTCTAACAGCTGCGTAGCCGTGACTGCGACTACTGAGCTACGCACTATGGGCACATTCGACAATTTTTTGTGGCATTAATTTAAAAAAAATTTAAAGAAATATATATTTGAGCAAAACTGTGCGTAGCATATTAAGTATACGCCTATTATGCTCTATTTTGTGTATGAAATAAATGTGCAAAGCATTTGCATATTGCATTAAATATGTAAAAAAGTTTATTAATATAAATAATGCGTAATTGAATTTTAATTAAGTTAGTTAGTTTAGTTAGGCTTGACTATTAAACTAGCTAATAATTTAACAATTTGAACAAGTTTAACAACAACAGTTTAAAGCCTTCATTTGTTATTACTCCAAATTCACTTAAACTTTGTGCTAAAATTTATTTATTTATTTGAAAACAAATTACTCGTAACTTACTTGAATTTAATTTAAAATAATAAATTTTGAGCACATTTTGAGCTTGAGCTGCCCATAGTGCAGACCGTTGCTCAGAGAGCGCAAATACAATTAGAAAGAGAGTTCAATTCCAGGCAGTTCATTAGGCTACGCCTCAGCCTCAGCCTCAGATCTCAGCAGCTCATGTAAGGTCCGCTGTTGTTGTTGTTGGAATTTTATGATACTTTTTGCTTTGTTGGCAGGCAAAAAATAATTATTGTTAGCTAATTTGCAGTAAAAACGAAATAATTTTCTGCAGCGAGCGCTTTTATTAGTTGCTAAGACAAATCCAATTAGTCAAGCATCAAAGCAGCCAAAAAATTCTAAAGTGCACACACTGCACGTGCTCCAGACTGGACGCTGAGCCTAGAGAGCCTAGTGGCGGCTACTACTGCTGCTGCTGTCAATTGTGGATTGAGGACGTCTTTTGTGGCATGTGGCACATGCAGCTAATGGCAACGAGAAGGCACAAAAATGCGGGCGTTGCTGGCTTATGACAAAAGTTTTTACACGCACAGCAGCAAAAAAAAAAAAATAAGAAAAGCAAAACGAAGCGAAGATATAAAGAAGAATTTTTGTAAAAGTGGAGAGCAGCGCAGACAAAATTTAGCTATGCTATAAAAATTAATTAATGTAAAATGTGCAACTAATTAGCTAGCAGCGTGGATATAAAAAAAGCTAAAAAAGAAAAAAAGTAAAAACTGAAGATTTAAGCGCGTGCAGCGCTGAAATTTGTTTGAATTTATAGAAATTTAAACTCACACAAGTCAAACTAAAACAAGTGGACAGGTTAAAGTTGGGCGCACCAACCAATTTAAATACACTTTGCTAGGGTTATCGCTAGCAACACACGCAATGCACTCAACAAAACACAATACACACAAACAAAGCTAACGCGTCACAAGCTCGTTTCGCTGTAGCGTCAGCAGCGACGCGCCGCTGCGTCGGCAGCGACGTTTGTATTGCGCTCAGAACGTGCACCCCGCTGTCTATATTGAAAATTGAAATGTGATTAATTCCTAAGTTATTTGACCGATCGTTTTGAAACTTGCACAATCGGTCGAAAACATGACCTAGCAATTTTGTGATTTATTTCAGATTTTAAAAAGATTTTCTAGCTGCCTTAAATATTGTTTTTTTCGTTTGCGGGGAGGGGGGAGGAAATAAAAAAAATAAAATAAAAGCGTTTCGGTTTGGGTATAGGAGAAACTTCTATACCAAATTTTGTTGCTCTAGCTCTTATAGTTGCTGAAGAACACGCGCTCAAACATTCAGACGGACAGACGAACATAGCTATATCGACTCTTGCTGATCAAGATATAACAATATATAACTTTATGGGGTCTGCCACGCCTCCTCTCGCTGTTACATACATTTGAGCAACCTTCATAATACCTTTTTTCCATTTTTTACAAAAATGTCAAAGTGTATAAAAATGTGTAAATTAAGCTGCAATCAAATGCACTAAATGAAAAATAAAATAAATAAAATATAATAATAATAATGCCCATGTCGCCTTTATAAACAAAGTGTATTGAAAGTTTAATTGTTATAACCACAAGTTAAATAAATTAAACTAAAGAAAAGTGCAAATAAAATTAAAAATAATAAAAATAAAATATATGAAATTAAGTCTAGAACAAAAGTTGACAAAGTTTAATTGTTATAACCACAAGTTAAATAAATTCAATTAAACAAAAGTGCAAATAAAATTTAAAATAATAAAAATAAAATATGTAAAAATAATAATAAGAATAATGCCGAAGTCGCCTTAAGAACAAAACTATGTTGATAATGTTTAATTGTTATAATCACGAGTTAAATAAATTAAATAAATAAAAGGAATAAAAATAATACAAATAAAATATATAATATATATATATATATAATAAAAGAGAATTTCGACTTGGCGTAGCTTGCACCAATTTCAAGTTGAACAGAAAGTTTGCAAATTTAGCAACTTTCGCTTTCATAATTATTAATAATTAATTTGAATTTTAATTATACTTTCATTTATACATTCAGCAATTATTTCAAGGCTGAGCTAGTTCTTCTTGATTTGTGGCGGCAGCTCTGAGATAAAAACCAAGTTTTGGTAACTCAAGCTCTGGCAGCTGCTGATAGACAGTAAGGCATTGCTATATATATATCGCCTTAGCTTGTCAACTGCCACGCCCCCTGCTGCGGCTAAAGTCCAAAGTCTGGCGAACAAAGGGGGGCTTAATACATTTCCATATAGCACACTATTGACTTTGATGATGCGCTGCGCGGTATTCGAAACTGAAATTGTTGCATAGACTGATGAGCATGGGGGGCAAACACTTAACCTCAAAAGTGCAACGCAACATGACTAAGCCGGCGATTAAACAACAATTGGCTGACAGTTATTTACACAAGTAGCTGTTAGAGCGCTGAGCGCTGAGCCTGGTCCTGGTCCTGGCCTGGCTGCTGCCTTTCAATTCAATATCCTAGCTCGCTATCCATATTGATTGCGCGGCTGCAATTGCAACAGCGACAGCGACTGCGGCTTATTGCAGACAATATAATGCTGAGCGCACCAAAGAGAGAGAGAGAGAGAGAGAGAGCGAGAGTGTGAGAGCGAGAGAGCGTCGCATTGTATTTGTGATTGTGTCTGACGGCAGCAGCTCGATTAAAACACAACAATTTGCTGATTTCTTATTCAACAGCGTCAAGCGGCAACGACGACGACGACGACGGCGACAGCGCTGCGAACACGCTTAAGTATTGAGGGGGGTTGGGGGGTGGGGGGTAGCGCCAGTTGCCAGTTCAGCCACAACGTAAACACAGACGAAAAACTGCTAAATCATTGCAATACAAAAACCAACAAAAGCCACAGAAGTACTCAGTGACCCCCCAACCCCACCCCTTGTGCTGCTCACACTCACGACGCCCATGCCAAAGTAATATATCTATAGCAGGCAGCTTCAGTTCTCTTCAATGTTACCCCCATTGATCTACGCTGCGCAAATATTGAAAATACAATCCGTCTATGCGCCAGTTATATATATATTGATATATATATTGATATGCATGTGTGTGTGTGTGTGCTTTTAACAACGGGATTCGTTGTCTGCACAATGATTTATTGGCCTGCTCTCGTTCGTTGCCGCATATTCATGCTACTTCAACTATTTGCAACACACACACACACACACACATACTCACACTTTAAACTATGTGTGACTGGCTAACGCTTTGCATTATCAACTGCTAAATTAGCCTCAACTATTTTTAGACTGCAACTAAATTGCAACTAAAATATAATTTTTAATTGGTAATTATAGAAAATCCATGGCAACTACTTTTGAAATTAACTTAGAGACACTTAGTGCCGCTGCTCTAAGCAAAAACAGAGCAATAACTAAAATACACTGAAAACAAATTGCTGCTACTATAAATAAATATAATTAAAAAATAAATAAATATAAATAAATATAAATAAATATAAATAAATATAATAAATATAAATAAATATAATAAATTTAAAGAAATATAAATAACACATTAAATAAAGCAAATTAAAATAATGCTTTTTCAATAAGCTAATAATTATTTCATAAATTTTCTAGCCCAAAAATATTAGTATTAATTTCTGCACTGATTTTCAATCTGAGTTTTTATATGGATTTTCTAAATTTAAAAAAAAATTGGTTTTAATAGTCTTTAAATATTTTTAATAAATATAATTAATTAATATAAATGTTTTAAATATATTTTTATATTGTTAAAAATATGTGCTTAATTTAGAATAATTTGCTTACCGTTTGAAAAGGCATTTTCGCTCAGTGTACGCAAAAACTGGACGCATTGTCGGCAGTATTCAATTCATTAGCAAAGTGCATTTTCTTGTATTGTTTAAGGATACCGCCGAAGTCCTTTGGCTGAGTCACACACACACACTCACACACACGCGTAAAAAGGGTCTGCAATGTTTTGTGGCATGCAACAAATACAAGTATAAATTAAATGCTTAATGGCAGGCAGCAGCATAGACGGGGCCACAACTACAGCAAACGGGAAAACACATAAATTCATTTTTATTTATTTTTTTCCTTAACTGTGCTGCTGCTGCCGCTGCTGCTGCTGCTGCGGTAAAAGGCCTGAAAACATTGTGCAACAGCAGCAGCAGCAGCAGCAAAAAGTAATAAAGTTGTGCTTAAAAATCGTTCATTGAATTCGTGACAGAAATACTTTCCCCCAACCAACGCTGCCTCAAAGTACGAGCAGCAAAGTAACTCAAACAAGTTGAAGACACTGCCGAGTGCAAACTGGAACTAGAGATTGGCGAAAAAATGCGACTGTGCAAAGACAATATTTGCCTTGGCCCCTGTCTTCTTGCCTTTCGCCTTGGGTTTGGGTTTGGGCTTGGGCTTCGGTATTGGGGGTTGAGTGCTCAAAAATGAAAATGTCCAAGTGCCGAGGCAGTGGCTGTGGCACAAGCAAAGAAAAGAAGTGGCAAAAATAAAATGACTGCAGCAGCATTAAATGGCAAACGCGACAGAAATGCACAAAGAAATTGTCGAAAAAGAAAATGAGACAGCAGCGACAGCGACAGCAGCAGCAGCAGCAGCAGCAACAACAACAAGCATAATAACAATGAATACTGCCGATTAGATTTCGAAAGTTATGCGTCTTCTTCTTTCTAGCTGCTAGAGAGAACTTCAACTTGCAATGCTCTTTACTTGAAATTTTTGGTTACTAAACGAATTCAAAATACAAATTTGAGTTAAATTGTAGATTTGCAAAAGGAATTATTCAAATATTTAACATGCATTGTTGTCACAATTTTTTACAATATTATTGTATTGCTATTTAAATTCAAAATTATATATTACAATTATTTAATTGGAAGTACAGCGTAGTGAGGCTTTGACTAGCAGCTGTTAAACTATTAGTAGCGAAAGAAATAGTTGAGACTGGCTCAGTCGAGTTAGTTTCAATAAAATATTCTGAAAAAATTCCATTTTATTTGCTTCTAAATCGTCTTAATACTTAGCCTCAAATTTTTCTTTATTTCTACTTAATTTCTAATTTAAAACTTTTACTTGAGCTGTACTTTTATTTGCCATTACATCATCATTTGATTATGAAAAGTAAACTTCGGCAACGTCACCCAATAGACTTTAAAACTGAACAACATTAGAATTACCTAATTACTTCATTATAATTATTCTACTTAATTTCAATAGCAATTACAATTGCTTAGTTACAAAAAAATATAATAAAAAGAGCTACAATAATATATATTAACCTAATAATTGCATATTTTATAGATTCATTATGTTAATTCTTTTAAAATATTCAGAATATGTTTGCTTATACTTCATAATATTCAAATATTTATAAATTTGAATTATTTGTAATTATTTGCATTTAATTGAGCACGCTAGTAATTTTATTTTAATTATTATACATATATAAAGCATATTTAGCTATTGTTAAAAATAAGGCAATAAGCTTAGCTAAGAGTATTTATTTGGTCAGCGTATTTAAAAGTTTCTCAACTGTTTTTTTGTTTGTTTGATTTGCTCTTATTTTTTATTATTTTTTGCTTTTTTTGCTGCGCACGACGCTGGTGATGAATGAAATTATATGCAACATGCACTGACCGCAGCATCTGTGTTCCGTTCGGAACAAAAGCCAAGCGACAGCAGCGAGTGGTGGCAGTGGGTGGGACTCAGGTGCAGCTTGGGGCAAGAGTCGAAAATAACGGCGTCTGCCATTTTTGCAGGTCACTGCGCGCATACAAAGGACAAAAGCCGACAGTTGGCACAAATCGCTGAATAGAGCTTTAGGACATGATCTCTCTAACAGAGGCAGAGAACTAAGGGCTAAGGGCTAAGGGCTGAGCGGGCCTGGCCGCGAAGTTGGAATCATTTGTTGGCAATGCTGCTGCAAGTGACAAGCGCTACAAAAAAAAAATAAAGCAAAAGAAAATTCAAATGCTAATGCTTAGTTTGGTTTTAAATTAAAACTGTGTGTGTGTGTGTGTGTGTGTGTAAATTAGGCTCGCAGCACTGACCTCAAATTAAGCGCTGACAATTGCAACTTGAGGCAACCAAAATGCGTGCAGCTGCAGCTTGATTGAGTTGCACACACACACACACACACACACGCATACGCTTGTAATTTGTATGCATAGGCTTATGCAGCAGACACAAGCAGCAGCAGCTCTGGTTGTTGCACGTGCAGCAGCAACTGTTCAAAAATGTGGACACTGTGAAAACATAATTATAAACACATGTTGCGCCCACACACACACACACACACACACACTGCTTAGCATCTTGTGTCTGTGTGTGTGCGGTCACTTTTGAATTTGGCCATCCATGTATTTTGTTACATGATTCGAATTTCTGAAAAGTTTTTGCTAAAGCACCAGACTCTGACCGCTTGTTCAGTTATCTTGCAACAGACTTCTGCCCACACACACACCCCCTCCGCCTCCCTACACTCTTTCTCTTGCTTTCACACACCACAAAGCTCTGGCTGCTGCAGTCTGCAGGCATTGAATTCAACACTTCATATATGCCACATAAGCTACATGTGCCCCATGCATGTGTGTGTGTGTGTGTGTGTATGTGTGTGTGTGTGTGGCAAGCACATTTAGAACAACTTGATTCCGCACATAACAATTACACAAGCCTACAGAATTTTCAAAACGGTTTTAACTTAACCAACTCTTTTTATAAATAAACAAAAGAAATATTTTAATAAAAATTATATGTAAAACAATCAACGCACATTATGTTTAGTAGTTCAAGATATTTTAAAAAATGTATGCTTATAAAATATCAAACATTTTTATAGCAAAAATCCAGAATAATCTTCAATTCATTTCATTTTAATTCAAAGTTAATCAAAATAAGCTAAACATAAGCACATAATTATTACTTTCTAATTGTTATAATAAAAATTATAATAATACGTTTCGTCATTTTTCTTTCTAATCTAAAAACTGTTATATTATTTAAGTTCAACTATTATTGCTTTAAAAATGCATAAATAATATTTAAAGCTTACAAATTAAATTGTGTCAAAGCTGAGCGCTTGGAATGTTTAACACACTTTTCAAAATTCCCAAATACAGCGCCCTGTGTTCATTTATAATGTGATTTAAATACGCAAATAATATAAATAATGTCAAAATTGATTAAGCTCCAATCTAATTCACTTACAGTGCGCGCTCGCAATAGCTGAACATAGCAAAGTGCATAAATGAACAAACATTTCTAATTAGCGAGCGTCTACTGTAGCATCTGTGTGTGTGTGTGTGTGTGTGTGTGGGGAATACTACACACATTTGCAGATGGATTTAACAAACAAAAACACCTGCGTCGACTACATTTTGGCATTCTAGCCAATTTTCCCCCGTGCCCAATGATTTATTTGTATAATAAACTTTCTGTGCAATTTGTTATTTTCAAACGTTATTGGCGACGCTTTTTTTTACAAATGCACAAATTACATAATTCCAAATAATTTTGCATTTGCGATTTACCGTTGTGAATTAATAAATTTTTTCTTTTGCCAAACGCATTTTCAAGTACAGTTAATACCAAGCTTACAGTTATGGCGCGCTCTCTAGCTGGGTCAGGTGGTTTAGCCTGAGGAGTTGCCAGCTGGCTAAAATGAGAATTTATTAGCGCACTTGACAATTGCAGCAGCAGCAGCGACAGAGGCAGCAGCAGAGCGCAGCAAAGCGCTGAGCGCACATTTTTCATGTTGCAATTCAACGACGATTTGTCAATTTTTTATATTTTCATACACTTTGACAAGCATAGAAAAATGAAAAAGACTGTCATAAAGTTGTGTAACAGGCAATTGCATAAATGCAAGTTATATTTGTGCATTTGATAATAATTGATTAATAAATAAATAAGTTTTGTCACACTGTAGCTGTAAGCATGAGACGCTCCTGTCAAGAGCACTACGCAGCAAGCTGAACTTACCAAGTTAAAACGAGACAGCAATAGAAAAAGACTCTCTTATATTAAGAGAGCAAAAATTTGCAGGCAGCCAAAACAAACTTTAAGCGCAACGCGCAGGCACAAAGCACAACACCAAAAAAAAAAAACGAAAAGAATAGAAAAATGAAGAACACTTGAAGGGCGCGAGCGTGCACACCGAAAGAACGATAAAGAGAAAGCGCAGCACAAAAGCAATACGAAGGAGCGCTAGCTAAACTAACGGCGCATGTTGCGTCAACTAGAGAAAAAATGCAAACTGCGCATTAGCTTTGTGTTAATGCATTTGATTAGTTATTAACTTTGTAAACAGCTGCACTTATTATAGTAGCACTTAGCCATTGCTATTTTGCTAAAAGAACAGAAAAAAATATGCAAAATAAAAAACACAACTGCAGAAAAAATGCAGACAATGCGCTATAGCTTTATATTAATGCATTTCATTAATTATCGGCTATAAAACACAACTGACGCGAACGCGCTAAGCAACTTTTTTCGTTCTCTCGCTCCCACGCGCGCGTTAAGTCGCAAAAATTTCCCAATATTTATTCCTCGCACATGGGGCTTATCTAGCTGTCAGCTTTTGTCAAGCTTAGATGCAGTCTACACCACAAGCTTAGCTTTTGTCAGCGTTAATGCGCTATTTGAATTTTGCAAACTAAGAGTTTTAGCTATTTACTATTTTTAATACGTGTGTTTATGCAAAAGTGTGTTTATAAGTTAAGTGTAGCATACTTTTTGGGGCAAAAATGTTTATAATATTAAATTTAAGCAAAGCAAATCCAGGCACAAATGAAATTGAGCTATCAAAAAGAAACACAAATACTTAGTGCTTATATTAATTAAATATGACAAACAGCATATTGCGCGAGTTATTAAATCGAAGCTTCAGCCCCATTGACTATTTTCCTGGAAATGCAAAAACGTTTAAATCCGTTGTTAATGAGCAATGCATGCAAAAAAGTAAAATAAATAAAATATTTGTGCTGCTGCAAATTCCAAATTAATTAAATAAATGTAATTCCACTAATGATTTTATTTAAATTAAGCAGTTCAACCGAATGTAGCAGACAAATTGTTACGCTTTTCCATTTAAAACTAAAACTTGAATTGTCAATTTCAATATCAAAGCCACATACACAGGCGTCATTGTAGTGGAAAGTAAACTAAAGTGTAGCGAACATTTGCTAAAGTGCATTTGACAACTCAAATCTCAGCGCTCCCAAACCCGTCTAAATACAAACTGTTAACTGAAATTGACATTTAGAATTTGATGCCGCGGCAGCAAACGTCGTTGCTCGTTGCTCGTTGCTCGTTGCTGCTAAAATGGCTCTGAAGTTTGCAAATCAATCAAGGCCAATCAATGCATGCCGAGTTAACTTGGCTATATACTATATATATGTATGTATGTGCGATTGTTGGCGATTTGTACAGATTTGTACAGCATTTGGCTATAAAAATGATTTAATTGGTTTGCACTTTTTGGCAAGTGAAATTGATTGAAATGCTTGACAATGCAAAAGAAAAAAGCAACAACAATCAAGTTGATTGATACGCTGCGCTGTCTGAGCCATTTGTGCACTTGGCTGGCCACAAATCAATAGACAATTTATAAACAACTTGGCCACAAAATGCAAAACAAACAATACAGAGACAGACAAGCTTATATGTATGTGTGTGTGTGTGTGTGTGTAAATATATAAAACGCAAGTCACCTGCCGTGTGCATTTGTTATTCATGAGGCAGCTATCAACACCAAACAATGTCCAACCAAGCCTTTTGTTGCTGATAACAACAACAACAACAACAACAATCACAAGCCTTGATTGTCCAATGGGAGCCTGTGACGTTTCCGCTTGCCAAATGCAAACGGAAATGTCGCAAAAAATGGGGCTAGTTCATTGCCTGCAAAGTGTGTAATGGGTGGCGATGGAGTAGGGGTGTGGGTGGGGCAGGCAGCCTCAGCAGCTGCAACTGCCAACTGCTTTTGTTATGAATGATGATGAAAAATCTGGCAGCAGAGCAATTCAGCAATGGGGCCGCCAAAAAATTTAAAACGAACGTAGCTACCAGCCCACACTCCCGCTCTCTCTCTTTCTCTTACTGTGTGTGTGTGTGTGTGTGTGACAAAAGGGGTTTTTGTGCTAAGCAGAGAGCGGGATCGAGAGTCTCGTCGTAATGTGGTGATTCAATTCAGTTTGTGCAATGAGCAGCCGGCAAAACTTTGAAAAATGGTAAGAAAAATGTGCCACAGCGGCTGAGGCTGAGGCTGAGAGCAGCGGCAAGAACCGAGAACCGACAACCAAGAGACCGAGAGACCGGGAGAGAGATAAAGCGTGTTAGGCTTCTTCTCTATTGGTATTGAAATGCAAATGGTCTTTGCCTGCCGAAATTAAATTATGTGGAACTAATGATAACCCTTCTGCCATTGCTATATGGCCCTGCACACACACACACACACACACACACACACACACAAATACACACAAAACGTTGATTCAATTGCCAGGCGTTCAGCTTTGCTGCCGTCCTCGCCTGGACTTGGACCAGGCCCATTGACAAACCCTTCACTTAACTGCTGTCGACGCAACGCCCTTTTTGGCAGCTGTCTATATGGCCAGGCTCTAGTTGTTGTTGTCTTTTTTTTTCATCTTTACATTTTTGGAATTTGTTTTTTATGCCTGCTATTTCTTCTTTTCCTTTTTTTGCGGGGGTGTGTGTGTGACTTGCAGTTGTCTGTGGCTTTGCTTCGAAATGCAAAATTAATTGGGTAGGTGTGGCGTCAGCAGCAGATAACAGTAATTAATTGCCGATGAAAGTGGCGCGCATAATACTTAACTTACGCTTAAGTGTGTGACCGTTATGCCAGTTACCTAGGCTAGCATAGTTAAGTAGGTTAAGCAGCACATTAATTACATTCAGCTCAAGAATGCAAGCTGAGATTGTTGAATTATTGGCATTAAAAATGAACTAGAAAGCTCTAAAATGTATACAAATTTGTATAAAAGTAAAATACACGACATTTGTTCTTAACACTGCCAATTATAATTTTTAATTTTAGTTAATTTAATTTTAAATAATTCTTTCGGTATATAAAGTTAGTTGCCGATTTTGAATTTGAATATAATTAAATTCCGAATTGAATCTAAAAAATAACTAAATTAAAATGAGATTATTTTGGGAATAATCTTTAGCTTTTTTGCAGATTTTATCAAAATTATAAGATGCTTATTTTGTAAGAATATTTATGCAAATTGTCTAACAAGATTTTCTGTTTGTATTAAATAAATTATAGAATAATGCTAACTATAATTGGTTTAAACGTGTTTCAAAGACTTACTTATTATTTGTTGACTTCATATTCATAAATCTTTAAGCTTACACATCAAACATAACTTAATGCATTATTTGCCCAACAATTTGAAGCCTAAAATTAAAGTAAAAATGTAACAAGCTTGATGATGAGCGTAATGCAAAATTCCAGACGCGATTATATTTTGAATTTGGATAGTAAAACAAATGAAGCTACAATTTATTGACGCGACTGTGTGCCTGATAACGAGATGATTGCCGCAAGAAGAAGAGAGCGAGAGCGTGAGCGAGAGAGGGGGAAGAGTGCAAAGAGAGCGCGAACAATAAAGCGCTGTAATCCACTCAAAGCATTTCCTGGGCAAGAACAGAGACAGACAGACAGAGAGTGAGAGAGCGGAAGAGAATGGAAGGGAAAACGGACAGTAGCAATGACAACTGGCCGCCAAACAATTCACAAAATTGTTTTCGTGACTTAAATTTTTGCGTTGTGGAAAAGACGTGTTTGGAAAGCATATGATGTGATTTGCCATCAAATTGAGTTGTCTTGTCGTTGTCGCTGATGTTGACGTTGCCTCGCTCTCGCTCTCGCTCTCGTTCTCGCTCTTGCTCTGTCTGTTGTGCTTGGCTTGGCTGCGACTGAGGCTGAGACTGCGACTGCGACTGAGATAGCAGCAGCAGCAAGCGAAGCGCAGCAGCACAGACAGCTCGCCACTTGGTCCTGAAGGACTAACGGACTAACTGACTGAGCGACAGAACAACTGCTGCTGCTGCTGCTGCTGTTGTTGGCCCTGGACCAGGCTGTCAGTCAGTCAGCCCAGTCAGTCAGTCAGTCAGCAGGAATGCAATTAAATTTAGAAAAATATCAACAACAGGCAGAGGCAGCAGCAGCAGCAGCAGCAGCTAGTTGGCAGAATAATAGTTTATAGCCATTATAATAGCAAAGTAGCTGGCAACGGCCGGAACTGGGGCGAGAGCTTGCAACTTCAAGTTGCAAGAACAGCAGCCAGTGTGAGCGAGATAGCAACATTGTGGGTTGTATGATAAGCAAGCAAAGTGCTGCTTGTTGCCTTTAAATAAATACGCTCAAAGCTTGCACGTTTTGTTTTGTATGCACACACACACACGCACACTCATTGCTATTGTGTGTATGCATGTGTGCGTGTGTGTAGATTTACTTAGGCATAGGCTCTCGCCTGAAAGCTGTGAAAAGTCTTCAGTAAATTGTGCGCTTCAAGAATACATTTTGTATAACAACTAAATTACACTATGCAAATATTTGCACTATGTATGTATATCTAGTGTATAAATACAACACTTGTCTGTATGTACATATGTATGTACACTCAGGCCAACATTTATGCGTATACGCAACATTTCAAAGTATTTTCTCTTTGCAAATAGCACAACGTTGAAAGTTGCTGCACGTTTTGTCTAAAAAATTAAAATTTGAGTTAAAAAATTAAATGCATGCTGCAATTTTTGTTTTATGCATATGTAATGAGCGCTATATATATTTTGATGTTTTGCCTTTTTTTAATATTTTTAATTGCTAACGTTTGTGCCACTGTGCGACTGACTTGTAAAGTTTGCTTAAAATAATCTTTCAAAGTTTAAATAAAATTAAGACTACAATATGAAGTTTGTCAGCAAATAATTTATTTTAAATGCTAAGTGTATGAATATAGATATGTATATACATATGTATGTATATGCTAAAACTATGTTTTGAGCCACAAGCAACTGTGAAGCAACTGTGAAGCAAATATACAAAAACTCACAAGACAATTGCCAAAGGGCACACATACATACATGCATTTGCATATGTATGTGTATGTGCGTGCACTTGAATTCACACAATTGACAAAGCACACACAAAGGCATTGTAAATAAAACACAACACAATAACAGCTGCTTAAAAGCTTGCACACACACAAACAATGCATACATATACATATCTATTTATAGCTCAGTTGCACTCACTGCTGATCACACTGTTGTTGTTGTTGTTACTGTTGTTGCTTGAGTGAGAGCGAGAGTGCAGCAGTGTGTTGCGCTCTGAGAGCGCGTTTTATTTTTATCTTAAGCATTGCCGCTTATAATTCCCAACTCGCTATTCGGCTAACGTTACGCATATATAACGTGCGCTTGTTTATCAAGCCGGGCGGTCGAGCGTCTCACAGCTGTAAAGGGTTGGTCAGCACTCCCCGACTAATTGCTGACAAAAACAAAAGTTGTGGACTTGTGGACTGACAAAACAGCGCAAAACCAATACAAAACAAATGAAATGAATTTCAAATGAATGCAAATGAAAACTTGATGAAAAAAGATGTTGAGAAAATAATGATTTAACGATTTAGTTCGTATCAAAAATCCTCACTCTCCGAGCAAGAGTTTTAGAGGTACACTCACTCACTCTACCTACACGTTTACACGTACGTTAGTAATACTACTACCTAGTTAGGTATCAAAACATGATTGAATTGAATGATTGAAAAAGTTGCTCAAAGAAAACAACATAATTATGTTAACACCAAAACAAGAAAAAAATCAAAAAAAAAAAATAAAACAAATCAAACAACAAAACTTATAACACCAGCTGGAGATGCGATCGAGGCAAGAACAATTGGGATTCCAATTGGAATTGCCTTGGTTAATGATCGCTTCTTTTGCTGTGCATAATATTTATTATAATTTTTATGCCTCTGTGGCTTGCCAACAACTAACTAATTACTAAAGCGATTAACCAACATCATGCGAGACAAGCCTAACATTTTGCTAAGCAAAAGTTAGTGCTGGAAGCAGTGGGTGACGAATTTATGTGAATAGCAAATGTTTTAACAACAATTAATTATAAATTTGAAGAGCCAACAAGCAGACATTTAAATAGCTCACACACACACACACACACACATATGTATATGTTTCGCAGCAGTGCGAAAAGCGAACAAAAAACAAACACTGAAAATGGATTTCCATTTAAGGCGGCATGTTGAGCACATTGTTTTTATTAAGTGTCGCATGATATATGTTTGTATGTGTGTGTGTGTGTGTGTGACATTTTATACACATAAACACTTCAAGTGGCAACATGGCGTGCAACTAATCCGCTGCTCAAAAAATATGTTACAAGTGGGCATAAGCACTCGTAGATGAAAGTTCAGGGGTCAGTCTGTGGACGAGGTCAGAGAGGCAGGCAGTTACAATGATTGCCAAATGCCGGACAGCAGAGTGCACAGTGGTTAACATCTTACAATTTGGCTAACAAAATGCACTCACGTATTATTTGATGAGCCAACAGATGTAACACACACTTTTGAGCAGTGTATTGCCACAGTTGGGACCAAACAAACATATCATCATCATTATAAAAACAGTCAACGAAGTGACGTAGGCGAAAATTGTTATCAAACACTGCAAGAAAATGGGGTGCAATTTATTTATATAAATAAATTCTTCTTTGCGCTCATAAAGATAAAAATATAACTAAAAGTATGTATATTTAACTTGAAAATGTTTTCGATTTATTAAATATTTAAAATTATTTAATTCTGTTGCTCATCCAATTCAAGTCAAAAGCACAGCATATAAGAATTTTTATATAATTAAATAAATAAAAATTGTGTAAATTTGATTGCTTGCATTTCTCGCAGTGCATAAAATGTGGCTGCGCGAGCTCGTTGCCAGAGCAAGTTAGAGAGCTAGAATTTGTTTGGGCAGGACACTGGCAAAGGGACGAGGTCATATAATGCGCGCTAAATACATAGTTTGAAAATAGTTGTGAACCCTTTCATCAAGTGCCAACTGCCGCCTGGTCCTGGACCACACACACACACACACACACACACACACACACACACAGAATGAAGGCCCCAACCGCTGCTTTTGTTTTTATAAGCAGACAAAAACCCATGGGAACGCAGCTCGACGTGGCTTTGCTAAATCAGCAATGGAGTTGAGCTTGAGCGTTAGCAGCGCAGTCGGCAGCGCGCCGTAAGTAGTGGCAGCAACATTTGCTGTCACTTTAGTTTTTGTTTCATTTTTGATATTCGTATGTATGACCCTTTTATACACTTGGACACACTTCTATGAAAAAAAATAGCAAGTTGTAGTTGAGAGCAAATTTATGTAACAGTTGCCATATATGCCCATTATAAGCCGATTTAGCTATTTTGTGTCTGTATGAGCGACAAGAACTCAGCGAGCATAACAGCTAGAGTTACCAAATTTGGTAGGTAGCTACTACTAAACTCACTGCAGTACGCTATATGCTTTAAATTTTAATACCACCAACATGTGCACGCAAAAAAAACAAAAAATGCAGCACAACTAAGTGTGTCAAAAAGTTGACTGCGTCCAGCAGTTGGTATACATATATTTGCTAGTAACATTTTGTCAGTGGCGTAACTGGCAGTCTCTTCACACTCGCTGCAGTGTTTTTTCGTCAGCAGCACACACAATGACTATAACAAAGGGGGTGGGGCAGGGGGTTAGGTAAATGGTGTCGGATATTCAACTTACTCTGCCACAGCGCTGATAAATAAAAGGCGACTAGCAAAGAATATGTGCATACAAATGTATCTGTGTGTGTGTGTGTGTGTGTTAGCTGCTTCTAACTCTATCTGCTTGTGGCGGCTGCTATGCATGTATGCATGTGTGTGTGTGAATAGCTGTTGAAATGAATTTTATTGCAACTAAATGAATAACTGAAAATTAGTACAAAAAAGTCAAATTTGCACACACACACACACACATATGCAATGTGTGCGGCAGTTCTTTTGGCTTATAGCTCAGTTTAGTGTTAAGACAACATGGAATTAGTTAGCACTAAGCGCATTAAATGTTCCGCATGTATTTAATTAATAATGAAAATAATTAAATGAATATTAAGAATTACGCTTTGCAGCTTATGTCAACACTCAATCAAATTTTTATTTAATTTAAGTCAATCTATATACATAATTTGGTTGGTTGCTGCAATAAAAACATAAATTTCTTTATTTAATCGGTCCGAATATTACCGCGCATTTAAAATCGCTAACTAATCGCATCCCAGTCGAAGTGACTTTCTCTCTTTACTTGCGCGCTTTGGAATTTTGCTTATGGCGTCCATGTTTGCCCTGATGAAATTCGGTGAGCCGGTGAGATGGTCACATCTTGATCTCATATAATTCGGCGAGCCTGGCGGCTTGAATCCTTTTGGTCCCTCGACAATGTAGCTGGGCGAGGGCAGCTTATGCTGCAGCTCATCCAGACTGTCATCAATATCACTGGCATTTGTATTGCCGTCGTCGCCATCGTTCAACTCCTTTATCAACTCTTCCAGCTGTAGCTGCTGCTGCTGCTTCTTAACGCGCTGTAAACGAACAACGAACGTTTATATATCAATATAAATGCTAGGACAACTTACCGCCAAGTGTTGCTGGACAAGACGCACTGCATAAACAATTAGGCCAAGTCCGAGCAGCAGCATAATCAGGCTGACGCTCGTAGGCATCTGCATAGGCTTGATCTCCTCCACTTTGTGCGCAACAGGCGCCTCCATTGAGGAGCGCACCATAAACTTCGAGGCCCTTAAGATAAGCTTGCCCATCCATGTGGTGGGCAAGTACGTAAGAGTTTTGTTAAAGATGACCGGTACCATTTTGATCGAAAGTATTGAATGCAAATGTAAAAAGTTTTGACTTTAACAGACGTAAATTTACGTGGAATATTATTCTCGTTACAAAAGCATAAAAAATATATTTACTTTTGCTGCTCCAAAAATTAAAGCTGTGCCGAATGCTAAGCGAGCGATAAATCAGCGCCTACTTGAGAGACGTCACTAGCGCACAGTCGACAAACAAAAAGTCTACAAACTTGAATTGAAGCAAAAAATAAATATGCCTTGCATAGCATTTTATCATTGATTTAGCAATCAATTCAAAAATTATTCAAAATAATTTCTAGATTTCGCTTTAAAAAAAAAAACAGTTGCAATCATTTATAAAGAAATGCAACTTCAGACTTTAATTGTGCACTAACTGTTTAACTAACTAACTGTATGCTAAGCTATATTTTAATTTGATTCAAGCATCTCTAGACTCACATAGTTGTTACAGTTGGCCAACAGTACCCAGCATACATATATATCGGCCTGTATATAACATAAATATTATCGCATAATTCGCAGCAGCTGCAGGACTGCACAAGAGCAAGACAGAGTGAGTGTGAGAGAGAGAGAGAGCGAGAGCGAGTGAGGATATATAAGGTAGCTTGGTATAGCAACGGGTGACGCATTGAAGCGAACGCATATCTATCATTAATATCGCTGCAGTCAGCTGCTGTTGTTGCTGCTCCCCAAAAGGCTGCTGCAAAAAATATACTACCAAACACACAGACACACACACACAGGCACACACATATGCAGATCGTTGGCATTGGTGTGGCCACGGCAGCGTCAGCGTCATCAGCAACTCCATTGCTCGCTCTTTCTCACTCTCTCTCTCTTTCGCTGTCGCTTGTGCTCTTAAGCATTGACTGTGAGGTTTACTGCACTGGCGGGGCCAACTGACTGTTGAACTACTGCCAACTGCAATTAATCATTTTTCTATCATTTTCAGATTTTTTATATATACAAACAGCCGGTGCCAATGCCACACAGCATACAAATACATAATGTATGCAAGTATATTATATAAAATACATGTGTGTGTGTGTGTTAGTAGCGCCTAAGTATGTCGATTATGCTTTGCGCTCAGCTATTTTATTTGATTGCTTTAATTAAATTATTATTGGCTTAAAAACAAATATTCAAGCAGCAACAAAAACTTAACAAATTACAATTTATTATTAGCAATAGTATTTTTATATAAAGTAAATGCAAAAGTTGTTACCATTTATTTTATGACAAAATGTATTAAGCTTAAAAATATTTCATTTCCCATATTTGTGTTTATATTACAAATTTATTAATAATAAAACAAAAAATATACATTAGTTTATTTTACTCAAACAATTTAAAAATCTATAGTTCATCATGTCTTAAAAATGTCTTAAAAAATCAAACCTAAAAATATTTCATTTTATATGTCATTTATTTCTTGTTCTATATTTGTTTTTATATTAAAAAGAAAAAAAGATTAACAATTATTTAATTATAAATATCTAATCGTTTGCAGTTTAATTTTAAAGCAGCAATACAAAATTTATAATAAGTTATTTTAACGCTGCTCAAATAATTTAAAAATCAACTGAACATCATATTAAGTAAAGCAAAAGTTGTGCATCTAATTATTTATATATATTTTATGTTAAAAAAATTAATAACTATTAAACTATTGCTGATGTGCGCATTTATTTGCGTTTAGATTAAAAAATGTAGCTTAAAATTTGATGCAGCTTTTTGATTCTATTTTTTGTATTCATTTTCGACTCGTCCGAAAGAAAGTTAGTCAATTAAAGTAACTGCTACTACTACATGAAAGCTAAACAGTTGTTCAGCTTAAATTGCATTCTGGCAAGAGCAAAACGATTTCTAATGGCGCCTACGCTTAGATTAGGTCAATTGGACTTTGCTGTGAACTTTTCATATATGTGGCGAGCCAAAGGAAGAAAAAAAAAAAAAAATATATATATATATATATATAGAAGTACGTACGTATGTTTGGCTGTGCAAGAAGTCAGCAAGCCAAAGGCGAAAACTTTTTGATGGTCATTGATGGTGATATGTCCGGCAATGAAAGGTGCACGTCGATGTGGTGTGGTGTGGTGTGGTGGCCAGTTGAACAAGCTGGTGGAACGAACTGACTAACAAGCTGCTAGCGGCTAACGTTGGCCATATTCCCATGGAGACATTTGGTCGGCTCGGTTAGGTTTAAGTGTTTTATGAACTTGTTTCAATGAAGTCAGACAAAGTGCGTATGCGTTGCCAAATACATATATACATGCATGCGTATGTGTATGTGTGTGTAGTTGACATGTGGCAACAGAAGCCATGTCTACTGCTTAAACTGACCTGGCCGTGTGGTCTGGCTTGACCCGTTGTCTGTGATGTCTGTGTCTGAAGCATTGAAGCTTTTAATTTGATTTTCGCTCAAGTGCGGTTTGCTTTGCCATATATATATATATATGTATACACACAACACACACACACACACACGCATACACATGATTACGCATATGTACATACTCTATGTAGTTGAAAACTTTATGCATCTTTGTTGGTTTTGTTGGTTGCATTGAACTTGAGCTGTTGATGTCGACTACGAGTTTTGTCCAGGTGAACATACGTAGCCATTTAATAGACACACACACACACACACACACGCAGATAACTGCACAACTTAATTAAAGCTAACCAGGCTTCAAATTTCCCATAAACAATTGCGCATATACTAAATACAACAGCAAGTGAGTTACAAATTCCACCCAACTTTTGTTCATAATAACTTTAAGCTCGCTTAGCTTAAATTAAATAATAATAAACGTTTTTTTCAATAAATAGCTAAGTCAATCAAGCGTTGACAAAGCATAAACATCAATAAAATAAATCAATTTTAAAAATTAAATGCAAGACGAAGTTTAAAGACTCTGCTTAGACTTGAAAATATTAAAAGTAATTTAATAAATGAAACCAAATGAAATTACTCACTTGTTAATTAAATATTTGTTAATCATATTTGTATAGAAATTTTAATTTTAGCAATTTAATGACTCAGCTGCTGAACTGCCCCCAAGTTGAACAAAAGTATTAGCCACAACTTAGCCGTGCCCAAGGCTGCAGGCAAAGAACAGTATTTGCCAAGTGTTGCAACATGCGGTCACTTCGCAAGTTGCGCCACAGCTGGCGGCGGCATTCGGGTTCGCGTTTTCTTCGAAATTTTCAGGTGCAGCCGGCGCAGCAGCAATTGGAGCCGCAGTCCAAGCCCGCATCCGTGGTTAGTTGGCGTTATGTGCTGGCCCTAAATACGGATGAGTTCTGTCGCAACACAAGCATACATGGACTTAAGTACATCAATAGTCGCAAGCTGCACAATGCCGACAGGTAACTGCTAGAGCAGCAGTGGCGTAGTTAACTGTGGGGGGTGACAATTTGATACGCTTAAAATCAAATTACAGCATTTTTCAATTTATTTAATTATTTGCTTATAGTCGAAGGTATAGTATGTATCAGAGCTGCAAAAGATTCAAATTAATTTTGAACTTAATTCATCTTGAATTAAACAATTTTACAAATTTTTAAAGAATTATTTTGAAATTGAATTTTTTTTTTTTTAATTAAATTTGAATAGTTATTTTGAACGCATTCACCGGAATCAATTCAAATTAAATGCATTCTTTCATTCTCATTCAATAATTCACACTAAAGGGAAAAAAGAAAACTACGAAAAATTCGAAGAATATTTTTCTTAGATTTTATTATTTATTATCTTAAGTGCTTTTAAATGCTTTACTATTGGTATGTCCATTTGGACATACTTTTGAAATTTTTCAAAAGACTTGCAGCCCCTTCTGATTAAGCCGCTGCTCATGTACATCTGTGTGCAGTGGAGCAGTGTAAACAATTGCATGCAGATTGTTCTTTGCAGCTGCGCTATTGGCCGTACTTGGCTTTGCCGGATTTCTGATGCAGGACGCCTTCGACAAGTGGAACACCACGCCCGTCATAGTCGGCATTAATCCGGAGCCAACTTATATAACCAACGAGCCCTTTCCCGCCGTCACCATTTGCAATCTGAATCAGGCACTCGCCTGCCGTGCCGCACAATTTGCCAAGGATATGCCACAATATGCGATGTTGCAGGTGCTTTGCCGCCGCAAGTTGAACTCGCAGCTCAGTCGTGGCAACAACAATTGGGAGCAACTAATTAGCAATGTATGTATGCCCACTTGTGTGTCTCTCTCTGTGTGTGCGTGTGTGTGTTAATGAACTACACTTTCAGATCTCCCAGCCCTGCAGCGCTTTGGTCATTGGCTGTCGCTTTGGCGCCCTGGACAATCAATGCGAACGCATGTTCTATCCAATTATTACCGACGAGGGTCTCTGCTGTGTCTTCAATATGCTACATCCGCGCTTTATGTACAAGCATAAGTAAGTATACGCAGCGTAGTACGCTCATTAGCCATAAGCTAAGTCTAATTAATAAGCACTCAAGCACAATCGATTGCACGCAAGTCAGTCAGGCATACAACAAGTATTGTATGCTGTTTTTTTTTAATACATATATGTGGATAGATAGTCTTATAAAAAAGAATTAACAGACTTTACAAAAAGGTAATAAAAACACTTAAACCCTCTTAAAGAGTCAAACAAATTCCTCACTTTAAAGTTGTTCTTACTATATTAATGAATATGTGTTATTTTATTGTATTAAAATGTTATTGCAGACTGTAATTTTTTAATTTTAAGCATGTATTTGAAACATGTACTTTAAATTAACTGCTCTTGGAAGCATGAGGCTTACAATTAGCTAACTTATAGGCGAACATTTAAGTTTTTAATTTTAGCTTTTGCTGAATTCACAATAATTAAAGAACACTAAGATTTATAAAAATAAGAAGACCCACAAGAAGAATACAACTGTTATAGACTAACTTGGTACAACTAACTAATTTGATTGCTCGTTAGTTTCAAACTCACACACTGCTTGCTTCTTCACCAACAGCTCAAGCGCGACTGACCTAAGTGGGGACGCACATTGATCGAATCGAAGCCGAGAGCGCAAGCTCCTCAGAGAGCAATGCTTGCGCTTTGGCTTATACAAAAGAGTTATACTTATACTTATACTATCAGCCAACGTGCTGGGTCTGCCTGCCAGCCACCCACACATTGATCATTGAGCGCAAGCCCCTCAGAGAGCATGAGCGAGAGTCAATGCTTGGGCCATACGAAAGACTTATACTTACACTTATACTAATCAGCCTACATGCTTGGCAGCGGGAGAGCAGCGCTGCTTTCTCGTTCGTAAGCGCTCGATCGCCCTTCGCTGCTGCGACTGAACGAGAGCGCCGCTGTTTTGATGCTTAAAAAGCCGCTCAGCGTGCATCGTACGATAGTGGGTGGATGGGTGGCTGCACAATGGAATATTCCATCATGAGTAGCTGTTTATTTGCTTTGACTGCAGGTTGAGACTTAACGCGCGCGCTTAACTGTATTTAGTCTTAACTAAACATTCGATTTAAACACACGTGATTTCAAAGCATTAAGCCAAAGTGAGTTAGCGCCTATTTGAAAATTAAATAATATGTTTCTATTTGAGGAATAGCTTAATTGTTTAGTTGTGTAGTAAGTAAGTGTGTTGTGAAACGATTTAATAAAGCTTATTTTTTTATTTGATTATTTTTATATAGCGTGCCATTAACACTACGCAACATAAGCACACCCAAGGGCTATCAGGCAGTCAACTGGCATGCAGAGCTCGGCTACAATCGCCCCCTGGGCAAGCCGCACCATCAGTACTACCCACAAGCCGCCTTGGGTATAGGCGAATCCCTAGGCTTGTCCTTAACGCTAGACGTTGGTGCTGATGATTACTATTGCTCCTCGGCCAGCAGCATTGGCTTCAAGGTGGCACTGCACAGTCCCAACGAGTCGCCCAATGTGCGTGAGACGGGCTTTCTGCTCTCGCCCGGGCTGGAGACCAAGCTGCGCATTGAGCCCGCCAAAATGATAACAGAGCTGCAGCTGCGCCAAGTGCAGCGGCGCTATCGCCACTGTCTGTTCCATGATGAGGGCAAGTTGCGCTACTTTGTGCACTATACGCAACGCAACTGCGAAATGGAATGCATGTCCCGCCTGTTGCTGCAACACTGCGGCTGCGTGGTCTTCTATATGCCGCGCATCAATGGCAACGATACCATCTGCAGCATACGGGAAACGCAATGCGTGGAGCGCGTACGCCTGCACACAGTTGGCAGTACTGGAGTGGCGTCCTACCTGGACAGCTGCCTGCCTAGCTGCTTTGATCTTACCTTCAACTCGTTTACTTACTCCACTCGCATTTCGGCTGAGGGCTTTAAGTTTGCCAATCCCCAACTGAAGAACTTCAGTCTTGAGCATCTGGAGCGCAGCATTGCTGTGGTCCACATGTACTTCAAGGAGCAAACATTTCGCGCCAGCAAGCAAACTGAATTCATTGGCTTCTCCGATTTTCTATGTGCGTAAAATTCACTTTTTCACAATTTGCCCTACGTTATTTTTGATTTATTTGCAGCCAATGTGGGCGGTCTGATGGGTCTGTTCCTGGGCTTCAGTTTTCTATCCATAGTCGAGTGCATCTACTTTGCACTCATACGACCCTGTCGCACCTACGCGGAGCATAAGAATCAGCGTTTCGCACAGCGCTTGGAACTGACAGCAGCTACACCACAGAAATTTGCACAGCAAGCTGCTCGGAAATGGTTTGAAACGGAGCTGGGACAGCTGCGGCAGCAACGCCAGCGATATGCTGCATATAAACGCCATTTAGTTGTGCAAAATACATAGTTTATTGCTTAATTATAATATATTCCAATATTTGGTAACTATATCATCTTTAGGCAGCGCTAGATTTGTGGGTCGCTCATAGGCCAGCATAAATTGCTTTGCTTGCTTCTTAACCTCGCCATCGAAGAGCTGTCAAAGAAACATTTTTTAAATTCAGTTTTATTATATAAATTTGCTGATACTTACATCGCTTTCTTTCGATTCTAGCAGTGGCCCTAAATCAAACTCCATGGTGGGTAAACTCTTTGTCACAAACTGTGCTGCGTTTGCTACTTCAGGCACCGCGTGCTTTTGCAGCAGCGCCAGCTCCCAGAGCGAGCTGCTAAGCGCATTTGTCTTCACCGGATCTGCTTGCGTTTCGTCATAGGGATCGGAAACTTCCTCAGCGCTAGCAGCAGGCGTGGCACATATTAGACGTTGCAAGCCTGTATGGCGCAGCAGCAAATTGCATACAAAGCGTATCATTATAATAGCATCCTCAGTGGGACTCTTGAGCGCCAGACGCGACAAACGCTTGACAAAGGCAGCCACCAGATTTTCAGGTAAATGTGTTGAGGTCAAGAATATATCCGCCAAGTAGAACAAGCGTGCCTTGTACTTGTTGTAGAACATGCGTGGATAAAACATATTATATAGCTTGGTATATACATCCGGATAGGTTATATTCTGCTGTTGCATTAACGTAAAGATGCCTTGCAGCGCCAAGAGCGCAATGGGTCCATCTAAACATACAAATAACATTAATAAAGCTGCGCATCATGTATAGAGCACAATACTTACCAAACTGATGCAGCGAGTCCATGAGAAAGTCTGTTAGCAGTATGGGATTGGTTAAGTGCGGCAATATGCGCTCCAGCAGCACCACCAGCACTTGGCGATGCAGCTTCTCATCCAAACCGCTGCTGCTTCTCATAATGCCCTTCCAAGTTTTATTCAAAAACTTGCGCGTGCGCTCATATGTAAAGCTTGGTTGCTCCTCGCTACCAGCACCTAGATGATATTGCTCTGCAGCTAGCACAGTTTTTCCCAAGTCCAGCGTATTGATAATGGCCAAGTAATTAAACGCTGCTGTGGGTTGATCCACAAAGCGCGCGGGCGCCACTTCAGGCAACAATTGATAGCTTAGCTGCAGCACATCCAGGCAGCGAGCATATTTGCCAAAAGCAGCGAGCCCAACTGCTGGTGATGTTTCTGATTTGACGAAGGCTCCCAGAACATCACGCAGACGTGCTGTGGGCCATTCGCTTTCATGCACAAACTTTGCCTCCGCTATGATGAGCTGCATGCAGACCTTAAGTGCCATACTGGCTTGCTCTTTGTCGGCGCCAGCCAAACGTGACAGCAGCAACGTCCACGTTTCATTATAGAGCGCCTCACATTTGGCATTGGGATTAGGCTTGAGCTGCTCAGCGCTGTAAACGCAGTTGCGCTTGAGTAAATTCTTAAAAATTACCTCCAGCACATTCAGTTCACCAGCGTCTTCATCTGAGCTTTGCTAAAATGTAGGGCATTAATACATGCATAATTTCTGAATGACCAACTTACGATCTGGCTAATAATTCTTTTTAATGCTTTGGTATCCAAAGTCTTGTCATTTAGCAGTGCATTGGCTTTTTGTTGTAGCTCCTGCGGCACCTTGACACGCTTTGCTGTCTGCTCCTCTTCATTATCCTGTGTTGCAGCTGCTCTTTTGGCCGCAGCTTTTTGCTTCATTGTGCTTAAAATATTGTAATTTAAACAACCTGCACCGAAAACAAAATAAAACGTGCGCCGTGGTGAAACGGTGCTGCCAACTTAGCTCGTTTTTGTATCGATAAGCGGAGCTAGCTCATTATCGAAATAGAACTGCCACAAGACACATGTGTTTACATGTTTTTATTTTTGTTTGGTGCAATTTAAAATAAAATACACACTATTAAAGTGACAAACATGAATATCAGCACAGATTTTAAGCCCGTGTTAACACGTGCGGCGCTTGCACTAAAGAAATCCGATGACAGCAGTGAATTTAAAGCGCTCGTTTTTCAGGAGCCTCAACCGGGCAGCGCAACAAATTCAACAGGCACAGACAAACCAGAGGATCCATCAAAACCTAAATCTACTCAAGGCAAAACGGAGAAGCCAGCAGACAATGAATTCGACATTAAGAAGGCACGCCAAGAAGTTCTCAACTTTGCCAGATCCAATCAGCGCACCATCAAAAACAAACGCAAAATGGAAATATTTCAACTGGTTAAACTTGGCGCCAAGCCACCAAAGAAACAGTACAAGAACTACAAGGAGCTGCAGGCGGAACGTAAACGTTTAAAGGATATACGTGAGGATCGCAAGAAGTTCCATCAGCTGGGTAAAAATCAAGCGGGAGCCGCCAGTGTCAAGTGCAAGAGTAAATATAAGCAAAATAAAACTGAAAAGAAACGTGCTCCTGTGGCTAATATTAGTCAACATTACGGCAAGGCGCAGCCAAAGCTTAAAGAGAAGAATTAAAGCATTCTAGATAAACAAAATATTTGAATAACGCTAATTTATTGTTGGGGGCAATGTTGCGCTACTTTCTTGAGTAGAAAAGGCTAAATTTCAACAAGTTTTTGGCAAAACTTATATGTAGGTAATAAAGAAGTACAGGACTCACAATTAAACTTGCCGCCACATTAATCTCTAGACTTATGGCTAATTTAAAATACTTGTGACAATTCGAGTTTAAAATTACCTAATCTAACCATAAGCTGGCTGATACGACATCACTGATCTGCATTGTAAACAAACGCACACAAATAAATAAACGTAATCTGTGTGCGTGTGTGATTGTCTGACTTTTGAATAAATGGCAGCGCCGCCAACAGTGCCGCGATGCTGCCAACCTATTTGGAAATTAATGTTTTTGTTTTTGCACTGATAGTCAGTCGTGCGATTACGTGAATTTAGCAATCTTATTCAAGCAATATTTATAATAAAACGCTATTAAAATGAATACAGCTCCGCGCGTAGTTCTCAATAATGTGCTGAGACGCAGCTATAGTCAGGCACACAAAGGACCGAGTGCTCCAAAGCCCTCGGCGAGTGGATCTCCTGCTCCAGCTACCAGCAACGTAACAGGACTAACCAGCGCGTGTGTAAAGCCCACAGCATCCCCAGTTGGTCCCGGCGCATCAGCAAATGGCCAATACAAAGTTCCCGAATATTATTGTTTCAATCGCTTTTCGTTTAGCGAGGCCGAAGTTGAAATGGCCAAATATCGTTGCCCCCAGCCATCTGCGCTGAAGAAGTAGAAAACTAATTCAATGAAGATGCAGAGCAGAATATTGTTAAACAAGAAAATATGTTAAATAAATGTAAATGTGATTAACCACACGAAATATGTATTTATATATACATTTTTTTTTTTGTAATTCTAGAATAAAAACATTACGCATACACTGACATTCATATGTGTATATGTCATATGCTGCCAACCTGCTAAAAAGAGTTCACAGCAAATTATTTTGGAATAACAAGCTGGCAGCTCGAATTTCGCCATTTGTTTCTCGCTTATTGCTCTCTTCGCTTTTCTCTCTACTTTCATTTCACAATTTCATAGCGAGTGGCAGTGCTCTTGTTAATCGACATCGAAAATAGTGAGCGCGGGAAGTGGTATTTCACAGTTTCCAAAGAGAAGTGTTATAGCAAAAAAAAAAAACCAAGTAAAATATTATTTAAAATTTTATTTGTGCTTAATAAAATATCGCGTCAGGCGTCAAGCAAAAGTAAATGGAACAATTTGATTATTTATGCTGTTGAATGCGCAGACCACGGGGTAGCAGCGCTGCTGTTTGTGCGTGTATGTGTGGTACAGTTGGGTAGAAAAAACATTGCTGGCCTGGCAGCGCCACACAATTTTATTTCTCAGTTCTAAGCAGGCAGAAGCAATACGGGCGCGCGCAAAGTTTACAAAACAAAATATAATATTTCGGTTATATGACTGCTCTGTCTGTAATCATATTATTAAAATATTTTTCAGCTAAGCAAAGTTAAATGCACAGCGTTGCCAATTTGCTGCTGAGCCAATTCTGCGAACAGGGACGACTTGTTAAACACAATCGCAATCGAGAGCAGAGAGTGCAGTGAAAGTGTGTGTGTGTTTGTTGAAAACAGAAAGCACAAATTCGTTTATAATAATAATAATAAAAATAAAAGAAACGAGAAAATGTAAAACATTTTAAATGTAAGTGCAGTTGGTGTTGTTACAAAATACTGGCAAGGCAGCAGGCATAAGCAGTGTTTATAAATTATAACGGCAAATGCATATTTAAAATGTGTACATAATTTTATACATATATTAATAAATAGGTACATATATCTCTGGGTGTGCATATATGTACACAACTGGCGCGCAAAAATCAACGTAGTTGCTAATAGAGCACCAAAAATGACACAAAAAAAGAAGGAAAAATAAAAATGGGCGCCAGAGTTGTCGCGCAATTAGAACAGTGATGGCAGCGTGAGAGTGCGTTGCCAACACGCAAACAATGCAATAGATTGGTTTTTAACGTAAAATCAGCCAGAAAATAATTTTAATTTAATTTATATTATAGATTACGGTAAACTATAATACTACAGTGTCTTGCGGTAAAGATTGTATAGTTGAATCTTATAATATTTTACAATCAGTTTCCTTATCAATAGTTACATGCACTCACGCAGCTCTGTGAGCGGCCATCCTTAGTTTGTGAGAGTGCAGTATTGCCAGCACGCAGTGTTGCCAGCGCGCAGTATTTTTGCAGATTTGTTTTGTTTTGCATTTTTGACGACAGAAACCGTTTTCGGTTGCAGAAAGAAAATAGTTTTAATTAATTTTATTTAACAATTATACTTGCAGTGACTAATGAAAGATGCGAGCTGGTAAAAAAGTTACAGCTGACACTGGAAAGACACGTTCGTGCTTTGTATATGTGAAAAATCTGAAGGAATCTGAGCCAATCGCACCAGCAGCATTCGGCAAACAAAAAATTGTTCTTCGTAAAGCCACTGTTGCCGCCAAGAGCAGCAACAGTCCGCAGACAGACAAAATACGAGAGACACGCACTTCACGTCGTGTGGCTAGCACCACGCAAATTGAGCGCCGACAGTCCTCGACACTAGCGGCAAGCACTCCAATTGCCACACGCAGTCGTCAGTTGAAAGTTGAGGCAGCCACCCCTACACCTACCCCAACACCCACGCCCACAGCGACGCCCACTCAGCTGCGAAAGCGACGCAATTCAAGCACAACACCCATTGTTGACACCAGCGCCGCCAAATTAAAAATGTTTAAACAATCTAAAATAGCCGCCCCATTGTCGCCAGCGGCGCCGCCGCCCACAATTGCAGCAAGTCGCTCGCGACGCTCAATTAAACCAAATCCCAAATACGCTAGCGAGGATCTTGTAACACCCAAATATGTTGGAACTCTGGGCAGCGAGAGTCCCACCAAGCGCTTGGTCAAACATTTGTTTGCCGATGACGATGACGATTTGGATGCAGACCTGGCTGAGCTTATAGAGGAGGACAACGACGATGAAGTGCGTGATGCGGCCTTTAATCCGCAGCTGCACAAATCCGATGACGATGATGAAATAAGTGACAGCGAATTTGAGCAGCGACGCAAGCTGCCGGCCAAACGTGGACGTGGACGTCCACCCAAATCCGCCGCTGCTGCAACTGCTACACATACACAAGCTCAGACGCCCAGCGCACGCAACGCAGGCCTAATGCCGCTCCAGCAGCTGCGCCGCAATATACAAACAGCTGGCAGCATAACGCGTCCACATATAACAGCCCCAGTAGTGGTGGGCACTAAACGCAAGCTGGAGGAACATAAGGATTCTCCTGTGGCACGCAAGCGTTTAGCTGGCGAACCATTGACTTCAAGAGCGCCGCTTATCAATGGCAGCAGCACCACCAAAACTTTGACACTGCAACAGGCCAAGGGCAAGACTACGCTGGCTAGCACTGCCGGCAACAGCAACTTGCGTTTGGCGCAAGCCAATGCGGCCAAGCGTCCAATTGTAGCCGCAACAGGAGCACGCAGCACCATTGTTGTCCAACGCTCGGGCACCGCAGTGCGTTCAGCTGCCAATGCAACCGTTACTGCTGCAGCAGCTATCGAAAAGTCCACGGGGCGCGATGATGTGCCTACATTTACAATTGTCAACATAGATGAAATAATTAATCAAGACGATGTACTCATCACACGCACCGCCGCTGCTGGCAACAACAACAACAGAAAGCAGCAGCTGTCGCCTGCAACGCGCACCAACAACAACAACAGCAGCAGCAGCAATAATTCGTTAAACAACAGCAATACATCAACTAGCAGCCTAAGCCCCAACAACAAGCGTATCAAGCCAATGGTAGCAACAGCAACAACGGCAACCAACAGCACTAACACCATCACCTTGAGAGGAAAACCTTTACTAGCAGCTGGTGCTGTTAAGGCAACGCCGGCGGTGTTGGCCGCCAAGCCACGACCGCGTATACTCAATTCAGAAATGGGCAAGAAGTCGCAACCGCTGGTCAAGCCCATGATAAGCATGGGCGCTGCCGAGGAGGAATTGCATGCTGACGAGGAGGTAACGGTTGCGCCGCGGGCAGTGCGACGTCAACCAGCTTCTGCTGCATCTACAGCTGCTGGAACTCAGACAGTAACATCTACAGCAGCAGCCGGCGGTAAATTCTTGGCAACGCGACGAAATGTGCTGGCAACAACCGCAGCACCCGCAAATGCTAACAACAACAACAATAAGCAGCGTCAACAGCCAGCTGCAGGCACAGATCGCAAGTTGACCAAGCTATTGGCCGAAGGCACCGATGATGATGTATTCAAGAAGCCGGCAAGTCCGTGCACCAACACATCCAATGCAGCGACTCCAGCAACGGCAGCAACAGCTGCAGCATTATTAACAAACCACATCGTCAAGACGAACCACAATGATATCACTGATCTTGTCAAGCCACCAAAATATTTTCCACCCGAAACCACCACCTACTGTGAGGAAGAAGGACGCATTATCAAGAAGGTTACCTGCTATGAGACATGGCATGTGATAGGCACGCCCAAAGACGTGGTGTACAAGACACGGCAGCAACGCACCAGCCTTGAATTGCCCCTAATCAAATTGGCCAATTTGGCATCACGCATCAAGGTGCCGTCTAGCAAGTGGACCAGCAAGGTAACGCTCTATAAAGTCTCGCCAAATCTGCTGCAACGCCAAAGCATGACGATCTATACGGGTGATCTCAAGAGCTACAACATTGCCGAAGATGAGCGTCACAAATATCAGCCATCCTGCGTGCTCTTCCGTCGCTCGGTGTTGGACCGCAACAAGTGTCGTGTGCCCTTTGATCGTGCCATTATCTTTAAAAACAAATGCTTCTACGCTAATATCGATGGCAAGCATGTAAATCTGTTGGGCGCACCCGAGGTCGTCAATAATGCCAAGGAGGTGGAGATCTTAATTGACATTATTGACTCGCTCGCTTTGACAAGCGATCTTGTTGAGATGGTTACAGCCAAGTAGAGCTGTTGCTTATGAATGTGGCGTATGCATACGTAGAGTATATGTATCTACGCCTGTACAATTATGACTAATTAAAGGAAAACCCTCTAAAAACACACACACACACATCTTAAAATATATGCATACATGTATTTTCAGAGTAATACCTATAATAATGGTTATTTCTTTTTTTTTTTTTAAACTTCGTTTAAAGATAGTTGTAATAGTTACTTTAGCATAATAGTTACGCTCTAGCTGTTCGTTATATATATCGCATATGTCTATATACATATGTATTAATGGATATACATATACAAATATACTAAAATAACATGCATATATAGTTGTAAAAGTACATTGTAATAATATTAATTTAAATGTAAAACTTCCACATGCAAAACGGGTTCAAAATATTGCCCACAGTATATCATTTTGACTTTCGATAGATACTGAAATTAATAATTTTTAAACATAATTTTTACATATGTATGTATGTTAGTCCATAACGAACTTTGTCAACCAGAGACAACACACACACACACACACACACTTTTTAATTCGCAATACAATAATAACAAATTAGTTCATTTTACATGTAAAACAATAAACTTGTACGCCCTACTGTTATGGTGTAAACAATCAAATAAAAGAAGTATAAATAAATATACTTATCTATTTTTAATTTAAAATTTTATGTATAGCTATTGGCAATTGTAAGCAAATAAAATGGATTTAATTTTATGTCTGCGTGGTTTCGAAAATGTTTGTTCATTTTTTTTAATCAATAAAATCTTTTGAAAATTATTATCTTTTGGCTTTAATTTCTTTTTGCAAAAAATCAGCAACTTAACAATTGTAAAATTCTTATTCGTTTAAAAATAAATTATTAATTCATTTCAATTGTAAGCTGTTATCGCTGCTTCTAATTGTAATGTTATCTCGCTGTTAGTGTTAAGCTCAGCATTACAGGCGGTGTTATTCTTACTGACTGGTCACACTAATGTAACAATGTTATGCATATTGCCAGCAACACAGTGTCATCCACGCGGTGTTTAAAATCAAAAGAAAATATATATGTATATATTTGTCTCCATAAAATTATAGTTTTAAACGCCCAAAAATAACAATTGTACACAATATTGTTAAGTGTACGAGCCAAAAGCGTGTGCAATTAATGAAAATGCATTGATGAGCTGCAATAAAAGCAGTGCAATTGCTTACACAAATGAAGAAGGAGGAACCCAGCCCAAAAAGCATAAGCGAGAGGAGTACATACGTACATGTAGAAGAGAAAAAGAAAAGGGAAAATTTTTTTTTGTTTGGTGTGTGTGTGTGTGTGTAAATGAAAAGTGCAGACTCCAAACTTAAACTAGCAATAAACAAAGCGGAAAAGTGAGCAACAAAAAATAATAAAGCGAACGCAACGAATTTAGACAAGAGCGAAAAGAAGAAACAAATCAAAGAAAAAAGCCCACACACACACAGACATAGACGCACATAGAAACACACACAATGGATACAGATAGACCAAATGGCCAAGAGACGAAAGTCATCTATCATATTGACGACGAGAGCACACCGTACTTGGTTAAAATACCGATACCCTCCGCTCAGGTGACACTCAAAGACTTCAAAATGGTGCTCAACAAACAGAACAACAACTACAAGTATTTCTTTAAATCCATGGACGCCGACTTTGGTGTGGTCAAAGAGGAAATCGCCGACGATGCAACAATATTGCCTTGCTTCAATGGACGCGTCGTGTCCTGGCTTGTGTCCGCCGACGGCACCAATCAGTCCGACAATTGCTCCGAGTTGCCACCCAGCGAATGTGAAATGCGAGTACGCAGCCATTTGGCGCTGCAGCAGCAGCAACAACAGCAGCAGCAACAGCAACAACAGCAGCAACATCAGCAGCAGCAACAACAGCAGCAGCATCAACAGCAGCAACAACATAAGCTAGCGCCACTGCAAATGCTGCAACCGCCGCCACTTACATATCAATCAGCCTCAGTGCTGTCCAGCGATCTGGACTCGACCAGTCTCTTTGGCACAGAGTCGGAACTGACATTGGATCGCGACATGACCGACTACAGCAGCGTGCAGCGTCTGCAGGTGCGCAAGAAGCCCCAGAGACGCAAAAAGCGTGCGCCCAGCATGTCGCGCACCTCGTCATACAGCTCCATAACCGACTCCACCATGTCGCTAAACATTATTACTGTTTCCATTAATATGGAGGCGGTTAATTTTCTTGGCATCTCCATTGTGGGACAGTCGAATCGTGGCGGCGATGGTGGCATCTATGTGGGCAGCATTATGAAGGGCGGCGCTGTTGCCTTGGATGGACGCATTGAGCCCGGCGACATGATCTTGCAGGTGAACGATGTCAATTTCGAGAACATGACCAATGATGAGGCAGTGCGTGTGTTGCGCGAGGTAGTGCAAAAGCCGGGACCCATCAAGCTGGTGGTGGCCAAATGCTGGGATCCCAATCCCAAGGGTTACTTTACCATACCGCGCACGGAGCCGGTGCGTCCCATCGACCCAGGCGCTTGGGTAGCGCATACACAGGCTCTAACCTCGCACGACAGTATTATGGCGGACATACCAGAGCCGATCAAAGAGCGTCTGGATCAGAATAATCTGGAGGAGATTGTGAAGGCCATGACCAAGCCAGACAGCGGCTTGGAGATACGTGATCGCATGTGGTTAAAGATAACCATACCAAATGCTTTTATTGGCGCCGACGCTGTCAACTGGGTGCTGGAGAATGTCGAGGATGTGCAGGATAGGCGCGAGGCGCGTCGCATTGTCTCCGCCATGTTGCGAAACAATTATATCAAGCACACGGTCAACAAGCTGACCTTCTCCGAGCAATGCTACTATGTGGTGAATGAGGAGCGCAATCCCAACTTGCGCACGCATCCACACCCGCATGCACTCAGTCATGCGGACACGGAGAGCATTACCAGCGACATTGGACCGTTGCCTAATCCTCCCATTTATATGCCATACTCGGCCACGTACAATCCCAGTCATGGCTATCAGCCAATACAGTACGGCATTGCCGAGCGACACATCTCGTCGGGTTCGAGCAGCTCCGATGTGCTCACCAGCAAGGATATATCCGCTTCGCAAAGTGACATCACCTCTGTTATACATCAGACCAATCAGCTCACCATTGCCGCCCACGGTTCCAATAAGTCATCGGGCTCTTCAAATCGCGGCGGCGGAGGCGGGGGTGGTGGCAACACCAATGATCAGGACGTATCCGTATTTAATTACGTATTGTAGAAATTCTTTTGCAATGAAATTGTGTTTATTATTAATTAATTAATTAATTAATATAATTATTCTTTTTTATACATATACGAGTATACAACAAACAAAAACGAAAAACAAAACAGCAACAATATTAATATGTATATTTTATAAGATTATCATAAAGAAAAAAATGATGGACGCAGTCTCTCTCGCTCTCGTTCTTTCTCTAGAGCGCAAATGGAGTGGCAGGAGCACGTTTTTGCATGATGAATGATTGTAAGCCAGTTAAGATGAGTATAAGAATGAGATGATAATTTTGCATAAAGTTCTAAGAATTTAGTAATCAAAAATAAAAACAAAATATAAAATAAATCGAACAAATGCTTTTTGTAATCCCTATTAATACGTTGCCCTTACTTCATTCATTGTAATTTGTGTTGGCAACCATTTTTGCTCACTTTTGAGCTCAATATAACATATTAAGACTGATTGTAGATAAAAAATGTTAGTTGATAACAAATTGCGCTATTGCTTTTAAAACTGCAGCCGCTAAAGATATTTTACAGCACTGTTTTGTATCGATACTTTTGGCGGAATCAACATTAAAATAGCTAAAAGTAGCCTTAAAATACCAAAACTTTCAAGAAAATAGCCAAGTTTTTCTTGTTAATAACAACACTGCCATAAAATTAACTTCGCATTTTTAAATTAAGTAAAATTGAATAAACAAAAAAGCATGTCCACCGACGTTGAGCCTGCCACGACAGCTGATAAGTTCTCCGCCAATGCAGAAGAATTGGAAAGCTACTATTTATTGCTGGAATCGGGCACAATACCAGACCTACAATGGCAATTCCCTGGCCGGCGTGCTCCATCTCCAGATGCCAGTACGAGTGGCAACAGCAAAGAGCTAGAAGTTGCCGCCGAAGCCGTGGAGCAAGAGTATGTAGTGCAAAGTAAACTTATTAATGCTTATATTAAATGTTTTTATTTTGTAGACCACAGAAAAACAATGATTTCGATTTTAGCGATGATGTGGCGCCCACACAAATGCGCGTCAGGAGTCAAACATCCACACCAAAGTCGGCCAAGAAGAAGACGGCGAACTTTGCTGGTGTTTTGGAAACATTGAAAAAGCAAAAACAGACAACAAAAACCGATGGTTCCTAGCAGGAATATGGTGGGCATAATGGACATTGGGCAAACACTTTGTGAGCATTGCCTAACTGTTAAATTATTCCCAAATTACGTTAGGCATTCAATAAGTTATGTTAACTCCACAATTATTTTCAGCATACAATTTTAAGAGCAGAGTTTTAATTCAAACATATATAGCTCATTCTCAAAATTGTAATATTAGACTTATTGAAATAGACTAGACTAGATCTTTTGTATGATATTTTTACTACGTATGCCTTGGAATTATCATTGCTTAATTAAAAAAAAAAAAGAACCAAAATCTATAATAGATTATCAATATAAATGAATACATAAGTATACAAAATAAAAATATGTACATAGGTATATTCTTATTCATGGTTGCCTTCCAAAAATTATAAACAGTAAAGTAACAGCTGAATTCTTAAATTAAATAATACTCACTTTATTATATTTGTTGTTGCACGTCAGCAGATGTATAAGAAAAAAAAATGTAAATATAAGAGCATTATTCCCATATTATATGAGGTACTAACAATATGTAAGAATTAAGTAATACTCATTAAAGAAACCAAAACAAGAAGTTTTTTAATTAAATCATAACTTAGTTTTAATATAATAAACTAAGCCAGTTATATGTTAGTTATTTGTATTATTATATTTTATTTTGTTGTTGATTTTATTTCTTTTATTACAACTATTGTTATTACTATTGTTTTTTATTATTTCAAATTTTCCAACATTTTTACTTGGCCCATGATTTTCTTACTTACCCTATACTTACTTTTGCTGTATCAGCCGGCGCCTAATTTTAGCCAATTCCAGTTAAGCTTTTAAAACATAACAGTTTAAAATATTTTTCCCACAGGAAAACGATGCACGCATCCTCTCTCTCTTCTCTTTCTAATTCGCCTTGAACACAATCATAACAATGATATCGCTATCTCTTTCATTTGTATGCAAAAATTGAAAAGACAGATCAGATACTCAATTCATTGCAGTTTTATTGATTAAAAATGGCATATGTATATGGTGTATAAAGTTTAATTGACTCTCCCCAAAACGTTGTCAATATCTTTTTCGATTTTTTAAAATTTGTTTTCATACATAAACATTACCTACATATACTAGTGCACAGACATATATAAGTTGCGTACACTTAAATTTACATAAAATATGATTTTTTTTTCACTTTGCTTGCTTAATTCGTCGTTGGGTGTATATTTGAATTTATATACTATCAAGCTAAGCATTATTTAACAATGTGTTCTATAAGTAATAACAAACTAAAATAGCAGAGACTTTAACGAAAAGCAAATTTTGTGCTCAAGTACTTGAAAAGGCAGCCAGTTTAAGCTCTAGTTCCAATCATTGCAGACTTACATACTACTACACATATAGTATATAATTAGAATAAATTTGTAAAAATAATAACAAGGGCAAATTTGTTTTAGGACAAATACAAAGAAAAAAAAAAACAATATCTAAAAGAGAGAAGTGTAATGCACAATGTTTATGTAAAAAAGCTTAAAATGTACGTTTTAAAAACGATTTTCGTGTGTCAAGTAATTAAAAGTAGTAGGATAACAACTTAAAATGATAAAAACATGTATGTATAAGCTACGTTTACGATACCTATAAGTTATGTATAAATGCGCGTTTTTAACACGCTTAGGTCAATTCTGATTAAACTTCCAATCACTGCTAATGAAGATTTCACCTTTAATTGCAAAAATTACTGTTGCTGCTGTTGATGCTGCTGTTGCTGCTGCTGCAGTTGTTGTTGCTGTTGCTCTTGTTGCTGTTGTGTTATATTAACGCCAACCTGTGCCTGTATAATTTGTATAATTTTACTAAAAGTAGGACGAGATTTTGGGATCTCATGCCAGCAGGGCAGCATCATATCGTTGTATACGAAATCCGGACAAAGCAAAGGCTGAGGTAAGCTGTCAAAAATATAAATAAATGGATTTAAACAACTACATATATTTTATATTTATATAGACTAACCGATCACCCTTGCGCAAGCATTTAATAAATTCTTCTTGGGTTAAAGCTTGCCCCTTGAATAGATCCGGTGTCTCACCGCCTGAAAACATTTCGAACAGCGTAACGCCATAACTCCAGACATCTGAATACGATGAGAATTTGCAGGTTTCAATGGCCTCCGGTGAATACCTGAAGTGCAAAGTAAGTGATTAAGTATTTCAAATACTAAGTAAATAGTTTTTCAAGTTACCATTTAATTGGTATATCACGTTGGCTTGTACCATAATAATAGCCATCCGCATTGGCGAATTGCGCTAGGCCAAAATCTGAGATTTTTACGCAGTTGCGATCAACTAGAATATTACGAGCGGCCAGATCGCGATGTATGAGAGATTTGCCGGACAAAT
Organism: Drosophila busckii; assembly: GCF_011750605.1. Classification (NCBI taxonomy): domain Eukaryota; kingdom Metazoa; phylum Arthropoda; class Insecta; order Diptera; family Drosophilidae; genus Drosophila; species Drosophila busckii. Next base: position 4,086,182 of record NC_046608.1, on the reverse strand, counting down.
AGTTCATGCCCTGCAAAGCAAATAAGATTAGTTAGTCACAATTTTATGAAAAGATTGGGGAACTTACTTTGGCAATATCTAATGCAAAGGCTAAGAGGCGGGCATCGGTTAGACTTGGCTTGTGTGAACTTAGATAGACAATGAATGAGCCAAACTCAAAGTATTCCATAATGATGCTCTGTGATTTGATGGCCCAGTATTTAAACTTGACCACATTGGGATGATTCAAGGCGCGCATTATTTCAATTTCACGTAGAAAATCTTCAGTGACCTGCATGGAGCGCAATTTCTTGATAGCCACCTGCTCCTTGGGACGATTTTTGTCATCATATTCGAGTTCACCGAGATAAACGGTGCCATAGTGTCCCTGCCCGATTTTATCCTTCTCACGATATTTCACCTTGCAGTCCTCCAATGGCATAACCAATGGCATATCATGCGAATTGACAAAGAACTCGCTATTCAGTCCTTCGTTGTACAAAACCATTCCGCCTGCATCTGAATGATTCGAGCTGTGGCTGCCATAGCCATTAATCAAAGCATTGATGTCATCCAAAGAGTCCTCCTCAACTGCAAAATGATATGAAATTAATACTCAAGTTTGTTATATGTATAACTTATAACTTACTTGACTCTGCTTCGTTTTGTGGCATGTCGTAGGGGCGCTGCAGGCGATTCTTAATTTCATTTAAGCGCGTAAAGATTGTGTGTAGATTAAAGCGATTATCGGGATCATCGCTCCAGCCATCCATAATGGTCTCAGTCATTTCGGGCGGGCACAAGCGCCGATGCAACGGCCTTAATATAAAGCTGTGCAATGAACGATGTTGGATCAGATCGCGTTGCTCAAACTGCTCCAATGCAATCTGTCCGCGTGAGAAAATCTCATACATGGTAGTGGCAAAGGCCCATAGTTGTGTGCTGGGATCCAGCTTGGCAGCCTCTAGATTATTGTAATAGTTGTATGGTATCCAAGGCGAGCTGCAAGACCAAACAAATGGCAAATATTAATATCAACAAAAGTCAGAGTGCGCGACAAGCAATAACCAATGGACTGTTTGCTTAAAAATAATCCCACTCACTCGCTGCGTTTGTAGGGACGCGCATAGCCAGGATCGCTGATTTTGGCGTGCAGCTCGTGCTTCTCCTGATCATATTTGGTTACATAGAGATTGGCGCAGCGTATGTAGCTATGGATTATCTTGCTATCCTCCAAGTAGTGCATGCCACGCACCAGGCCATGCATCATGTCCAGCAGACAAAGCATGCTGATGCTGCGATTCGCCTGCAGGAACTTGTTTAGCTGTCCATGCTCGGCATACTCCATGACCATGGTATATGGCACTGACATAGTTATGCCGTACAGCTTGATGAACTGAGGCGACTGTATGGTGCTCCAGGTGTGCGCTAGTTTCATGAACTCATGCAGATTGGCATCGTGCTTGAGCATCTTCATGGTAACCGGCACATCCTTGAAGGCGCCCTGCTGTATCCAGTCGCCGCGCATGGTAAACACTTTATCGTTGTCTGTGTGATTTATTGAATATTCGTACCACTGCAGATCAGTTTTGGGATTGAATATCTGTGGATTGCGACGCTGTAATTCCGCCTCGCTCAATTCCGTTTCAGTCTTTTTGGTTTTCAAATTTTTTGGCAAGCAAAGCAACAACAAAGGCGGCTTATCATATTTCGAGGCCGGCACGCGTATGCGATCGGAGCTATCAGTGCGTATAAATTGCGCCAACTTCGATAGCTGCTCAAAGGAATGATCGCCGTCCACGTCCAGTTTCCAGTTCTGACCGCGCAAAATCCGGAAAGTTTCGGTCTGACAACGCTGATGGTCGCTGCCGCTTGCCACACTGCAAAGTGAGTTAACATTTTTGATTTTAATAAGTATTTAAGTTATCAATCAAACGCCAAACATTTTGTTTATATGCAAATGTCAAAACAAATTAAGCAAACAAAATCATAATAATCTAATAATCTTCTGATAGTCATTTAATATGCAAGGCTTAAACCAAAATGTTTTTATTGAGTCAAATATAAAATTGGAAAACTCTCTCTGCCTATGCTGACTTTGCTCATAGATATTTGCATTTGAAACCTTATGCTTTCAAGTAATCATTTTGACATTTAACAACAAACGTTATGTACTGAATCGATTAGTAGATAAGCTTACATTTTAGTATTTATATCTATGTAGTATGTATTGTATTCGCGATCGCACTGACGCACAATGTAGCTGCCACATTTGTCGCCATTCTCGTGCAGCTTAGTAAACGAATAGCTACCGCCAATTGGTCCATGGCAGTATAAGCGTTTGAGTTCCTCCAACGAGGGTGTCTTGTATGAAGGACACAAGTCCTGCATCCATTTGACTGTTAACCTAAATAGACAAAGTGTATGCGTTTAGTTTGGGTTGCAATTTTTTTTTTATCAATGACAAGTGCCATAATTCATTCACTTACCTTATATAAATGCTCAAGTAGGAAATGAATGATTTCATTTCATGCTCCGTATCAAAGCGCATATGGTAACCATTGGGGAAACCGACGATTTCAAGTCGAACTACTTGGTCGTTCTCCTTATAGAGTGTAAATATATCTTCGACAACGGCAACCAGATTCCACTGCAAATTTAATGCATTGAGTGAGTAATTTTATATTGAGGAAGAAAACGAGATATATATATGCATTCATATATACATATCAGCAATTATTTAATGCGAAAATTATAAAAGCAAATCAGAAGAATTGTTGTTGCAATTGCAATTGGACGCCTAGCTCATGAATACTTTGCGTAGTAATTGTTTGCCAATAGTTTAATATTTGTTTTTCTGTTCTTACAAAGGGCCCCAAGGGACGTTCAAGTTTGGCATATAATATATTTCAAGTCTCGACTCAAATTGAGCTAACTCTTTCTTAATCCCAAGGGTATAACAAAAAATAACAGCTGATATATTTCTAATCTTTATGTCTTAAGGCTTATATACTTATGGCGAGTGATTGTCCCCACGGGTCATTGAAAGCCCATTTTTCTATATAAATCTCTGCCAAATTAAATGATTAATCATATATTTATACAGCTTAAGCGTGCTGCTGGTTAATTATGCGAATAAGGTCAAATGTTATAAGAACGAAGATAGTGTTTGCTTTACATTTTTGCTTGTGCAAAAATGTAATTTTTGCATACACTTTGACATTTGAAAAAGAGGAGCACAGGATAGCCTAAGGCTGTGCAAATGGCAAGCGTAGGCGGTTTAAAGTGGGCGCCCTCACATTACTCAGCATCGGCCTAGTGTTTAGCTTTGGGTTAAATTATTGCTGAGTAAAAAGTTTAGAGAAACAGCCATTTCCGCTGCTAAGAGCTCTACATATTTTAGAGCAGAGATTATAGGCTTTTTATTACTTTCTTAGTAGCTGATTTGAGCCAAGGCTAGCATAAAATTCTAATTTTTTTCTCTGTAGCGAGGCGTAAATAGTTTGGGGGCATGGGGGCTTAGTGATTACGTCAACTGTCGATGCTGATAAGGCCAGGGCGGATGGCAAATTAGCTTGCTGCTTGCTGTTGCAGGGTGCCACGTACCTTAAGTGTGGCTTCTGAGGTTACGCGTGCAACCTTCAAGCCCGGTTCGGGTGAATCATGATGATAGAGGCGCACATAAACGGGTATGGAGCTGGGGTACTGTAGCTGCTGGTGAGAGGGTCTATAGTGTGGCATTGTGCCATCGTTGCGATGATTGTTGCTGCTGCTGTGGGCGGTGACAGTGGTGGAGAGCGTGGTGTTGGACCCGGTGACTAGCGTATTGGTGGAGGTGCGCGCTGAGATGCTTGTGATGCTGCCGTTGGCCAATGTCAGAGATTCGAGCATTGGCTCATTGGGTAGATGCTCGACCGTAGCCTTAAAGGTTTCTGTAAGATAGGTGGGTGCCAGGACGCAAATCTGATGCTCATAATGCCACTTAAGGCTGCCTACATTCGGTTGATTGAGGCTCAAATCGCGAAAAGTGCGCTTTAATTTGGTCTTCACGAACATGCGATGTGCGCGAAATAAACTGCGCGGTAGATAATTCTTATATGCCTTCTCCACGTTCTGCGCCTGCAGTTTTCTTTCCTCCTTGTCAATGAACATATCTATGACCGCTAATCCCATAACCTTATCTTTATGCTCTGGATAGCGTATCTCGGGTATAAGCTCGTACAGCATATCATACCGCATTTGATAGTATAAGTAATTATGGCAGTGGTCATCAATCTGATGCAGCTGACGGTCCAGCTCTGGCACGCGAAAACGCAGACGAAAGACATAGCGCACATTCGGCGAGAGCCTGTCGCCCGGCATTTGCCATTTTTGCCTCATCTTAAGTGTCCCGGGCGATTGTCCATTGCTATGCTCACGCAGACCAAATAACAGGAGTGTAGTTGGCAGAATTTGCAGCTGAATGGCTACGTTGGTGCAGATTTGCTCACAGGTTAATTCGTTGCTAAAGCGCTCATAGTCGCCATGCATGTAATTGTAGACGTGTATGAGGCCATCGTTGACGATATTTTGGCTGGAGCTGCCGCTTTGTAGTGAGGCGGTTGCCAAGCTGGCGCTGTCCGCCGTTGAGGCGTGCCCACCGCTGCTGCTATCGTCCATTGCAGGTGCAGCGCTCCCAAAACAAAAACACACACACTCACAGTCACACACACACACACACACAGAGAGAGACAAAAAAACTTCTTTTTTTTTATCGTCTAATTCGTTGTTTGCCTATTTATGGCTTTATTGTTTTCTTCGCGTAGCTGCCACATTCGTGAGCACTTTATTCCTTTTTTTTTTGTGCACACACTTGCAAATGTATCAAAACTATTCGAAGAGATATATGCGTTGTCAGCATTAAAAAATGTAAATACAATATAATGAAAAAATCTGTTTGTACCAATTGTAGGATTACCATACATATCGATACTTAAATTTTGTAGACCATGCGCAACATTTTGCAACACTGTTTCAGGGCACTTGCTGTCAACGCTCTGGCAACGCTGCTCATTTTGTCAGATTTATATAACCTCAAATCTATAAAAATTCCCAAATAGTTACTTTATTTTTTTTGTGTGCAATAATTTTCACTGAAAACTTTACGCAACGCCCATTAGCCCAATAATATTGCCAACATGTCCGACTTCGAGAATCTGTCCGGTAACGATAAGGAGCTGCAGGAGTTTCTTATGATTGAAAAACAAAAGGCACAGGTCAATGCACAGGTACCAAATGTTATAACCGCACACATTGATTTGTTTATTAACCAATTGATTTTGCCCGCAATGAATAGATACACGAGTTCAATGAGATTTGCTGGGAGAAGTGCGTTGGCAAGCCGAGCACCAAACTCGATCATGCCACCGAGACATGCCTTAGCAATTGCGTAGACCGTTTCATAGACACTTCATTGTTGATAACACAGCGCTTTGCCCAAATCCTACAAAAGCAGAGCTCCGGCAGCATGTAGAGGGCGGCGGGACCAGAGCCCTAAGGTACACCTAAGCTAATTCCTAAAAATTTATCTGTAAGAAGTTTTTTTTTAATGTGCGGTGCTAAATTTAACTTATCGTCGTTCACCGTGCGACAAAAAATATTTAAACTTCGAAATTCTGTGAACCAAATAAGACAACATGCATACAGCTACCGTACATACATAACATGTATATGTATATTTGATTTGATTTGCTTTTGTTGAACGTTTGTTACAAAAAAAATAAGAACAGTAAATAAACTTTACAAAAGTTGGTAAAAACTAGTGCTAAGCGGCATTCTGAGTCTTCTTTAGCTGGCGATAGAGCTCAATCATTTTGCTGCGTTCACTCTCGAGCATGTTACGTGTGGCAGCTGGCAGTTCCTTGCGCTTGCCCTTAAGTTGTAGCTTGGTGGGCGGACCAACTGTAACCGCTTTTGTTTTGGCTTTTGTTATTGCTGGGTCCATTATCGACTTGAGCAACAGATTAGCTTTGCGACCAGGTCGTGGCACAGTCTCGTTTTTGTTGGCCTTGCGTGGCAGCGTCTTCAACGTGGGGGGCTCATGAACAATTTCACCAAATTTAAACACATCATGCTTGTACTCTGCAAGCGGCTTTGGCTGCAATTTATGTAAGTCATTAAATTAAACTTCATTGAACTTAATAGTTACACCAACCTCTTGTTTCTCTTCCTCGTCTGCTTCTTTAAAGGCACGCTTGATCAACTCCTTGCTTGTCTTGGCATCCATGGTAGGCTGTTGTTTGCCTTTGTTCTTTTTACGTCCCGATTTGGCTAAGGCACGCTCCTTTTGCTTCTGCTTGAGCAGTTCATCAATCTCGTTTTTGGGTCGCTTCTGCAGTGTTATTTCCCCGGTGCTTGCATTACGTATAACATTGACGCCGTATTTAGCTTCATATTGTGCTTCCTTGACAGATGCATTAGTTATGCGATTCACACGCCTTAGATAATCCTCATCTGTTTCATCAGCCAACTGTTTGATGTTTTTATGTTTGCTTCCAGCCACTGTGGGTGTTGTTGTTTTTCTGCCATTTTTGGTGGCTTTTGGTTTATCCTCTTTGCCTATAGTGCCAATTTTGAGACGTTTGCCCGCCTTGGCTGCGTCGGCCAATTGTTTGAACTGCTTAAATCTGTGTGAGGAGCGCTGTTCATCGTTCTGCGTTGGTGGATTGTTAGTCACATTGGCCAATCTGCGTATGATAAATTTAAATCAATGGATAAATAAATAAAATTGTATGTATAGCTTACTTCTTTTCCTTCTGTTCAATCTGTTTAAGTGGATCACGTACACCGTGATGCTTGCGCACGGGAATTTTACGTTTCCTAGCCATATTAACTATTTACAATTTGTTATTTTGAAGACTCGTGGTCGTAACGTTTACAAACAGCTGTTTAATAACATGCCCAAATGAGCATAACAGTGCCGCTAAATTAACAGCGGCTCATGTTGTTTGGCCTCCTGCTCGCACATATGGGCTCGTTTGTTGCTGAGCTGCTTGCACCTAACATTTTTGGATGTTACTTGCGTACAGAAATATTTACCGCAATAGTTGATTAAATTGGTATAAAGCATTACGCAAAGTTGCAGAAATATTTTAAACGCGTTACTAAAGTTTGTTTATTCATTAACAGTGTGCTCATATGTTTGACATGTATACGTATGTAAGCATGTATGTGTGGGCACAACATTTTGTTGCATAGTAAACGGCAAAGCGCATGCGCCATTAATTTGAGGCAGGCAAGGAAGAAAGTCAGGCACAACGAGCAGCGAGAAGCAGTAGCAGCAGCCAAAGTAACTTGCGAGCTTATAAGAGAGAGAGCAAAAAAAAAAATTGTAATATATTTTCAACGTGCTGCAGCTAAACAGTAATTTATTAATGTATTTTGGGCATTAACTGCATAAGGACTCTGTGCCAAATGCATGTCCTGTGATGTGCGAACGTGTGTATGTGTATTTGTATTTTTTCTCACACACATTTGTGATACAAATTTTTTGTTTTTTTCTATGCCAAACGGCCAGTGACAATATTTTGATGTTACATACAAAACATGCAATTTGCATTTGAACAATTGGAATATGGGAGAAGAGAAAAAAAAAAAACAGAATAGTGTGCTATATACAGAGACGTGCATAAAAGCGTATGTATGTAAATGTATGTTGATAAGCGATATAAAAGTCAAAGGCCAGAAAATTGTTCGAACGTGCGTGTTGTCTACTTTTATTTGCATTTTTTCCGCAATTTTCATGATGTACATGCTTACATACAGTTGAACAAATCTATGCTAACATGTATGTATGTATGCACATACATACATAAGCACATCCCGTTATATGCTTGCAAGGGATGTTGTTTAAAATGTGATAGTGATGAGTGCCCTAAACTACATTCGTATGTGTGTGTGTGTGTGTGAGTGTTTGTATGCATGTAACGTGACAGGCCGCAGCATCAGCTGCCAGAATCTTGTCATCAGTGAGCTCATATAACGGTGCGCGACAATTGGTGAAACTCTCTTATTGACCAATTTTCTTTATTTACCATGCTTGTTTTTTTTTTCTTCGTGTATAAGCATACAAATGTACGTAAAAGTATGTTAATATATGTATGTATGTATGCGTGTAGTAAGGATGTGTGTAAATGTCAGTGGCAGCTATGATGTACATACACAGGCAGTAGAATATTCCAACATATGTACATATGTATGCTATTACTTCGAAGTCAAGGCTTTCTTAACCGGTTTATCTTAAACTAAAATTTGTATGCAAAGCATGCGGCTTAAGAGTTCAATGTAAAATAAGCTTGCGATTAAATCTTAATTATAAAATGGCTTAGTTTCCAACGTTTAATGCGAAATTAATGAATTATTAACATTATTTAAGCATATGTATATTTATATTTACGCTTTTGGCAGCAAATGTGTGTGGTAATGATTTTAATAATAAGATAACAATTTAAATATACACACATGCATGTATACCACATGTTTTTATTTAGGCCAAAAATAAATTTAAATTCAAAAGCCAACAATTTTGTTGTACAATTGCATACAGCACGTCTGTCTGTCGGTCGGTCGGTCGGTCGGTCGGTCTGTCTGTCTCACACATCATTATGATGTAAGTTGTATGTATGCATGAAAGAGCGTGATTTGAAATCACAACAAGTCACAGTGTGTACAATGTGCGTCAAGGTCATTCGCATAAATTTATCGGCGTCATACGTCAACGTTGAAATAATCGAATTCGAAAATCGAACTTGCTGTATTTTTATAGCATACTTAAATGAGCCTGCATACTGCTATACGTAACCTATATTCGTTATATACACAAACCCCAATATATGTATATATAGCTATGCATATGCATTGCTAAAAAATTTAGCTAGTAGAATTATTTACGCTTTTAGTTATTATTATGTTCAAGCTGTTTATGCCGACACATTTTATTGCCCATATCAATCATACGCCGCGTGTAATTACACTAATCGCTGCGAAATAAAGAAAATTACATTACACTCTGAGCGCAGCAAGCAGAAAAAAAAGAATTATTAAACGAGCGCGGGCAATCAATTGTGTTATGACTGTATGTGTGTGTGACAGTTAAACCGACAGGATAAGAAATAAGTAATCGTCTAGTAAAGACATGCAAGAGGTGATTGAACTTGCCGGCGCTGCCACATGCTTATACATACATACAACACTCTCACATACGCAAACAATTCTCGACAGCAGAGCATTGGCTCGCTCTCTGTTTCTCTTGCTCTTTCTCATGCGCCTACGTAGGCGGTCTGCTTTGTTTGCTTTAACTAGCAGACATACCAATACTAAATAATAATACAAACAGAAAAAGCAAAGCAAAGCAAAGCATAAATAAGGGAAGATGACTTGATGACATACATACATACATATATTCATGTTTATAACGTTTGCATTTACGTAATCACAGCAGTAAGCAGTGTTGTATAAGTTACAAGGTTAATTTTTTCCATGCCAGGCTTAGGCAGCAACTCGATCGGCAGAGAGAGAGAGAGAGAGAGAGAGAGAGAGGGAGAGAGCGAGCATTGCGAAAAACAGAGTTGCCAAGTTAGCACAATTTTAAAGCGTAGCTTTTAACGAGCATAACTATATTACTGGCTTTAAATGCTATAACAATTATTTATTAACTTATTTAGCATTTTGAACGTTTGTAGTTTGAGGCGCGTTGACAACCCTACGCTGACAACGAGGAATAGCCAGGCTAAGCATATTTCATTTAGCTAATTTAGTTGCTCGATCGCCAACAGTTAAAACGGTATTCCCTTATTGTTTATAGTGTATGTGCTTGCGTTTTTTTTTTTTTGTTTTATATAGTGCGCCGGCATTGATAAAAATACACAAAGGCATAAAAATGACTGCGCGATTGATAAATGAATAAATAAATTCATATTATTTCATTTGCTGCCAAGAGCAACAACAAAATACAATTGCCGACGCACGAGCCTCAAGCTTCACTCTCTCTCTCTCTCTCTCTCTCTCTCTCTCTCTCTGTCTCACTCTGTCTGCAAGTAGTGCAAGAGAATTTGCTGAAATAGCATAAAATAAAGCACACAGCACAGACGGAAACAGAAATTGGAATCGTACAATAGGCGATCGGCCAAACATTTTTTTTTGTGACACAAAAATTAAATCAACAGCAGCCGCCAACAGTTTTTATTTATATTTATTGTTCCAAATGTGCTAAACTTATGTATAAATGCAATATATGCGTGTATGTGTGTGCGTGTGTGTGTGTGTGTGCGTGAACGCATTTGCAACAATGTAAACAACATAAAAATTTTATGCATTAGCTTTGTTTATAATTTTTGTTTGTTTTTGTGCATTTTTTTCAGATGTGCCGCAACTTTAAAATCAAAATCAAAATAATAATTTGAAATGAAATTGTTTATGCTTGTAAGCCGCACATCGTGCCAAGTTTATACACACACACACACACGCATACACAACACACTTACAAGCCAACATATGTTAGTGTTGTAAACTGAAAAGTTTTTTTTAGACAGTTTTCACCAAATTGAAACAATAACTGCCACCACGACATCAAAAAAGTTGCTAAAATCAAAAAACACAAGTGTCGCCAATTAAACAAATAAACAGTTACGTGCATGGTACATAGTACTTTGTTTATAATATAAATAAATAAACAATATATATATTTTGATTCCCATAAACATCCAGTGATAAATGACTAAATTTTTAGTCTTAAGCCAACTTAAATTACACAAACAAAAGCGACGATTATATTAACAACAAACTACAGCTAACAAAAAAGCAACAACAACAACAACAACATCAAAATCAAATAAATAAATAAACGTTTAAGCCAACAAAAGCTACAAAATGCCAGTGAAAAAGCAAGGTAAGCTCAAAATATTACACTTTATTTATTGTTTGTGGCTTATGGTAATGAAAATCAATGTAAATATTCTCAATTGAGCTAATTGCAAGTAAAAGCCAGGTCAACAACGATTTGCATTGATTAGGCTAAGTAGCTGTATTTTCTTGTATGCCTCGTAAGCGTTTCATTTATTTTAATGCTCAATTTTATTAGGCAAACAGTAAAATGTACTTAGTTTGCTTTTTGCGAGGGCAGCTCATAATATTAATGAGAAATAGATTCAAATTCGTCATAAATTGAACTATTAAATTTAAGCATTCAATTAAATAATATTTAGCACTATCGTATTTATTTAATTTTAGTTTTGGGCATATATATCATTTTATTAAGTATACGCCTTGAAATGTGTTCGCAGCGAGTTTATGCCGAATATTTGCAAATAATAAATTACATAATTAATTGATACGCTTCAAAAACATTTTTATTGTGCTAAAACTATTATTGCCTGATTAAGCAAACAACTTATGCATTTCCCCTCGGTTCTCCCCACTTAGTCTACATAGCAACGTCTGTGTGCGTATGTAAATTTTTAATCTTGCCATCTAGCCACACGGCAATGTCCATTGCACTAAAACTAAGCACAATAAATAGACCACATAATAATAAAAAAAATATATATATGCATATATATATATATATATATATATATATAGACATATGTCTGGCTATATATACAAAGTATTAGACGCTGCCAATGTTTTGAAAATGGGCATTAAATGAAGGTCAGCATAGGCATGTGACGTGTGCGAAGGAGATGCCAAAAAGCAATACACACACATATGTGTGTGTGTAATAAATTACACATACTTATATTTTGTGTATGTATATTAGTTAGTTTGTTGGCAACAGAACGTCTAATGCATGACTTTATGGCAATGTCATCCAGGTTGTGTCGCCTCATTATGATTGCTGTGCGCTGACCCCTAAGGGAAGGGGCGGGGGGCGTCGACACAGAAGCAGGTTAAAGCATAAATAGTTTTCTTTGTGGGGGCGTGGGGCAAAGCAATGCAGGTAATTGTGTTTTTGTATGTTTTTCCATTTTCTTTTATATTTTTGTTATACACTCAGCAAAAATTAGAGCTCTAAATGTTTCAAAATACACTAAAAAATTCTATACAAGCAACTTTGATTTTAATTCATGCGTATGCAATAGCAAACGCATTAAAACTAAAATAAGCAAATTAAAATTAACAGAAAAGCGCATTCTGATGTTGATTCTGTTTATGTTATGAATATTAAGCAATAAAATGGTAAATTTATATTTAAATCTTAATGCTGACTCATTTTACAATTAAGAGCTAATTTTTCTATATAAAGTAAATAGCTGCTGGTTGGTTGCTTATATAGAATGTTTACTGTAGCTCTCAATATCTTCAGCTTCGCTTTGTTGACATTGCTATTGTTTTTGTCTCAGTGTATATTAACACATTTATTTTATTTGTTGTTGTATTTGGTTTGTTTGCTTGTTTTTAAGACAATCTTTATTGATTTATTGAACAAGTGGCCGACACTATAATGTGGGCCATATGTATAGTTGGCTATGGCCATAATGAAAGCCAGTTTAACGCCGTCCATTGTGGCCCGAGCAAGTGACAAATATGGACTCAGACACGGACTCGGACAGAGACAGAGAGAAGAGCAGCGATCCCAATGAGGGACTGCTCAGCAGCGATGACAAAACGTTCGACGACGACGACGAGGACGATGAGCCCGAGATGGAGGACGACTCTTCGCCCATCGAAGAGGAAGAGGAAGAGAAAATGGCGCGCGAAGTGGATGCAGCTGAGCAGCAGGATGCAGAGCAAACGCGACAAATTGCAGCGCAGTCCACAGCCGAGCAGCTGCTTGTGGTGCTGAAACAAACGGAAGCCATTGAAATGCAGCAGCACCAGCAGCAACAACAAGAGCAAGAACAAGAACAAGAGCAGCAACAAATCGATTTAGTGCCTGAGGCTGCGCCCGTTGCCAGTTGCAAGTTTAACGACAATGTGCGTGAATCCATTGAATGCTTCTATTCCGCACAGGATCTGCTGGAATATGGGCACATGCTGTGCGGCACTGCTGCTGAGCAGCGTACGCCGGATGTGGAGTCCGGTTATTTTGATAAATCCGAGAGCGACGATGTGTCGCGCGATGAGTTTGAGGCGCCACAGGCGGCGGCGACGGCGACGGCAGCGCTGCGTCGCCCCAGAACACAGCAGCACATGCTGCCACAAAATGTTGCCATGACCCCAACAGCGCCCAACAGCAGCAGCTGTGAAAGTTTGCGCATTGAGTTAAATCGCTTCTGCAGCTCCATGGAGGCCTTTGAGCGTGAAAGCCTGGCTATTGAACAACAGCAACAGCAATTGCTGCAGCAGCAACAGCAGCTGGAGACACAAAGTGAGACATATGTTATGCAGGTCTTTCGTTTAGGTAATTCGCATTCATAGAGAAAGCAGCAAGCAGTAGGGAATGATAACTAGGCTAGGTTCAACGCTTTAACTTGCAATTAGCCGCAGAATTTATAGCTTTGTATATATTTTATTAATTTACTTTTCACAACTTGCAGAAGCTCATCGTGCGCTTGAGCTGCTCGAGGATTATCATGCACGACTGTCGGAGCCACAGGATCGTGCACTGCGTATTGCAATCGAGCGTGTTATACGCATTTTTAAGTCACGTCTATTTCAAGCTTTACTTGGTGAGTTAACAATAAATAAATATGCCAAAATGTAGTACTAAGTTATATTAATAATCTATAGGTTTTTTATATTTAATAATATTAGCTAAAGTTTTAGTTGTAACGAGCTTGATAGTACCAAAGATTTTAGAACAGTCTATAATTGGTAGTATATATAGATTGCTAGTATGCCTATATAGATTGTTCTATAATCGTTGGTAGTACTAACAGCTAATGAATTCAACGACTTAAGCTCATATATAATTTCATTTTTTAACTTACATATTAAGCAATAATAATGTGCATGTGCAATATTAGTCTGGACATAAACCTTTTTCAAAGCCGTGTCTTATACGTGTCTTATAAATTTAATGTAAATCAGTTGCAAACCAGAATATAATTCTAAGAGATACAAAGTTCTGTAACATAAATTTAAAGGCATTTGTTATAAGTATAATTAAAAAATACGCTCTAAGCACTGCAGCTGCAATGATTTTTGTATAGATTATTAATTGCAGCTGCATTTAAAATTATTGACAACTTATAAGTTGTTCGCTAAACTTTAATATTAATTGCACTTGCAGTTGAGCTAGCGAATTGCATTTTCTATTTAAATATTTATGCAAGGTTCACTGGCTAAGCTTTTAACTCAAGCATTTCTATATGATGTATATGCAATTGAATTGCTTTACTCAGTTGTCTATTGATTTTCTCTGCAGTTGGCTGTCTGTCTTGTCGTTTGTAAGTGTCTCTGGCGCATTAGATTTCAGCTGAGACAAGCGTAAAATATTAAAAATGAACTTATAGCACACACACACACACACACAAGCTGCACAAGCAATGAACAATAAACATTTGAGTGCCAGTTGAGACCGAGTGTATAATTTCAAGTGGCAGAAGTTGCATAAACAAGGCATTGCTTCAACTTCGAGCTTGTGCCCGTTGTGTGTACACAATATGTCCAATATGCTTGTAGCCAATATGTAGCCAATATGTAAACCGAACACATATACAGCGATGGAGAGCGTAGCGGTAGGAAGAGATAGTTATATAGTTTGTAGATAGTTGCAGTTGCAGTTGCAGTTGTGTGGCAAAGACAGCTCCCGTGGCGTGTGGCAGGAAATTAAAATGGGCGCCCATTGGGTTTACCCATATATATTTAGGCCACTTTATAGTGAAAATTCTATTGATTGCATATACATATTTATGTATATGTGTGTGGCATGTACATGAAACTTTTGATACTACACAACAGCTTCTGCTGCTGCTTCTGCTTTGGCTTTGGCTTCTGCTTAAAGTTCGCCCTGTTTACTTCACTTCAGCCATGTCATGCTGACAGTATCATTTCCGCCACCTGAGCTCTTATTAAAAAATATATGCACAGCATAAAAAAAACATAATTGGAAGCAGCTACTCTTATTCTTCTTCTTCTTCTTACTTTTCTGCGACTTGCAGATTTTTGCCTAACGACGACTACAGCTGTCGCTTGTTAGGGGCGGTAACTAAGGCAAGTTTGCAAGCGCTGAAAGCGTTAAACACGCTCGACTCGACTCACTTTGCAAATATTTTATTAAAAAAGAAAAGTCTTGCTGTCGTTGTTGTTGTTGTTGTTGTTGTGCTCGCAAAAGTTTTAATTAATACAAATTAATTGCGTTGCTCTGGCCCCAATCGATTGGCTGTATAATTGAAGCGCTTCGCAAGTTAAAAGTTCCAGGCAATCAAATTAAATTAAGTTAACATCGTTATGCGCTCAAAGTGAACATGAAATGAAACAAGCGCATTGCTTTTAATCAAAAGTTATACATATGTGCTGCATTTAATATTTAAATGCTGTCAACGTTAATCGAATTCAATTTGCATTTGCATATTTAAGTTAACGCTGCAGCACTGTAAGTTAAAAAATGTATGCATAAGCTTTTATTATTATTTATATTGAATTCCTCAAACTTTGCTACAAAGTTATTATTATTATTTTATTTTTCAAATGAGAGCAATTCATTTAATACAATATTCATTACAAATATGCACGTTGGCACGTAGGCTCAATGCTTTGAAAATAACTGTATTTAAATCATGTGTTGTTTAGCCAAAACTGCACTCGAAGCAAAGCGCAGCCCACTCAACTAAAGCAGCGACGCTCTTGTTCAGTCGCAGCAGCGTTGCGCGATCGAGCGCACACGAACGAGAGCGAGCAGCGCTGCTCTCTCGCTAGCAGGCACGCAGGCTTAATAGTATAAGTAATAAGTATAAGTCTTTGGTATAAGCGCGCCTCTCGCTCGCTGGCAAGCACATAGCCCTAGCATTGGCTGTTGCTCACGCTCTCTGAGTGGCTTGCGCTCTCGACTGCGACTCTTGCGCTGAGATCAATGTGCGGGTGGCTGGCAGGCAAGCCGGTGAGCATGGCCCCACTTAGGTCAGTCGTGCTTGAGCAGTTGGAGAAGAAACAAGCAGTGCGTGAGCAGTGCGCTTGAAAATAATTGCAATATATTTACTCATATGATAGTTTAACTAACTAAGTCCATTTCAAATGTTCTCAATGCGCTTGCTAGCAAATGACTTTTATTAAATTATTGAAAATGCAACAAATAATGTTTAATATGTAAAACTAAATTATTTTTGCAATTAATATGATTCTTTTTTCTGGTTTTAATATAAGACTTAGAACTTTATGCACAATATATATAAATCAGCTAGACGATGCAAGCAGTTTTATAGCCTTGTGTAGAAAAATTGTAAATCATTTTATTAGCTTTAATTTAATTTACTTTACTAGCAAAATTGTGGCTCTCAGCTATGATTGTTTTATTTTACACTAATTTCTTCTTTTTCTATTACAGATATACAAGAATTTTATGAGCTAACTCTATTAGACGACTCCAAGAGCATACAACAAAAGACCGCCGAAACATTGCAAATAGCAACTAAATGGGAAAAGGATGGACAGGCCACCAAAATAACCGATGTGAGTGCAAAACGAAAATTAGAATATAGTTTTAGTTAGTTAGTTGTTAGCTAAAGGGTAAATAGATAATGAAAGCCCTTAGCCCATAGCTCTGTTACTAGTGTTGTTAGCCAACACTGCTGTCTGTTGCATATTGTGTGTGTTGATTTTTATTCGTACCGTTCTTTAAGCTTTCTGCTATTTCATACTTTAGCTAACTTTTCATTTTAAACATTACTTACTGCTCTAGCATATAACTTAAACTTTATTCCATTTGCACTAATCTATACATAACATATAAATATATTTTCATGCTATGCTCTCTCTCTCTCTCTCTCTCTACTCTCTCTGTTTCTCTCTCTCACACTGTCGCTAACTACTAAATAATACATACGCGAATGTGAATGCAGTTTATAAAAACTTCCAATCTCAATCGCAATTGCGGCTATGAGTTTAACATGGATGCCACAAATCCGAATCCAAGTTCTAATCACAATCAAAATGCGAACGCGGTTGCGGCCGCTCACGCCGAAGCATTTAGCAGAACATTTAAAAATGAATTGGAAGAAATTTTGGTAAGCCATATACATACTACATATTCATACATAACATTACCCATAACATTCTCTCTCTCTTTATTTTGTTTGTAAACTATTCATAAACTAAGGCGCTTATAAATGCAAACGCAAACGCAAAGCTAAAAGGCTTGAGGTCTAGAGCAAAAGTTTGTCCTTAGCTATGCAAACTACACTGGGCGGCAAATTTATTTTGACAAAAGTTTTCTTTGTTCAATAGAAAATTTTCAACTTGTTTATGGTAGTTAGCATTAGTTGTAAGGTGTTGATAGCGTAAATCTGTGGGTGACAATAATATTTTATTTGAGTTTAGACAACAATTTCTTAAGCATTGGCTAGCAAGTTAGTTGGGGCAATCAAAACTAGTTTAAATAAAATTCATGCAGAATAGTAAACAATGAAAAATGCCAATCAAAAAAAATTGCTGCACAACTTCATAAAAATTCAAATTATTTACATAAAAAGCGCATCATTATTAATTAATCATAATTAATTATACATAAGCAGCGGGCTTACAATTTAAAAGCTTTAATCTGGCAAAATGTTTGTATTTGCAGCTTTTGTTGTTTTGTTTTGTTAAATACATTTAAATGCAAAGTATTTAATTTAAATTAGGCACTGAGCTAATTTAAGTGTTCAGATAACATGCGCATTATGAATTTTCTATGCATTTTGAAACAGTTGCTCAAACGAAATAAAAAGTTACAAAGGCAAACGTTGCAACAGTTTTTTGTCTCATTAATTTTTTCAAATACTCTTAGCTGTAAATGAATTGTAGCATGCTTATAGGCTGACATTTCAAGCACTGAACTGAACGCCAAACAAGCTGCTGTGGTTTCAGTTCATTAATTCAAAGCGAATAAATTTGCAAGAATTTGCGGCTGGCTGAATGGTGCGCCTGAAATTGAGAGCGTAGCAAATTAAGTATACGTCCTGTTGTGTGCGTCCTACTAATTATTTCGACGAATTTACGAGGCTTGGTAATTGCTAAATTTATGATGTGCCTGCTCAAATTTTAAATATGCGCGCGCTCAGTTTCGCTCGCTCGCTCGCTTACATACAGTTACGTTTGTATGGGAAATGTGTAGCCAGGCAACACACACACACACACACACAAACAGACACACACGCATACATATAGACAAACGCCGGATCAACCACCTAAGCTGACTGTCGTAGGTGCCTTTATAATTTGATAAGGACTTAACGGTTAGCGTCGCTACATGCTGCACGTTTGTCAATGTATTAGTGTAAGTGTGTGTGTGTGTGTGTGCTTGCAACATGATTTGTGTTGACCCAGTCAAAAGCAGCACAACGGGCCACATGACGAAGAGCCATTTACAAAAAGCATAACATGAAAAAAAAAAACAACAACGAAACGAAATTTGTTAGAATGCGCCCCCATGTTGGGCCCAGCGGCTGAGCTGTGAGCTCTGAACATGCCGGGCATATAAATCGTCCTGTCGCTTGTCCTGCGCCGACGCCGGCACTTTTGTTATTGCGGCCCGTTAACAACGATACACCCAAGATATATAGTATGTATATAGTATGGCATACAAGTCGCTTAGCTAGCTGGCTGGCTGGCTGGCCGGGCTTTTGCTTTTGGCATCGACATGCGTACTAACAATAACGTTAACGTCAATGTAAACGCAAAAGTCAACAGCGTCGACAATTTCTCTCTGTGTGTGTGTGTGTGTGTACGTGTGTTTATAAACGAGTACACACAGCTTGTTTTGTATGTGACACGCCCACTGATTGTCAATAGTGATAACTGATAAGTGACAAAGGATGTGTTACAATGTGATAACTTGAATATTAAGTATACGTACCCAAGCCGTCTACTTTAACATGCCTCGCAGCCAAACTTACTGACAGACAGACAGGCAGACAGACAGACAGACAGACAGACAGACCCAGACCTAGAGCTCTGTGTTGTGTTTTCTTCGCTTTGCGCCTTTTTTCTTTTGCCAATTTTGCCATCAAAGCCTGCCACGACGCCTTTGGTCATTGACGCCGACGCTGGCGTTAAGGCGTTGACGCTAACGCTGGCGTCGCCTACATGCGTCGCGTGGCGCGTGTGGCAGTAACAGCAGCGCTGTCGACGTGTCGAGTCGCAACAAAATTTTTACGTGCGCGTAACGTATACGTCAGTCTGTCCGTCCGCCACTCCGCCAGTCCGTCTGCCAAGCTGTCTTGTCTGCCTGGCCGCGTCTTCGATTTGTAGCGCCTTTTAAGGCTAACAACTTGTGTGTTTGAGTGTGTGTGTGTGTGTGATTTGAATTGATTCAATTTGATTTATGCTTAAACATTTATTCAAATGCTGCAAAATATTTAGAAAACTTTATTTCAAATATTACGTATACGCATTGTATATTTTTTTCAACTCTTGCATAGCAATTTACACACATTTTTGAATATTTCATTCATTCATGCGTTTCAGCTTATTGTTCAGTTTTGCTGCGGCATTGAGGCAGCAATCAAATATATATCTAAATGTATATATATATATATATATATAAGATATATATGCTTGTTTTTTTGGCTTTTTTGTTTTGGCAGTCTGTTTTACTGCACGCAGTGTTTCAACAATTTTTTTCGCGTAGTTTCGATACGAAAACGCGTATATATAAATATTCCTATATATACATTTTATTGTTGTGTTGTTCTTGTTTGCTTTATGAGTCTTTGTCAAGCTATAGTTAAGCAATTAGTACGAAAATATAAATATACAGGTATTTCCAACTAGACTGCTGCTCTATATTACTCAAATCTGTTG
The DNA here is from genome assembly GCF_011750605.1 of Drosophila busckii. Classification (NCBI taxonomy): domain Eukaryota; kingdom Metazoa; phylum Arthropoda; class Insecta; order Diptera; family Drosophilidae; genus Drosophila; species Drosophila busckii. Next base: position 4,066,286 of record NC_046608.1, on the reverse strand, counting down.
CTATACTGAACTGTTTTCAAACAAGTTGTCTGTCTGGCAGTTTGTTTCGTCTGCTTGCCAAGATTTAAAGATTCACTTGATGCTCTCTCTCTCTCTCTCTCTCTCTCTCTCGCTCTCTCTCGCTTGTCTGCCACGACATGTGAACTTTCATGTACGCTAAAATAAATAGTATAAATAAATTATTTTGCACAACAAGCGCAAAAAGCCAAAAATGCCTTAGCAATAAATCAACTTAAAAGGCAAAGTGGCTTGCCATATACTTATGCTTATATATTTATATATCTATGTATGTGTGTGTGTGTGACAAAAGAAAACATGCGAATGGCATTATTTATTCCAGTTTTCCTGCCAAATACACACACACATACATATTTACAAAGGCAGCAGCAGCAGCATCAACAACATCTGGCTTCCAATTTGTAGCACAAACGAAGTTGGGGGTGGATTTTTAGCACACAACTTGTTGCTACGTGTGTGTGTGTGTGTGTGTGTGTGTGTGTGTGCGTGTCTGTGTGTGTTTATTTACTCTACGTGCGTGTATTAACAAACTGCTCAATATGCTCAACAGATGAAATAACAAACAATTTATTGACTATAAAGTTATTAAATTTTATTGTGTGCCCCACACAACAAAAACATCAACAACAATAACAATTTCCGCTACGTGTGTGTTGTGTTTATCTCTAATGTGTAAATGCATTTTGCAACTTTGACTGCAACAACTTAAGCGCTAGCAAATCAAAATCAAAATCAATTGATTTAAGGCAACATGATCGATTGGGTCTCCATAGTGCGGCATTCGCGTAGACGCTTCTCAAATTATGTCGGCTCGCGTTCCCCAGTGCGTATGCGTCGACGTCGACGACAATTAACTGCTGCTGCGGCAGCGACGCCAACGCAACAGCAGCAGCAGCAGCAGCAGCAACAGCAACACCAACAACAGCAGCAACATAAATCGCGTAAAGAGCAACAGCAGCAGCAACAGTTGCAGGATAATGATGATGATGATGATGGGGATGGTTTAACTGGTGCTGGTCGCTATGTCTGCTGTTGTCCCAATGTAAGAATTTGTTGCTTCCAAATTGGAACTTCCAACTTCCAAGCTAACTTTGATTAATTAGACAAAACTTTCAGCGAAGCTGCTTTATCTTTAATAACATCCTTAGCAATTGAAGCATTGAAAATATAGTGAAGATAAATTGATTTAATATATAAATATGTGTTTATCGAAATGGGTATTTATTTACATATTATGAACTTTTTGGGCAACTGTGTGACAAGAATTTGTGTGCCATAGCTTTAAGTTATGTACATTATTTAAACACTTAACTTTTATTGCTTTTATTCTTAAATACACTTATTAATTATCATTGCGTGTGCTTTATCGTTTTGCAGAATCAACGCATGCGCATTGAGACCGACTGTGAAAATGCCAAAGATGCCAATAACGAGGATGCGTCAGTTCAACAAGTGCGCAACTCGCGTTCACCCCAACAACAACAACAGCAGCAGCAGCAGCAACAGCAACAAGTGGTTCAGCAACTGCAACAACAGCAACATCAACAGTCACAACAGTCTGCCCAACCACGCAGCGGGAATCAGATAGTAAGTGGCTGCTATTGAACACAATTATTTTTTATTACCGCTTAGCCAAAAACAAAAAAAACTAAGACCATATAAACAAGAAATACACTCAATATGGCTTATGTGGCTAAGCAACTGCCAACAGCCGTTGGCTAAGAGCTCACGACAGACATTCCATCAGCCTTACTTAAGCAGCGGACCTCGCCCTCTGCCACACCCTTAACGCCATCAAAACTCACCCTACTTATAACCTTAATTAGGCCTTGGCCCCTTCACGCACAAATTGTTTGAAATGGCCACCCCAATGCCGCTAGTTTCCGTTTCCGCCACAAAACACACAGCAGCAGCAATGATTTACTACTATTGGTTTTTCTTTTTATTAACCAGTGCTTAATCAATTGGGGAAATGATTTCGCTTAGTTATTTACGCACTGTAATTGTTCATTACTTTCACTAATCACACAAACCAAATTTATCATAAAGATTAACTAATTAATTTTGTTTTGTTAATTGAATTCATTTAATCTAAATATCATCGTTGAAGTTTTGGCATGCCATTGTAATTTATATATACACACATATGCATATGTATCAAATTAAAAGAAAATCAAAAACAACAATTTTTTATTCTGTTTGTTTTATTTGCAATTATATTGGTTTGTATATTTATTGTGTCAACTAATTTCTTAATATAATTTTTTAATATTGTGTACTTTTTATGTTAGTATTATTTTAAATTTTTAAACTACAACTGGTAGTTGATTTGCAATACGTTTGCAGAACTAAATTTAAATTTTGTAGAGTTGCGCGCGCAGCTTTGAATGCAACTCTAAACTCTAATCCAGCTGCAAAGAACAGCACTGGTAATTATATCGATAGTGGAATTTTAATCGTAGCGTCACTTGCTTTCTTACAATGTTAAAGCGAGCTTAAGTGTTGTTTAATATTAGTTTGTCAAAAATTACTCTAATGGTAAATTTATATACACATTAAATTAAAAGCAAGCTTATTGAGAGCGGCGTATTGCTAGTCAAAACGGATAAGCTAACAGCGTCAGTATAACCGGTTACGCATACCGATAGTATCGAAGTTTCATTCCATTGTTTTTAAACGCCAGAGCTGCGCAAGCAACAAGTATTTTACTATCGAAATTGCATAGCGAAACTGTTTCCATCTAAGGATCGTTGAGAGCTAGAGCTGAGATCTCACATTCACCCCTTGAGCTTACACTGATTAGTTTGTTTTTACATTTATAAAGTCTCGAGAGCCAGCAGGTACGTCTAGATTTTCAGTTACCTGCTAATTTTAACGTGAAAATAGCTAGCTCGACAGCACTACTTGGAGAACTCCAGATCTGGTAACAATTTTGTTGAATTGGCCACACTGCGCGGCTTCGACTCTCTAGAAAAATGCCAACAACACAGCACGGGAAAAGAGTCGGGCATCGGTATCAAATAAACGCCGCGTAAACGCATATAGAAAATATATATCAACGGTCTGTGAAAATCTGCGCTACCCAGCGCCCATTTGCCAAATCAATGCGAGTAGCAAGTGAACATGTGCGTGTTTAACATAGAAAAGTGCAATCAAGTGACCTGAAAATAACAGCAGAAAAAAAATAATAAATAGAAAGAAAACAAGAGCGAAACGACATGCATGCATTTGAATCACTCATACTTACATACACACAAACGTGCATACTTATACATATGTATGTATACATATATGTAGAAATACCAAAACAAAGTGCCATCCCAAGTGCCTATACAGATTTGAAGCGGTAGAGAGCAAAAAACAGGGGATCAGTTAAAGCAAATCGAAATTTTATAATTTATGCTATTGAAAGTGCTCAATTTTATTCTACATTCATTCGTCAGAATTTCTGAATCGCGTACATATACAAACCGACATACAAACGTATACACACAGTAGTACTTGAGTATATGTATGTATGTAGGTTATACAGGCAAGGCGTAGCGCAAAAATATCAAAATAGTCGGCGTTGACACTGAGAGAGCGAAAGAGCATGTGTAACGTTTCAATTTTTTTCTTCGGTTTTTTTTTGTTTTTGCTATTTACTGTGGCAAACAATAAATAAATGTATATGTTTATACATGTGCGTGCGTGTGTGTGTGCAATAGGAAAGCATAACCTAAACGTATAGTTGTATGTGTGTGCTTGTCTGTGCGTGCGTGTATGTGATTAGAAGATTCTCTCACGCTCAGAAATAGTTGAACGGTGCGCCCAGCAAGTTTTTTAGCGATAGTTGTAGTTTGTACTCGCTTCACGTCTGTAACGCGCTGCTTAGTGCCGCGTCTCTGCGAGTGTGTGTGTGCCCGCTTGAGCTGTAATAATTACTACAAATTATTTATAATTATTTATTATATATAGTTATTTTTTTTCTGTGCGTTTTTGGGTGTAAGTGACACTTGTTAGTCACACACACACACACGGCGCGTTTCGTGAGTCACGCATTAAATTCATTCATTCTCATATGTGTGTGCGCATGTTTGAGTGTATGCAAGACATGCTTAAAAATTAAAACACGAAAAAAGCTCAAGAGAAATTTGTGAACAACTTTTTTTTATTTGTTTGTTTAGCACATAAAGCGAATGAAAACGTTGCAACGTAACGACAATTAAACGTAAACGTTTACGCAGAGACTCGACTCTCCGCTACCGGCATTTGTGTAATTTTTTTTTCTGTGTTGTCTTACGTTACGTGCAAGTGAGCGAGCGAGAGAGCGAGAGCGAAAGTGTGTACGCGCGCGAGAGAGGGAAGAGAGCGGGCGTTGTGATAATAATAATATGACTACACGTAAAAAGAAGCGTCAGGATGGCAGCGGTAGCGGCAGTGGCAGCGGCGGAGGCTTTATTAAAAAAGTCTCATCACTATTCAATTTGGATTCGGTAAAGATTAACAACTGTTTGAAAATTGCACCTAAAAAAATAACGAATTAATTGGATAAAACGTTTTAGCCACAAGAAATTAAATGCTTTGAACAATTTATGCAATAAACATATAGATATGTATATTTCGATTTCTGTATTTCGTCTTGGCAACTGATTCAATAATGATTCCATAGTTTATTTTTAAATTTTCTGCCAGACAAACGACAAGCACACATAATAGCAAAATTTTCTATATGTGCAGCATTTGTTTTTGAACACTGTCCCAAGCAAAAACTGTCTCTTAATTTTACGCAGGCGCAACGGAATTTCATACACAAATACATACATACGTGTGCATATGCGTATGTATGTGTGTTTAAGTATGGGCGTGTGCATTGCAAAATTTACAGCTGCATATGTATACGTGCGTGTGCATGTGTAAACACTTGCTCTTCCTATGACCAGTTGTTGTTGTTGTTGCCTAGCCCCAGTTTGTGTATCTTTCTCTTTCGCACATCGACTTGCTCTCGATCGCATAATTTGCTCAAAATAGAATTTCGCTTTGTTGTCCCCGTTTCGTTTCATTTCGTTTTGTGTCTGCTGGGTGGCCCACCCAAATGCCAGAGGGGACAGCGGCGAGGGCAACAGAGCAGTAACTAAAAGCTCAGTGAAACTAATGGGGCGGGGTGGGGAGGGGGGATGCTTGCTGCAAATACAAACATTACAGTGTTTACGCATTATAAACGCATGTGTTTTTAAATTAAAAGGAAAAGCCATAAATTGTCTATTGCAATTTGCAAAATAATAAAAGCATTTCCTAGTTGTGTTGTAAACACATTTGTTGTTTAGCTTTGCTTTTGGTGGGTGCAGGTGTCAATTTATCTACGCAATCGTCTCGTCAGTTTGTTGTTGTTGTTTGTTTGTTTATGCAGTTTTTGGTTTGGACTGACATTCCAGAAAGCAGTTAAAGCAACACGATAATAAGTTCGAAAAGCTAACACCCAATATAGCGAGACATATTTGGCAAACAGACAGCAGCACAGCTGTGCATTGATATAAAAACTTGTATAATATTTATACTTTGCTAATGATTTACGTGCAGTAAATTAGAATTCAAATTTTGAGCAGTTGCTTCTATTTGTCTGAACACAACTGTGTGTGTGTGCGTGTGTGTGTGTGTGTATCTTATATTTATTTACTTAAGCTACTTTTGTAGCTGCTTTAAAGTCTTAAATGCTTTTACATAAACTTTATTGTTGCTGCCATAGCATAGTCCAAAGCATATGATTGTAATATCTGGCTGATAAGATAATGCTCGGGGCGACTGTTTGACTATGTTGCCTGATAAATATATATATCTATTTGTATATACGTATTAAGTTATGTGCTAGAGCAGAAACCACAAGCACAGCTGAAAATACTTTTGCGGCTACAGGTGTATGTGGAATAGCGAGGGTGGTGATGGGAGGGGAGGGGCAGAGCAGGTACTAATCAAGTGACCTTCGTTTAAAAGCCTTTTAATAAAAAGTATATACATATCGTCTATATGTATATTTCGTTTGTTTACTTACAACCTTTGCATGATGTAATTATTTACATAAGGCTACAGCTGATAAAATATTTTATAGATATTGCAGCCTAATAAAAAATAAATCAATTTCTATTAACAAATTTGCTTAGTAAACTAAAATTGAATTTGAATCAATTTTAATAATATTATACACCACACACATACAGCTGTAATTGTTTAGTGAAATGTACCTGACCTACCGCTTCAGCTCTTATCTCTGCTCGCAAAGACAGCGGCAGAGGCAGAGGCAGAGCCCATAGAGACAATTGGCTCAATTTTGATGACGATGCTGCTACGGCTCACGTCACGTCGCTTCATGCAAGAGCAGCAATAATAATAATAACAACAACAACAACAACAACAACAACAAACAATTGAGAGTTTTTGACCCAGGCTACCAACCGAAAAAGGTTAATAAGCAATTTGAACTTTTGCGTACTGAATATTGCGGCACGTGAGGCAGCTTAAGCCGTTGCACGTACATATCTATATCTATATACATATGTGTGTGTGTAACTATAGTTGTGTTTGTTTGTATGTCAGCTTAATAAACTCATTTACACTTGGCTGCTAATCAAATGAACTCGTTTGTTGTGTTGCAATTTCCATGCCACTTGTCTTTATATAAAGCCCACCAAATCCAAATCGAAAGTTGCTGTAATTCCATATTGAAGAATTTCGCTTTCGATGTCGATGACAAGACAAACATTGGGCGTGGCAAGTTTCTTTTATTTATGAAATTTATTTAATTAATGCAGGCTAAAGCCCAAACAAATTTGAATTAAAACGCATTGCACAAATGTACAAATATTTGTTTAATTTTCCTTATTAAATTAAGTTTAAATATTTATTTAAAATGCAGCCCCAAAGCAACTTAAGTTGGCGCTTAAAGGAATTTTTTATAAGGAAGCTTTCGGTGAAGATCTCAAGGGCTCAAGCACTCATTAAACAATAACATTGCCATTTAAAAATTAAGCAGACACATTTTTAATCATTCAATCAAACTTAAGTGCAAGCTACTTGTTTTAGTTGAATTTCATTTTTAGTTTTTAATTTGCTTATTACTATGCCTTGCAACTATGATTTACTCACAATTTCAAGTTTTTCATTGGGTTCCTCCTCCTAACACTTTCAGCTACACAAGGCATCCTCAACGAAGGTAAGCGGCAGTTGCAACAAATCTCTGTGTGTGTCTCTGTCTCTGTCTCTCGTCTTGGCTTAATTAATGTTTGTTTTGTCCACACGTTCACATAACGTTTAATATATTTGGGTAGCATCGGTCGCATGTGTCATAAATTATATTAAAAACATAAACAATTGCCATTGGTGCTGTGTCCTCATTGTCCTCATTTGTATAACAAAACTGATTAATTGAATTGATTGCTAATGCGTTTCTCCTTCTCGCCGCAGGTGAACGGTGACGATAGCTGGTACTATGAGGATATACAGCTGGAGCGCGGCAATTCAGGCCTAGGCTTCTCCATTGCCGGCGGCACAGATAATCCCCATATTGGCACCGACACATCCATCTATATAACAAAGCTTATACCTGGCGGTGCTGCCTCGGCCGACGGACGTCTGACCATCAATGATATTATTGTTTCGGTGAACGATGTCTCCGTCGTGGATGTGCCACATGCTGCAGCTGTGGATGCGCTCAAGAAGGCGGGCAATCAAGTCAAATTGCATGTTAAGCGAAAACGCGTGGCTGCAGCAAATGCAGCCGCAGCAGCAGCAGCAACGGCTGCCAGTGCTACTACAGATGCAACTGATGGTGCAGCAGCAGCAGCGGGTCCCAAGGTCATTGAAATTGATTTGGTCAAGGGCGGCAAGGGCTTGGGCTTCTCCATAGCCGGCGGCATTGGCAATCAGCATATACCCGGCGACAATGGCATCTATGTGACGAAGCTAATGGACGGCGGCGCTGCCCAAGTCGACGGACGTTTGTCCATAGGCGACAAGCTCATTGCAGTGCGCACCAATGGCGTAAGTAGCTCATATTATTTATATGTAATCTATATTTATATATGGCCATATTTATGTCTTGCAGAGCGAAAAGAACTTGGAGAATGTAACGCATGAGCTGGCGGTGGGCACGCTCAAGTCCATAACCGACAAGGTGACACTGATTGTGGGCAAAATGCAGCATTTAACCAGCAGCGCATCGCAGCAGTCGTCGGCCGGCGTTGCTGGCGGCCAGTTGTCGCAGCAATCGCAGGCCCATTCGCATTCGCAATCACAGCTGGCAGCAACTCGCCAGCAGCAGCAGCAGGATAATGCAGGTGGGCTTAACAATGTTGGACAAACAGTTGTTGATTCAGCTGCAGTTACAGTCACTGAAACAGTCACTGCTCTAAACACAACTAGTAACACCAACAATATCACCAACACCACCACAATCACCAACAACATCAACACCAACACAACCTTCACCAACAACAGCCACATGCCGCTTGCTGCAACCGCTGCAGATAACAACAGTAGCAGCAACAACAACAATAACAACAACAACAGCAGCAGCAAACACAACAGCAGCAGCAGCAGCAACAACTACAACAACAGTAACAGCAATAGCAACAGCAGCAGCAGCAGCAGCAGCAATAACAACAAAGCAATCATCACACAAACTAGCGCTGCCAGTTCTGTTGTAGCTGCTGCCACAGCTTTTAATGCTAAGCTTGTTGCCATGCCCTTGGCTCATAGCAACGCTGAATTGAATCGCTCCCAGTCACCCCTGCCCAGGCGTAAGCTCCTCCAATTCATTTAAGCCTAAGCAACCAAACTCATAAGCCAAACCAGCCAGCAGCAGCATAAAGAAAAAGCTTCAAGCGAATTTCGCACAACAAGCATTTCCCTTCTCCTTATCTCTCTCTCTCTCTCTCTCTCTCTCTATCTCTCAGTCATGCTATCTCTTTCTAACTGACATACAAACCACAACACAAACAAATGTTTAGGCTGCACGGCTTGCTATGCTTGCGATGAAAGCTGCTCGTACTAACTTTGTTGTTTGTATTCTCTCATCCCAGAGTGCGCATCTCAAATGCCATTTCCCAATGTATTGTATACCCTGTAAACTCACAAATACGCGTATACGAATTGTTTAACTTAAATATGCAGGGCATTTAGCATTTAAGTGCATGATGTAGCATCATATTGTTTTTACTTTCTGTGTGTGTCTATTGAAATTACGAATTTAATTGTATTTTATATATTTGTATATTTTAATGCACTATTTATTATAACGAAAGTTTGTTGTAATTTCGATTTAACAAGCAATTTACGCATTTATAACAGTTCGACTGTATAACAGTTTAACTGGCATACAAATGTGCAAACTGTTATACTAACTGTCCGATGCGCTGCCGCAAGCAGCCCAAAAATTTGTTCTAAGTTTTATATAAGTTTAAGTTCTTTGATTTGAGGGACTTTATTTTGAATGTCTTTATTATATATATATATATATTTCGTTATAACTATATGTTAGTTTCGACTTTATCTGTTGCTGGTGGTACGATCTTACGTTTGATATTTTTTTTTTTTTTTTTTGACTTCTAAGTTTTTAATTTTGTTAAACAATTCTGAATCCGAGAATTCGTTTATACATCTATTAAAACATAAATTCACTTTGAAGAGACGCGACCTCGACTAATTAGCGATCTTCCCACTCTTTCTTTCATGTCTCAAAATGAACGTGTGTGCATAATAACATTATATATATATATATATTTATGTGATTGTGATTGTTAATGTTTATATAAATCCAAAAAAAAAAAAAACAAATTATATACTCGATGAACATAAATTGTGCGGCGCTTTTTAGAGCCCGGCTCGAGATATGCATCGACGAATATTTTGGCGGCGGTGCCTCCAGGCACACCGCGCGCTGTCAGCACAGAGGACATAACCAGGTGAGTGCGACTCCAAGCGCTGCTGCAGTGGAGCAACTGAAGCTTCGCAAAACCCAAAGTGCTGTCAAACTAATTGCAAACTTCTGCTCTTTTCTGCTTGCTTACATTGTTGCCCCCACCTCGCAGGGAACCACGCACCATAACCATACAAAAGGGACCACAAGGTCTGGGCTTCAATATCGTCGGCGGCGAGGATGGCCAGGGCATATATGTGTCATTCATTCTGGCCGGCGGTCCCGCCGACTTGGGCTCCGAGCTCAAGCGCGGCGATCAGCTGCTCAGCGTGAACAATGTGAATTTGACTCATGCCACGCACGAGGAAGCGGCACAGGCGCTAAAAGTGAGTCACCCACCCAACACTCAAATTTATATTAATCTGAATTAATTGCATTCTCTATTTGTGTTAGACATCTGGCGGCGTGGTAACGCTGGTGGCACAGTATCGTCCCGAGGACTACAATCGCTTCGAGGCGCGCATACAGGAGCTGAAGCAGCAGGCGGCACTCAGCGCCGGCGGCTCGGGCACACTGCTGCGCACCACACAGAAGCGTTCGCTCTATGTGCGCGCTCTCTTCGACTATGATCCGAACCGCGATGACGGTCTGCCATCGCGCGGCCTGCCCTTCAAGCATGGCGACATCTTGCATGTGACCAATGCCTCCGACGATGAGTGGTGGCAGGCGCGTCGTGTGCTCGGCGAGAACGAGGAGGAGCAGATTGGTATTGTGCCATCGAAACGACGCTGGGAGCGCAAAATGCGTGCGCGCGATCGCAGCGTCAAGTTCCAAGGACATGCGGCGGCCAATAATAATTTGGATAAGGTAATAAATAACGGCAGCATTTAATTGTTTAAACAATTGCTTACGCTTAATTGTTTACTGCAGCAATCGACGTTGGATCGCAAGAAGAAGAATTTTACATTCTCACGCAAGTTTCCGTTTATGAAGAGTCGCGATGAGAAGAATGAAGATGGCAGCGATCAAGAGCGTAAGTGACAAGCAACAACAACAACAACCAGAACAACCAGAACAACAACAACATGTATAAAACTAACAATAACAACAATACCAATCTGCAACTGCAACTGCAACTGCAACAACTGCAAATGTGCAACTTCACTTGGGTTTTTATATATTTTACTTGCTGTTTTCAATATGCATACAAATATGTATGTGTATGTGTGTGCGTGTGTCTTTCTCTCATACATATGTATGTATGTATGCGTGTGTGTGTTTTTTATAAATATAATTATGCTTTTGTTTATTTATGCTGTTCAAGCTTATTTAAAAATAAACATTATTTTAAATAATATATACGAATTTTATTGTTTATACACGCACACATGTTAAACAATATATTCATTTTAATTTTTATAAATCGAAAATAGTAATTAAGTTTAACAAGTAAGTAAAATTCGGCATTGACACGAATTTGTTTAAAACTTTTGTTTGTTGTTCAGTTGTTCGGCCATTTGTATATGCATTTCATTTGTTTATGATTTTATACTTACTTTATTTACTTTTGTTTAATTTCATATATTGTGTTCTGTTCTTGCCCCCACCACCTACAACAACAACAACAACAACAAATTGCGATGTCGTCACACTAAATCATAAATTACACACACAACAAAAAACATTTACATGGAATTTATAAACACACGCATTTTCTATTATTGTGTGTATGTGTGTGTGCTGTGCTGTGCGTATGTGTGTTGTCCTTATAGCAAATGGATTTGTAAACAGCAACAGTGAACTTGATGTTAACAATGTTAACAACAATCAAGCAAATGAAGCGCAACGTAAGTTTGTGTCTGTGTATATTTATTTATTTATAAATATATACTATATGCAATAGCTTAGTTTTAAATTTAAACTTATAAATGTCTTATCTGTGTACTCTATATATATATATATATACATATATATATATATGTATGTATATTTCCACTTGCTATACTTTATATGTATAAGTTTGATATGCACTTGGTTTATGTTTCAATTGATTGTGTACTCTAAATGTTTAAGAAACGCTTTTGGTTTGGGTCTTCCACACACATACACACACACACACACTCACACACACTTGTGCACACACTACAATTGTTGTATTCATAAAGTAATTTTGTATAGTTAAATGCTAAAAATGTAAATCATACTCATCAATATCATTCAAGTGGACCATGGTTAAGTTACGCAGCGTCAAAATATTGCTAAGCTCTGAAACATACAACAAACCAAACCAAACCAAAAAAAAAAAAAAAAAAACATAAATTGCTTGACTCTGTGCAAATCTTTAAGCATTCATTCAAAAACCAACTGCTCTCTATCTATCTCTCCCTTTTTGTATGAAATGAAAAACAATTCTCATGCTCTTTCATACTTTGATACAACTATAACTATAACATATTTAACTAATTTTAACTGCTGTTCTGTTTACAACTGACCAAAACGTGTTTCTTTTTCGATTCTCTTTTTTTTTTGTGTTTTTTCTTCTCTTCATTTCTTCTAGCTTTTATGCTTTGCTACACACAAGACGATGCCAACGCTGAAGGAGGTATGTACTTGACTATAAACCTGAAGCTTAGAATTTAGATATCATCACACACACACACTACTCACCACACATTATAAACAACACAATTACACACACTAACTAACCACACAACTAAGTTAACAATTACATCTATACATTACATGCATACATACATACATACAAGCATACTATTATTTATTATTTTGTGCATAAATGAACTCACACGTACTTGAGTTTCTTGTATTTAAGTTAACACTCATACTTACTACAACTTTAACTGTAAACATATGTATGTACAATTCCATCTAGTCATCTACTTATGTTTTCTCACTATAATTTTCTTTTGGGTTTTGTGTCAATACTCCTAATTAAGCTATACATAACTGTAGTAATATTATTTTGTATCATTTACAAATGTAGTAGGTTCTGCGATTTAGGGACTTACTTTAATTAAGCTCATTAATATATCTATATATACTTTATTTAAGTTAAATACGCAGCCATAACAAATACAAATTGCATTATTTAAGTTTATGCTATGATAAACATAAAATACGATCAGCATCGATTCATCGATAACGATATGTTCTATGTCTATGTGTTATGATATGATTACATGCTGTTTTATACAGTTGTATGTACATATATAATCGATATGTATCGCAGGGCTATACTGTGTGTATGTATATTAATATCGATAGTATCGATAAGCAGCCATATGTGTGTATTCCTTTGATCTCTTTTGTTAATTGCACACATTTCTACCAAACAGACAAACAACACACTTTAATGTGTATAACGAATCATACAAAAAAAAAAAAAAACAATCGTTTTGAATATTTATCATATAAACAATATCTGTGTTGGTTGTCTAAAAACTTTACATTAGACGCGCATAAGCGATTCATACTGTACTGTACATATTAACATTTATAATATTCATTTCGTTTCTGTTGTTCTTGTTGTGTGTCAAGCTAAGTTAGTTGATAAGTACGCTAATCGATTACTTATCGATCACGCTCTTCAGCTAAGCTCAAGGGTTCGTCGCTACTTAAGGAGTTTTCTCATCTTAGCTTCGTTATATATTTAATCTCACTTCATATTGTAAATAAGCACAATTTGCTATTTGTGTGCTCAAATATCTGCAGCTGAAGTTTCACAGATATTTGTGTACTTTAAATTTGTGTTTCTTAAGCTTTCTTATAACTTTTCCAATCTCTTGTTTTGAACATCACCTCTCAACATGTTTAATACCTACACAAACAAACTCACACACACACACACACACACACACACACACACACATACGCAGTCACGTCAACTAGTTCATTGAAAACAATCTTGCAGGTTTAATGAATCTCTACATCGATAATTAATCTTGTTTATCTTTTTCTTTCTTTTTCTTTAATAATCAAAATAACTTCTATGTTATTAACTTAACCATTATGTGTGTGTGTGTGTGAATTATTTACAATATTTTCGTTCAACTTCTATATATATATATATCAAATATATATATATATATTATCAACTGCTTTCAACTATTTTCTGCTGCCTACTGCTCTTAAACGACTCAACTACTACTATTACTACCACTACTACTACTACTATAACTACTACTGTTTAATTTACTGTGTGTTTTCGCTATGTTTGATGATACAAATATTTTTACAAATTACTACGAACAATTTACAAAAATATACATCTCTCTCTCTTTATATATTGTTAATATAATGTTATTTATATTCTCTGTTGAAACAAAACAATTCTTTTCTAAAATGTTTATATACATATACTATATATTAATTAACTCATGCCCATTTAAAATTATTATATAAACTATACGTATATTTGTTACAATCATGCGTTCGATCTCATGTTACTGCGACAACAACAACAACAACAACAACAACAACTACTACTAAATTTGTCTACTACTATCTCAACCCCGAACAACACCTACTACTACTACTACTACCAATTCTACTACTACTACTACTACTGCTACCAATCGATCGATATGTCGCACAGGCGAAATAATCTACAGAGTGGAGTTACCCGATATGGAGCAGATAACTTTAATCTACTTGGAGAATAATGATGCTGACTATCGTAAGTCGAGCAACTAAAACAAAAACAAAACAAAAATCAAAAACAATTACAAATCTTTTGTGTAAAAGAACCAAGCAAACCTTAAACAAAAAATGCAACAATAATTGCCTAAAAAAAAACAATATACAATTATCAAAGCTTATGTTTCTTAAACTAGGATTTATTCCAGAGCAATATTAATTATATTTATATAAACATTTGTTAAACATATAATTTTTTTCAAACTGAAACCGAAAGCAATTTTGTCCTTTAAGCGCTGGTCACATGCCCCCCCCCAAAAACTGTTGTCCTCTTGCATAACTATCTCTATCTATCTATCTTGCTCTCGCTCTCTCTCTCTCTATCTCTCTCTGTTCTTATCTATCTCGCTCATGTGCTCTAGCTCGAGCTTTACGTTTATCTTCAAGCGTTTGTTGTAAGCGCAGGTTTCTAATAGAAGCTTTTATGTTTATGTTTATGTTTTGAGTAATTTTGATATGTTTATAATTTTGTTGCTGAAGGCCTCGAATATCAGTTTAGACATTTACTTAGTTAATCAGCTTACTTTGCCTGCTCTATCTAACGTTATGTTCATTTTGCTTTCATACAATATTGTGAATTGCCCTTGGCTCATGAACTTGATTTTCAAAAGGCATGAGGCAACCACTCGGCAGATCTTCACAACTAGCCAGCACTATTTAATTAATAGTTAATGCAACACCAACACCAACTTGTCCTGTAGAACTTACACACACTTACACACACGTTTAGGCGCAACATTATCTCATGTCCAGTATTAATTAAAAATAGTTAGTTTAACACTTATGCAGAGTTGCAAACTCCAAACTCTCTACACTTGCTGTTGTGTTTCTTTTTAATTTGTTTACAACAAAGTTAGTGCAGTGAATTCTTTTGATGCCCTTAGACTCTTTAGAGTGCTCTCAAGTATTATTTTTAATGATGGGGGAAAGAAATTTCTCTTGGGTTTGCTATTTTTTTTATGCTGTGCTTTGTCCATTTGCCTTTGCGCATTTAACTAATCATGCAATCCAAGCAAATTAATTGTAGCAATCCACACCAGATAGTTGTAACGTTACGTTCATTTATCGTTATCGTTATCGCCATTGCACGCACACATTGCCATCGATAAACACAGAAGCCCAGAAGCAACACCTGTAACTATCCAAAAATACCGCCCAAGCAAACGAAATCGAAATCGAAATTGAATTTCTAATGAACTTTATTATATGTACATATAGTTTATTCTCTCTCGGATTAACTAGTTAATTAAGTTGAGCAGAGGGAATTTGGCATTAGTGTACACAAGAATTGTTTATAAAGTTTATAAAAACGCAATAATTATAATAATTGACAATAAAAATAAGCAAACAGCAAATTTTGTTTGATTTATCATGCAAAAGATAAAACTTCATTGTCATACACACACAATAAACAATACAATTAGTTTATAATTTAACATACATACGATCTATATAACAAAACTACTCCCTGACATGCCGAGACAGAGTGAGTAAACTATCAAATTCTAAGCTGTGTGTGCCAACCAACAAAAGAGAATAAGAATCAAACGTTCGTTCGTTCGTTCGCAACTCTTGTTCTCTCGATCCTAGGCTTAGTTGTAGCTAGTACCTAAGTTAAGTTACTTACTATATATACATATACATATGTATGAATATTATAGCGCGCAATTTCAATGTTTCTCTTAATGTTGTGTTCGAACCATTTTGTTTGTTATAATTTCAATTTTCGAGTCTGAGTATCTTAAGTAAGTAGCAACTGTAACTGCCTTGAGTTCTGTCCAATTAAAACCTGTATGTGTTTTATATTTTATACTGTATGTATGTATGTATGTTAATTGTGTATTTGTTGCACTACTCTAACTATATATATTTTGTCTGTGACTGTTAACGCATTAAACTATAGCAAAAGATAAACCACCATATGCCATTTTCATAACAATTCCTTAACAATAATATTACACTTCTTAAGTTTAACCCCCATTGCTGCACTCCGTATACAAGCTAGAGATTTTTATAGAACTTAACCTCTTGTTTTTGATTTATTTTTACTATTTTACTTTACACATTTATTTCCTTTGTTTATGCTTTGTTTCGAGCCTAGCTGACGCCTTAACTATTTTACATTTTGCTAAATATTTAATAACGAGAGCGCATAGTTAAAAAAAAAAAGAAAAAATGCTTACTAATCAAGTTCCAAGTTACCAAACTGACAACAATTAATTTAATTATTACAAATTTTTTCAACTAGCTCTCTCTACTCTCCTTTCTATTTCTATGCCGAGTTTAGAATATAACTGTAAAAAAAAACCCCCACACCGGTTTGATTGTTTCTATCAAAAGAAAATACTAAAAATAAAATCCATTATACCTAACCTAGCCGCCCCCCCGCCAGCCAGCCAGCCAGCCACGCCCCCACAACCGCCCAGCCTAGCCCTGCCTAGCCCAGCCCCTTCCCCCCGTTGTCCTCACTCATTTCTGATACATCTTTGGTTTCGCACCCGCACAATACCTAATAGCAATGCCTACTATGCTTACAGCTTCCGAGGAGAACGTGCTGTCCTATGAGGCCGTGCAGCGTTTATCCATCAATTATACACGCCCCGTCATTATACTGGGGCCACTCAAGGATCGCATCAACGACGATCTAATATCCGAATATCCCGACAAGTTTGGCTCCTGTGTGCCACGTAAGTAGCAACGCATCAAGCAATCAATCAGTCGAGAAACTAATCCAATCTTACTTTACTTTGCAGACACCACACGACCCAAGCGCGAATATGAGGTCGATGGTCGGGACTATCATTTTGTGTCTTCACGCGAGCAAATGGAGCGCGATATACAGAACCATCTGTTCATCGAGGCGGGCCAATACAATGACAACTTGTATGGCACATCTGTGGCCAGTGTGCGCGAGGTGGCCGAGCGTGGCAAGCACTGCATACTGGACGTCTCGGGCAATGCAATCAAGCGGCTGCAGGTGGCCCAGCTCTATCCGGTGGCGGTGTTCATCAAGCCCAAGTCTGTGGACTCGGTGATGTAAGCAATCCAAAACTCTTAGTTGAGGAGCAGCTACTAATTGTCTTTAACTTTGGCATAGGGAAATGAATCGTCGCATGACCGAGGAGCAGGCCAAGAAAACATATGAGCGCGCTATTAAGATGGAGCAGGAGTTCGGCGAATACTTTACGGGTGAGTCCCGACTACAGTTCAAGCTAGTTAGCATTTATTTATTTATCATTTCATGGTTCATGCTCAGGTGTTGTTCAAGGCGATACGATTGAGGAAATTTATAGCAAGGTGAAATCAATGATTTGGTCGCAGTCGGGACCAACCATTTGGGTACCATCGAAGGAATCTCTATGACCAACAGCCACCACTACATGGACACTGCCGCCTCGAGTACGTTGTCGACCTGTCTCGAGAACAACAACAACAGCAACAACTGTAACAGCAACAACAGCCAATCAGCTGCAACAAAGAACGTCGCACTGATGCACTACAACGACGCCAACGATCGTTTCGACAACAGCAACAGCAGCAACAACATCAACAGCAAGAACAGCAATAGTAACAGCAACAACAAAAGCAGCGGGAGGAACTACAACAACAACAACCATAGCAGCTACAAGCAGCGCAAGGACAACTATAATGCAACTACATGCCGCTGATGATAACCATGATGTGTCTATTGTCTAGGCCCCAACACTTAGTCTAAATAGTTGTTACTTGTTGTTGGCTGCATGTGTGCCTTGGTCCAAGGACGAGTTGATAGCGAGCGAGCGAGATAGAGTTAGAGTGAAAAAGAGAGAGCGCGTGCGTCGGCTGTTTAGTTTTAGTTAGAGCAAAATTGATGAAACGTTAAGCAAAGCATATTAAGATTTAAGATCAAAGCGAATGGAGAGCAATTGTAAGAGAAAGCACACACAACCACACACACACAAGCACACACACACACACACACACACGCTCGTTAAGCGCTAGTGTTGTTTGTTTATGTTGATGTTTATATATATATGAGAGTTATATATGAGAAAAGTTAGTTATGTTATGACGCTATTGATTGATTGATACATAGGCTACATATGTAAACTCTTTTTAAGTGCAACTAGCGTCTGATATATATATATATATATATATGATGTATATGGGAATAGCAATTGAAGTTGATTCAGTTGGCGCATACGACTTTATATACAAGCAAATAGTATATGGGTATATAGAGATATGACACGTTAAGTTGGTGCATTTGTTGTTAGATGTATTTGTATTTTTGCCCCCTCCCCCAAACTACCACTGACCCCGTACTACTTACTATTCGAGAGAGAACTCCACGCGCCTTTGCCTAAATGCAACAAACACACACACACACACACACAAACACAATTGTATAAGAATTATAATATGCATATAAATATTTACATATATAGTATATTTATATGCAATTCACCTACATCTTAACATGTATGTACACACAAATACAAATACAAATACCATATAGCCTAACGATTATAGTAAAGCGTCAGCAGCGAGAGATCGAGCGAGAAAGCCACAGAGTTTGTTAGAGAGCAGTTACTTCTTTCAATGCAAAAAGTCATTTTACTACTTAAACAAACACACACATACACACGCATACATACATACATGTTTATATAACGATCAATATACCATATACACATATAGTATATAGTTAAACACACACACACACACACACACCGATACGGTTTAATTTTACAATTTGAATATGCAAGAACAACTCAAATACCCTCAAATGGTATTGAACATTTATAAATATACAATTTTTTTTAATGGCAGCAAACAATTAGCTAATGTTTATGAAATTATAGACAACGCACACATATAAACTGTTATCCATTTAACTTCAAACTCCCTCTAATACATACATATACATATTTACAGCAAATCAAAAAGTTGAGAAATTTAGTAAAATTTAAATATTTTCTTTTGATACTTGCATCAAATTTAGTTTCTCTGCTTTGAGTTATTTTTTTTCATTTTTTTTCTTTGATTTGTTTGTGTTGTGTATGTTATACAATCATTTTTTTCATAGCTTTAAATACGCTATTTACATTTCTTATTTAATGCAAAAGTATTTACCTATTCTTATGATTTTTTGTGTATTTTTTTATGTCCTTATTTTGTATATTATGCCTGCTTGACAAAACAATATAACTAAACAGTATATATACAAAATATAAATATATATTATTTTTTTTTTTATTCAAATTGTACGTAAACAAAAGCGCATTGTTGTAATTAACAGAAAGCTACAAACACTAAACGAAACCCTAAGCGAATTATATTAATTTAAATCTAAACAAAACAAAACCGTAAATGTAATAAAATGAATAAAAAAAAAAATCAAACAAAAAAATACATTTCATTGAAAACTTGAAACTTTTTAATCGATTTACAAGCCCTAGTTAAGGATTAAACGCGTGTGTAGTGTAAATTGATGTAAGCACAGTCAAAAAACAAAGAATTATACAAAAATCAGTTATAAATACAAAAGTTTGGCAAACAACAATGAATTAAATAATCAAATTGAGGCTTTTGTGCTGAAATGCTGAAATAATCTAGGACTGTGTGGATAGTAAGGGTACCAGAACAAAAGCTGCAAACAAATCTAATTGTTAAGAGATCACCCAATGTGTTATAAATCTTAGACAAATGCGAATTAGTGTTTTGATATTCAGATTTCAGATATATAGAACTTGCACACACACAACTTATCACACATACTATATGATATATATATACAAAATAGACTTAATTTTTTTGTTACAATTCAATTAACTATAGATAACGCTATCTATTCACACACACACACACACACACATAGACACACGAGCCTTAGACACGCGTCTGTGTAAAGTTAAATCAAACGGAAAGCAATTTAAAGTACATGAAAGTAAAGAGGACATGCATACATATGTACATGCTATATGTGTGTGTGTATGTATGTGAGCAAGTCCAAGAATAAAAACAAAAACTCTAAAAAAAAACAGCAAAACAATTTAAATCAATTAAATGTTTTGTATTCAATTGAAAGTCTTCAAAAATACATGAAAGTTTATGCTAGTTACTTACATATACATATATGTATATATATGTATGTATGTACATCACTCCAAATGGTAAATGGTCTGTTTTTTTTTTATTCTTACATAACATATACTATTTATAATACTTAGTAAAGGTAACTTGTTCCAAAGCCTTAAATGCATACATTTATAACATATTAATGCATTTACACACACACACACACACACACATGCATAAATACAGTTACATAGCTTACTCATGAAATGCCCTCAATTTGTAAAACATAACCTCAATTCAAATCAATAACAATTTCTTTGATGTAGCCGCTTAATTAATAACATATTGAAATTTATATAAACCAAATAAACGTATTTCGGCTACATCAGGAAAACAATTTGCAATGAAAAGCATTTCATCAAAATGGTGCCTTTATTCAGTTATTGTTGTTGTCAGTATGCAAAAGGAAATTAAAAGAAAAGTAGTTTATATATAGAGCAAATGAAAAAAAAACAAAATTTACAAAGTAAAAATTTATAAATATATAGCACAGCAGCTAATTATTATAAACAAGCAAACAAATTGAATGCATTTTGCTGCTGTTTTTGTTACATCAACTGCAAAGTCCCATACAGCAAATTCATATTGCATTCTTTAAAGTTTAATGTTCAAGTTTACTTTGTTTATTTCTTAAAAACACGTTGCATGCGAGCAAGCACATAAATTGATACAAAAAATATACGTTATTGTGAATAATATGAAAAAAAAAAACAATACAAAAATGAATTGAGAAAAAGAAAAGATTCAATTGCCTTTTAAAGTTAAATAATGTGTTATTGTTTATCGGTTATTGGGCATATGCATAACTATAAGTGCTTTATACTAACATTTAATTTAAGTTTCAACTCATATACCAAAAGTTGTTAAGTAGCTAAAGATGAACACACACACACACACACACACACACATACATTTGTTCATCAAAATAGTTACATCAGTTAGTAAAACGCTCAGCAATTTAAATTGTATTTAATGTTGATGAACATACATACTTGTGCACAAATTGATGTACACACACGTACATCATGCACGTATGTATGTATGTATGTAAGTAGGAATGCACATTATTATACACATGCATACATACATACGACAAACCAACAAACATACATATATTCTTCTAGTTTTAGCGAAAAAACAATTTATGAACTCCCCCCTTACATGATGTACTTCTATTGTTTATGATTTAATTGTTCATCAGTCAATGATGCAACAGTTTTCGTAATAAACAAACAATTCAATACGTAAATAAATAGTTTATATCAAAGTGGATGCAACTGTAAGTAGGGTAAGATAACTTAGTACAAAAATCTTTTTAAATCAGAAATTTCTGCGCCTGGTCAGCAGCTGAAGAACAGGCGAACAGAAATAAGCAGCACAAGTTCTTCAAAGTTAAACTGAGCTACAAAAAGGTTTCTTTATAATATAAAAGCTTTATTTTAATTCACTGGACTTTATATTATAATAATTATACATAGATTATTGCTGATTTCTGTGCGCCTGTTACACAAACAAATTTGTTGCAGGCAAACGCTTAAATCGAAACATTTATTTAAAAAAATTGTTTATTAATTCAAAATAGCAAGCGTTCGTCTAGCAAATAGAATAGAATCTAAATAGCTGTTTATGCATTGCAACTATGTCGTGTACTAGTTGCTAGACAATTAGTGTAATTACTTAAACAAGGCTGGCTGTTGATTAATGTAGCACTTTGCATGCGTCATGATGTAACGATTAGGGTTGGACTGCGGGTGGGTGGCTGGGGGTGTTGCGCAGATAGAGATCGAATTGCACGAGCGTTATGAAATACGAGAATGCCGTGACGGTTATGACATAAATGAGTCGACGATCCAAATGCAGCAGCCCGCACAGCATGGGCAAGCGCTGCTTCAGCAGCAGCAGCGAAAACTGTTCCAGCTGCAAGCAGAGTGAGTGAGAGAGCGTTAGAGAGCGTTAGAAGAGTGAGACGTACCTCCCGCTCTAGGCTGGGCAAGTGCTGAGCGGTTTGATTGCAAAACTCGCGCAGCGTTTGCGCCAAGTTGCTGAGCTCCTGCTTGATGTGCTCGTTGATGAGCGTCACCACATAGGTGTCCAGATAGAAGCCCAGCGCGTAGGCGGCGCTCAGCAGCACGGGATAGGAGACGTCCGCCAGCGTTTGTGTGGCCAGCAGACTGAAAATGGTAAACAGATTGGTTAGATTGTTGATCAGCGTGGCCAGCATAAGTCCCAGCAGCTGCGTCTGATGCAGCCGAAAGCTTTGGCCATAGAGCGCTAGAATCTGCTCGCAATGCTGGCGCAGCAGCTCGACGCGTTCGCTAAGGCAGCAGCTGCGCAGCAGCGCAATGCCGCGACGCTGGCGTTGCAATTGCTGCAGCAGTGGCAGCAACTGTTGCAGCTGCAAGTGCAGCATCTGCAAATACTTCAGCACGCTTGCGGTGATGTAGTAAAAGTAATCCGCCATGTTCTCCGTATAGTTCCAAAGCACAAAGGCATAGATGGCATAGTGAACGCGCAGTCGGCGCGACAGCTGCGCCGCTGCACTATCCGCAGGCGGGGCAGCCACAGCCAAAATGCTGCACACCTGTATGAGCATCATGAAATTAATAAGCCAGAACTTCAAGTACATAAACACCTCGAAGCGACGCCGCGGCCAGTTGTCCAGCTGATAGCCGGCGAACTGCTGCTCCAGACGCGCGCGCTGCAGCGTGCAACGCGCATTGATGCCACTGAAGTGAAACGTATTCGCCACATAGGTCACAATCACTGTCACATACTTGATCAGCGTGTTGGCAAAGGACACATAGAGCAGCAGCTGCATGCGCCGGTCCTGCGTGTCCATCAGCGCCGCATAGTTGTAGCCAAAGTAACAGGGCAGCGCCACAATTAGCAGCAGACTGAACACATGACTGTAGCCAATGAGCAGCAGCTTCAGCGGCCGTCGCAGCGGCTTCTGTGGCAAGTAGTCAATGATCACCTGGCCATAGATATTCGCATAGATGTGGCCGTATCTATAGAACTTGTGCTCGTGTCGCTCCCAAAAGCTGCGCTTGGCTTCCCTTGAGTCCTTTGGCTCGGCCACGCGCATGTTGCCGCGCGCCTGTTCATGCCACACTGCGGCAGGCAGCACTTCAGTTGCCTAGCAAGCAGGCGAGTAAGTAAACAACGCTATGCTTCAACTAGCTGCAAATTAATTAATTTATAGCCTGACGCACTAGGCGTGCATTGAACCGAAATCAAAGCCCAGCAGTGAGAGCTCATAATGGCTCAATAATTAGAATTGATTATTTAAATTGAAACTGAAATTAAATTACCCTTTCGATATTATTAATTATTATTATATTAAAAAATGCACTTCACAATTAATTTGCAACTTTACTTTATTTTGAGTTCAATTTTTGATTATGCTTTAGGTTTTGATTTTTACTATATGTATCATATATATAATACGCTAACTACTTTTAAACAAGCTGGGAATATAATTTGAATCAATTAAGTTGCTTCTTTGCATTGCAGCTCATTGACAGGACTTGGCCAAGGCAATGATTGAACCCGAAGTTTGCAGTATCTGGAAATCAAAGTGCAGCTAGTGAGAGTCGCTCCTATGGAAAGCTGAGAGCACTTACGGCAGCAAAGGTGGCCAGCGAGGGACAGAAGAAGGGCACTGTCATGGTCAGAGCTCGTTGGGAGCGCATCATAAAGAGCCGCACATAGACGCGCTGCCTGGGTGTGCACAGCTGCCAAGGACACATGCCCATGGCCGTAGCGAGATGAGAGCTCTGCCAAAGAGAGAGAGAGAGAGAGAGAGAGACAGCAGTGAAGTGCATTCAAAGGTGAGTGGAGTAACTTACGCTCTCGGCGACCAGCGTGCCGCCATAGCAATAGATGAAGAGCTGACTGAGCGCAGCCACAGTGTAGACCATATAGAGGAGCATGTTCAGTAGGTCGTTGCCACCCATCGTGAGCAGATCGAAGATGCTGAAGCCAATGACCAAGCTGGCGGACATAAAGTGCGCCATGGTGATGATCATATAGCGTTGCCGAAAGAAATGCGTTAGCCTCAAGATCACATTGTGGCGCCTCACGAGCGCCACCATAAACTTCTCAAACTCCCCATCGCTGGCCAGCGTAGCAACTAAAACAAAGCAGCTGCAATTAGAACTCAATTAAGATTCAAAGCTTTGTGCGCTTCACCTTGGCGCTGATAGGGCTTGAAGTAGGCACGCAGATCGCATTCCATGGACTGAAAGAGCGTGGCCATGTGCACACAGTACTCAAAGTAGAAGCCATCGCAGCCGGCAAACATAAAGATCGTCGTATACGCAGTGTACCCGCTAAAGACGTAGGTGAGGGGAAAGAAGGGCGCGCCGAGCAGAAACTGGGGCATGCTGCAAAATATAATAGAACAAATAATATTTTCAAAATATTAGCGCATGCTTAAGAAATTGTTTTCTCTATTTAAATAATAGATAACATTGTCAACTTCTTTTCACAGCTATCAGCAACCGTCTAAAAATAAAAGCTTCGTTTTTGTAAGTGATTTTGAAGATCTACATGAACTCTTACACACTTTGATTGAGCTGCGTTGGGACTACAGCACACAGGTAAGTACACTCTTGAGCATAAGTATTTAGACAAACATGTGCCGATCCTTTATTTTGTGAGTGTTTATGTTGAAATTTGTTTCAAATCTTAGCCAACGCCTTTGACAGACATGGTAGGCTAACAGTTTAAGAAATTGCAACAAATATAAATGAATATTATACAGCTGCAGACTTTGTATATATAAAAAGGTATACAGCTAACTTTGGCACCTTATGCTTGTCAGAATACTTTTCCCAACCAAAGTGTGTGGCTCTTTGTTATCAAACTTGAGCCTTAGCTTAGCTGAACTTACGTCATATTGAAGGGCATATTCCAGACAATGTCCTGCTGCGATCCCTGCAGATAGAGCAGCAGTGGCAACAGCAAGGGCATCAGATTATATGTGCTGGCTGTGGCGAAGCCCGCCGAGAGCGGCCAGAAGTTAATGCGAGCCGCCATGACCGAGTGCTGGTGCAGTATCAGTCGCTTCTCCATCGTTTGATCCTGCCTGCGGTAGAGCAGCAGCTTGAGCTGCTTCAGCACATAGCACAGATCGTGGCGATAATAATGCATCAGGCACATCTTGAGCAGCGTGACCGCCGAGGTGCCCGCCGGGCAGAACGTCTCCAGCGCCATGTCCAGCTGCTTGTTCTGCGCAAAGACAAAGCCCGCATGCAGTTCGGTGGCCACACCTATGCCCAGCACCAAGAAATGAAACAGCGCTCGCCAGGGTATTTTTCCACCCTCCCGTGGCCAGCAGCCGAGCAGGTCCAGGCACAGTCTGGGCACGGCAAAGAAATAAAGCGACAGCGGCTGATTCGAGCGCAGAAAGCGAAAGTCACAGAGAGCAGCAGGCATCTTGGTCAGGACACTCTTTGTTTGGTCTGGGGCACAGGCTTTAGCTTTTATATGCGCACCGTGGGCTAATTGTCTGCAATTAGCAATTACCAAAAGTTTCAAAGTTACGCAAGCTGCGCATTCTCACAATTTATCATGCACGCATTTCGCATACAGTAGGCATTCTATATAAGCAACTCAGCTGCAGCTACTTTGAGAGCAATGTGGCAACAAAAAAGTTGCAAAGACACCGATGGCTACAGTAGAATTTAGCTTGCACTTATTGGAATGTTTACAGTAGCTGCAAATTGCAAGCAATTTAAAGTTTTTAATTGTTAAACCTATAAAAGATTTGTCAAGGACAATCGTCAGTGTAGGACTATAGTGTGTATATGTAGCTTAGCTATTTATTTATGCAACATTAGTGACTAAATTTATTATTTATTTTATTTTCTCTGCTCTTTATGCTATTTTTTAATAAGCTGAGCCGCTCTTCTCTGTCTCATATAGTCGAAACTTAAATATATCCAAAGCTACTCTTTGAAAATTGATTAAGACTGCTCTTAAGTTTTTATTGAACTTTATTTTAGCATCAAAATCAAGCTTTTCCTGCTTCGTCTAACTGCTCTATATATAGTTGCTCATTATTCTATAATAATTTATATATATTATTGAAAACTTTTTAGTAATAATTTTCTTTTATCGTCGACTGTGCATGGTTCACATTAAATAATTAATAATATGCATCTAAATTATATTTGCTCGCTTGTGTTCTATTTTCTTAACTTTCTAATCCGAGTAGCCATTGTTTTGAATTTTTATTTTAAACATAGCAAGCCATACATTTGCCTTGTCGTAGCTTTTGAACGCTTTTGAAATCACTTTAATTTTAGATCTCAAAACATTGGCATCAGCAAAATTAACAAAACATTTTATTTATTGCACGAGCTAGGAAATAGTTTTATTTTAACTCGAAATGATGGCCAGCTATCGTGTATTGAGCTACGATGAATCACAGGACCTCGACGAGTGGCTGGCCAAGCGTAAGCTGGTGTTGAATCATCGCACCCGCTGCACCCTCTGCGATGTGGTGAATGTGGCCAAGCTGTTCAAGGATGCCGTGCCCGATCTGGTGGACTTGCGCAAGTACACCTCGCACTGCAGCGTGGCCCTGAAGCTGGCCAACTGGCGCATCTTCAATGATTCGGTGTTGCGCAAACTGAAGATTAGTATGCCGGATGACGTGCTGCAGGAGCTGGCAGCAGGACAATTGCATGCAATGCGTCTGGTGATGTTCTTCCTGATGCGCATTGAGCAGGACAGATACAGCATGGAGCCACTGTCGCAAGAGCTAAGCGACGTGGAGCACGAGCTGCTGGAGCAGCAGCAGGAGCCTGCTCTTGAGAAGAACGGCATGGTAACCCTGGCCAAGTATGAGGAACTGGTGCGCGAGGTGAAGGTAATGGATCAGTACATTAAATCGACTGTGCAGAAGGTTGAGGATCTGGAGAACGTCATACGGAGCAAGGATGGCCACATCAAGAAGCTAATGGATCAACTGAACACACTCACTGTACGCATTTTATCCATAGATAATGCCATCAATGAAGACGACTATTGATGATGAGATGACATGAAGTGCCAATAAACAATGACACACTTTGTTAAATATTATTTTAGTTATGTCCTACTATTTTAATTGTACTGACCAGCTAAGCAACACAACCAAAGGAGCAACAACAACAACAACAACATAAACAACAACAACTTAAACAAAAACTCTGTAAATAAATTGTAAATTCGCATGAGCAGCAAATCAACAACAACAACAACAAAAGTGCATTATAACTACAACAACAAAGCTAAACAAATAGTTAAGCTTAGCTCAAAGGAAATTTACTAAATTTGTATGTTTTATAATTTGTATGCAATTTATTTATTTGATGTCGAATACGCACAGTTGACAGCTTAAGAAAATTATTACAAAACAATTATTTAAAATTTATTAAGCTAACAATAATAAGTCTTTGGAATCTTGGATATGAGCTAGTGTTAAATAAGATAAATTTAGCCGCTTTATATACATTTAATGATATTTATTTATAATTTCCAACTTCTCGTACTCATTGAATTTTGAATCTTCGCTTGCTGCTGTTCACCTTGACAAAAAAGATTCTTAGGTTTATAAAAATGAATTTGAATAAGCTTAAACTTATATAAAACGCCAAATTGACATTTTATTGCTAAGCACAAGCTACAGTAGTATGTATTAGTGTGTGTGTGTGTGTGTGTTTGTTCTAAGTATTTTTGCAAATTGAATCAACGCTAATTGAGCGCGCACAGAATTTTTGCTATTTTGTAGTTATTACTAAATCGCAGCAAGTTGCTGCGCAGCTAGCGAGGGGCAGCTAAGAGGGTTGTTCAGTAGCCTAAAGGGGTAGCTACATATGTATACATGAGAGCTTTGGCACTGGCACTGGCACTGAAACTGGCACTGCCACCTGAACATTTGCTGCAGCCCACAGGCAAGTTGCACGCAAACCAATTACAAAAAATTGAGGCAAAGTCGAGCAGACAATTGAGAATGACGATTATGACGATATGGCAATGTGATGATGATGATTATCATAGCTGGCATTGTTTTTAAGCCTTTAAGCTGACTGTACATCAGCTGATGTATGTCTGTCCGTCCGTCCGTCGTTCGTTCGTTTGTCCGTGAGTTCGGGGGGCTGGCACCAGAGCGCGCACATGCCTATTAAACTAGCTAAGTGAATTATATATGGTGCATGCATATTTATATAGTTATGTATGCAGAAGTTAAACAATTCAATTGTTCGAAAGCAGCAATTGTTTAATATTGCTGTGGACCCTCGACTATGCTTAGCCTTAATTACGCATACGCCGCGTTGACAAGCAAAATCAAAATCAAGCGTGACACGCGCCTCTTACTTAGCAACGAACAGTTAACTTTGTATTTGCTATCAGCGCAAGTTTATAAACAAGCCTATAAAATTATGTTGAGCGCATGACGATTGTTAATTAAGCGCAAAACAAAAATAAATTCACTAATTCGAATGTACAGTGGGCTTAATGGCTGCAATTCTCAATATATGCAAGCAGTTCAAAGCATAAGCTTAACAACAATATTTATATTTATTTATTATGCTGCCAAATTTAGTTGCAGCTGTGCGCTCTTGTTTACTGTACAGCTTTTATTTGCTGCTGTGTGTCTATTTTTAGCTATGTTGACATTCCTATTTATGCGTGGGAAATTGTAGCACATGAAATTGAGCTTTTCTCAATTGGAAGCACACAATTTATGCGTTGCAACTGGAACTAATGGACAGGAAGTGGCAGCCACACAAGCCCAGGGCTTTGTATTTACAACATATGCATGTAAATTCGCATTCGTTTATCTAAATGTGAAAGCCTCGCATCTCTAATTAGCACACGCCTTTGACTTTTTGTATTACTTCTTCACCAGCTTTTGTCTCTCAGACATCATAAATCACATCGCACCTGGGCTTCTACCTGATTTGCCTATAAAAGCCGCTCGGGCTGCACTTTAGCTGCACAGTCTGTCATTCAAAAAGCAATCGCATACTTATTTACATTACAGACTGATGTAAATATGTATTTAGCATATATAGCTTGCAATAATAAAAAAATTGCCATAAATTGATTTGCTGCGTGCGTGTTTTTATAGCAACGACATTGCGTGAGAATTACGATAATAACTATAATTAATTGAACAATAACAAATTGCTAACAACGTACTTATATGCAATATGGATTTAACGTAAGTTTCAGCAGGAGATTTTAATAGAATATATTATTTATTTTAAAGTTAGTTTAATGTGAACCCAATTTAATATGCAAAATAAATTAGTTGCAAACTAAAGTCACTCAGTGTAAATTGGCTAAGCAGTTCCCAATTTCTGTAGCTGCAAATTAATGCTGTGCACATTATCGAGCTGCCACTGTACTTAAAAGACAATTGACAGTAATGCGAAAATTTCCCAGCATTTTTACACTTTAAGCTTCAACTGCTTTATTCAATCAATTCATACATATATAATTTTATCAAATAAATTATACAAACTGTGTCTGCCATTTAGCTTAAGATGTTTTCAAAAATTTCCGTAGGCATAATTTCCATGCTAAGAGTCTTACACTTTACAAATACAAATGCATTTGTTTATTATTTTCGCTATCTTTGTATTTGCTTTTAACCTGCTGAGAGTGCATAGGCAAATCTAACTAATGATCTATTACTTGTCTTGCTTTCTCATGCAATTTCAAAACACACAGCTGGAGAGGGCTTTAGATGCAAGAGGAGAGATGTAGTGGGTGCGTTGATAACGAAAACAGCGAGAGCGATATTGCCGGCTAAAGATTAAGCGATGTGCAATGTTTTTATCCAAGTAGCTATCGTTAGCTAAGCAAATGAAAAAAATCAAATTTCATTCAAAGTGATATGTTTCCAATAGAGATTTAAGCTTGAGCCAATGCCTAACCACAATTGTCACGCGCTCATCTCTAAGTAGCGGGACTTTTGAGCACACTGATCAAGCAGCGAGCAGAACTGCGAACTGCGAACTGCTGACAAAAAAATATGATAGGCGCATGCGTTGGCGTTTGCTCTGGGCGCACCGCTGCCAGCGTCGCAGTCGCAGTCGCTGCCGCTGCTTTTGCTTTTGTTTTATTGCTGCCTTCAATGCGGCTGTCCGTTTAGTTTTAGTTATAAGAAGCAGCAGCACCAGCAAATGTAATACAAAACAATTTATTCTTGTTCTAGCTGCTGCTGTTATTGTTGTTGTTGTTGTTGTTGCTGCTTTTAGTTTTTAGTTTGTCGTTATAAATTGCGTTGGAATAACGGATACCAGCTTAGTCGTGTGCCAGTAACGCTTACGCTCGCTCGCAAGCAAAAAGTCCAGAACAGAACCCAAGCATACCCCAAGCCCAGGCCCAAGCAACCCCTCGATCCAGAGCAACAATAAAACGCCAAGGTGCGCTCAAGCCTCATACAGTCGTCACCAGTAGTCGCCAACAGTTCTAACAGTTTCTCAAATTCGCTACTCAAATCATTAGCACCATGTCGGCCAGAATTTTGGAGGATTCGCCCAATGCGCACATCAACAAGACCCTGCTCGATCGCTATCTGTCGCTGCCGCTCAAGGAGAACATTGTCCAGGCCACCTACGTCTGGATCGACGGCACCGACGAGGATCTGCGCTGCAAGGATCGCACACTCGATTTCATTCCCAACAGTCCAAAGGGTGAGTGACAGCTTAACATTATGAAAATAAATATCAGAAATTTAAGAATCAAGGATTAGGCTTTACAAAAAAAAAAATTAATTTTGCTGAAATAAATATCCTTAGTCTGCAACTATGAATAAATTCTATAGTAATTACTTAAATCTTTTAAAGTCTTTGTCTAAAATTTGGCTTATAATTTTTCTATTATTAATGCTCCTACAAATATTAAAATATTTAGCAAGAATAGTCCAAAGCAAACTTCAATTTTACTACATACATATAGAACTTGTTTATTTATAGGTATGCACATACTTTAATATAAAGTATTATGTAAACTTGAAATTAAATTTTCTTTAGCTAAACAAATTCCCATAGTAACTCTTTCCCATGCCCAAAATGTAACTCGTTTAACACATCCGCAACAATGAGTTATATTATTTTTGAAACGTAAGCACCGCTATTTTTTATAACTGCTACTCAGACTGCTACAAAATTCATTCATACACTGCAAATAGTATTTCAAAAAGTAAATAAACTTTTGTGCGAACTAACGTCAAAGGTTTGCCGACATTTGACAGTTAGACGCAGATTAGAATTGCTTTAATAAATGATTAGGTAATTGCCATAAACGCAGCGATTTATATTTTCCCCGACGGGGGTTTAATCAATAGTTATCAATTTATAGCGCAGTTAAATTCACCTTTGAATTTGGATGACACTACGTCTGGTCGGCACTTTGCTGAGCATTAAACTTTTATAATTTTGGCAATTGAATTGCAAAAAAATAAACGCAGAGTTTTGCTTGTTTATTAATTTATTGCAAATCATTTCAAGTCGGAAATTGTCTGCAATTAATTGTGCATACTATAAATATATATTGTTCAAGTAACAAGTGTGCCATAAGTGCTTTTGTTATTGTTTTGTTGTTGTTGTTTTTGTGATAATTATCAGAGAGCGTTAATTTTGTCAGCTTTACACTTTGTTAATATTTGGCCTAGACAAATACTCAGTGCCACAGTCAAGAGCACAACAATTGCATTCACACACACACACACACACATGTGTGTGTGTATATGTGTGATCATTTAAGATCGCAGACAATTAGCTGTGAAATATGACAGCAGCGTCTCGTTTGGTTCTTATGCTCTGCTGGCTACTGTGGCGTATGCGTAATGTCACGTTTAAAGCGCATGCCTCGCAGCTCGCGAGTTGAACTTGACAGTAACGTTTGCTTGTCTATTGCATGCAACTTTGTTAATTATGCATGCGATTTGGAGTCCCAATTCAATTATCGCGTAATTGCAACAATTTCCTCAAACTCAACCGCAACGAAAATTCAATCAATAGGCGCAAATTTAGTAAATTGTGGCACACATAGAGTGCAGAGCTCAGTTCATGCTCTAGACCCGTGCCCAACAAAGCCCAAAGCCTTATGATAATATTTAATTACAAAGCGAGAGACTCGAGCGACTGTAAAGCTAAACTGACACTCATGGCTGACAACAGCAACAACAACAACAACAACAAGACAAAGCATATAATACATATTATATTATATAATTTAATGCAGCTTGCAATTGCAGTAAGCGTTTAATTTATATAAAAAAATAAAAGTGAAATTTGTTATTGCTATGCGCAACAAAATTAATTACAAGCAATCAGACAGACAGCGGTATTTCCAGCGTTTATCACGCATACGCCCTGTTGTTGTTGTTGGTGTTGTTGATGGTGGTGATGTTGTCGCTGTTGCGGTTATAATAATACTACATGCATCTATGTATATGCAATTGCGCTTTAATTAATTGCTGCCATTTGCATATATAAATATACACAATATATTGTTATAATAGATATATATATATATATATATATATGTTGTTTGCATGCTAATTTGCTATTGTTTAAGTTACTCAAAATGAGCAGAAAAAAAAAACAAATTCGAGTATTTGATGCTTAAATTCTTAGTTTGCTTTCCAATTAAATTCTTTGCATTTAAAGCTGTTGAGCACATATCAATATAGTAGCTAGAAAGTCCGCTAGGTGGCGTCTTTGAGTTGTCAATTGCTGAGTCGTGATACTGTTTAATTAAAAAGCTAATTAATGCAGCTCAGGCTCAGAATTGCAGGCCTTGCCCTTAACCTAACCCAAGCTAATCTTCACTAACCTATGCAATGCTCTGCTAATCAATTTGTATTTCCCCTTTGCTCACAGACTTGCCCATTTGGAATTATGACGGCAGCTCGTGCTATCAATCGGAGGGCAGCAACTCGGATGTCTATCTGTATCCCGTGGCCATTTACAAGGATCCCTTCCGTCGCGGCAACCACATTCTGGTCATGTGTGACACCTACAAGTTCGACGGCACACCCACGGCCAGCAACAAGCGCAAGACCTGCCTGGAGGCGGTGAACAAGTGTGCGGATGAGGAGCCCTGGTTTGGCATTGAGCAGGAGTACACATTCCTCGATTTCGATGGCCATCCGCTGGGCTGGCCCAAGAACGGCTTCCCCGGACCCCAGGGACCCTACTACTGCGGCGTGGGCGCCAACAAGGTGCGTCTTGGATGCAACTCAGCTCAGCTTACAGTTTTATTATATTTCATAATTCCAGGTCTATGCTCGCGATGTGGTCGATGCGCATTATCGCGCTTGTCTCTATGCTGGCATCAAGATGGCCGGCACCAATGCCGAGGTGATGCCTGCTCAGTGGGAGTTCCAAGTGGGTCCCTGTCTAGGCATTTCCGTGGGTGATGATCTATGGATGGCGCGTTTCCTCATGCATCGCATTGCGGAAGAATTCGGCGTAGGTTTCATTATCATTATTGTATTTAAAGTCTAGATTTCTGATTGTTAAATTTTGTTGCACAGATTGTCGCCACTTTGGATCCCAAGCCCATGCCTGGCGATTGGAATGGCGCTGGCGCCCACACCAATGTGTCGACCAAGACGATGCGCGAGGAGGGCGGCATACGTGAGATTGAGAAGGCGGTGGCCAAGCTGTCCAAGTGCCATGAGCGTCACATACGCGTCTATGACCCCAAGGACGGCCAGGACAATGCGCGTCGTCTGACCGGACGCCACGAGACGAGCTCGATTAACGATTTCAGCGCTGGAGTCGCAAATCGTGGCTGCAGCATTCGCATTCCACGCAGCGTCAATGATGAGGGCAAGGGCTACTTTGAGGATCGTCGCCCCAGCTCCAACTGCGATCCCTACTCGGTAGTGGAGGCCATACTGCGCACCGTCTGCCTGGACGAATAAGTGGACGCAGTGCGTCGCGACCCGGAAACGAACATGGCAAACCAAAAAGCAATTCACCAAGCTCATACCCCAAACGTATTTGTTATTAATTAAGCAACTGTTATTTAGTTTCTTGTAATATCATAATTTTTTTTTTGTTTTTTTTTTCGTTGTTGTTAAGCTGTAATTGTTAAAGCCGATTGCACCAACTACCCCACCAATACCAATAACCCCACCTAAAATACTTGCGACCTAATGAAATCGAAACTATATTCCTAAATATATAAAAGGCAAACATATAAGTACGAACGATATGCTTTAGTTTAAAACAATAACAATAACAATATATGCAAACGATAAACAATAATAAATCCATATACTCTATAGACAAGTAAGTGCACATCAAAAATGTAAACACAATTGAGTTTTATTCGGCCTGGGATCGATTGCAATATGAACAACAATAGAGTGTAAACAATAATTAATTTGTCAATAAAATCTGTTGAATTAATATCGAGCAATCAGCAATGTAAACCGAATTTAATTCCTTGTCATATTTATATAAAAAGTAGAATAGGATATATTCAAATTGTGCAAATGTATGTAACAGACAGAAGTGGGCGTGGCAGACTCTATATATGGTCTACTATATGTATATTGTAGATCTGCGATACAAGCTGAGCCAATTGATCCCTTGTTCGTCAGTATGAGCAATAAGAACTAAAACAGTCTCATCAATTTTATTGATGTTTAGTTTAATACTAATACTAATTTAATACTAGTTTTATATCTAAGCCAGCTTTGCTTTTGCAGTCACACTTTGTTAGCTCGTTTTACAGCTTTATTGTTTGTATTTGAATTTGCAACTTTTATATTTTAATTATGAAACGCGTTGAGAGCCCCATGTTGCCCAAGCAGTCATTCCCGCCTGGTCCATCGCCAACGCAGCGTAATTTTCTGCGCGAGAACAAGCTGCTCGCACGGCAGACGCCAGTGCTGATGCTGCGCCGCCCGGAGCGCCGCTGGCCCAACTATGAGCTGCCCACAGCGGCCTCGCTGGCGCGGCAGTCAGTTGCGCCGCCGCTGAATGTGACGCAGCGGCGTCTGGTCAATGGCGGGCGCAACGAACGTGCAACGTGGCAGAGCAGTCAGCGGAGTCTGCTGCGCTCGGAGAAGGAAATCCAGACGGAGGACATCAATGACGAGCAGTTTCTCAATGCGGCGCTGCTCAAGTGTGCCGAAGCTCATGAGCAGCAGCAGCAGCAGACGCGTCTGCCGCGCGCCTGCAGTGAGGGCGATGAGTTGCCCGCACCGCTGAACGCTGGCCACAGCATAACCCATTGCCTGAGACGCACTGCATCCAATTTCGAGCTGGGCAAAATGCCCGTACAACGCGCCAGCTACCAGTCCATGCTGCGCGCGCTGGCCGTGTCGGACAATTTGCCCAGCGACTTGGATTACGCCGCGTCTTATGCAAAGGCCCAGCAAACAGCGGACAACGCTTCCATTGGATCAGAAGCGTGCGCGCCCGCCGTCCTGCAACTGGCCATGCCGAATGTCACAGACGTTGAGCAGGAGCTGCAGATTGATCACTCGCTCAGCTCTAGCTCTAGCTCCAAACATCAGTTAACAGCAGCAGCTGCAGCAGCTGAAGAGTCGCCAGTGGAGCCGCAGCTGGAGGTGATTTTACCGCCTCCACAGCCGCAACTGCCACAACAAGTGCTGCTGGAGGAGCCGCAACGTGCTCTGCTAGTGGCCGCGGCACAGCAGCGTTACCGCCAGCTCATCTGGGAGTACAATCATTTGCCCATTGCGGTATCAACGCTGCGCGTGCGTAATTTGAAAATTCAATTGGAGCAAGAGCTGGACATGGTTGACAACGAGCTGACTGTGCTCAATCTGCCCCAGGTCTATATACATCGTGAGCATCTGCCGCAGCTCTCCGCTCAGCTGGCTTAAATCTAAACTCAAGTGACTTTAAATAAAGATTTGCAATTCCTGTGTGTTTACCTCGAATTGTTCATTCTCTTCTTTAAATGTTGCTACGTGAAGCAACTAAAAAAAACAAAAACTAAAACAACAACAACAAATAATTTACAAAACGACTACAACAACAACTACTACTACAACAACAATAGCAACTGCAACATTGCATCAACAACACATACAGGATATACAAGTAAAAATGCAGGGGGTAGGTCGAAAAAATTGATCAAAAAACACAAAATGCTCAATTTCTCGGAAACTACAAGGACTACAAAGATATGTTGTTGTTGTTGTGGTTGTAGTAGTGGTTGTTGTAGTCCTTGATTTATGGAGCACATTTGTTGTTGTTGTTATCGCTGCCTTAAGTGCACGTGTTGTTATTGTAATTTAAGAGCGGAAAATTTCCAAGTCCTTTGGTCGCAAAATATGCCAGAAAATCACAAATACCTCTATATCTCAAAAACTACAAGGACTATCTGGGTGTAGTTTTGTAGGATGATAGTCCTTTTAAAAAGAGATCGTTTGAGCTCGTCCTAATCCTGCCAAGGATTCGGGAGCTATGCGCTTTTTTCTGTATACAAAAAAAGCTGTCTGTCTCAGCTCCTGTAAGGACTTTCGTCTTTTGAGTGGTATATTATAAAAGGACTCGACGAGCACTATTTGGACACCCAAGCATATCCTTGTAGCCCTTGTAGTTTCCGGAAAATGCAGCATTTTGTGTTTTTTTTGCCAATTTTTTGACATTTTTTGCATCATTTCATAAAATTTGTTTGTCCAATCCTGGATATCGTAGTATGCAGTTCGATAGATTCTATCCCCAGGAGCACAAAAATCTTGTTGGAATTAGAAGGATAAGTAAGGAGCAGGAGCTCCATTTGGCCATATTAAATGTAAATAAGAATGACTTAAGCAACGAACATGCTAGCATTTTATTTGCTTAGTCCTGGATATCCTGGTATGGCAATCGTTAGATACAATGGCCAAGAGTACGAAAATGCAATTGAAATAAAATAAAAAATTGTTTGCTATTAAACACAGAGACTTTGCTTTTTATTTAAATAATTACATTTGCATTTGTTTTATTTGTTTGATTTTGTTTTGCTGTTGTTTTGGTTTTGCTTGCACATCAATATTTGTATAATTTAGTTATTTATAAAATAAGTATTGATTTATGCATTGAATTCGAATTCGAAATGAATCAATAAATATATACTTGCGAATATCCAATGTTGAGTATTTCAAAATATGTATTGCGTATATAAATAACACTGTTTTTTATAATAAGTGCAACATCAATATATAAATGTATCGATATCGATATCAGTTTCATTATCAATTACCAATCGCCTTTGAAATTCAATCTCATAATTTACTTCGAGCCTACTTAACATTACATTGTGTTTACATCCACATCCACATCCATATCCATCCATGTCCATATCCATATATGTACGTATCCAGAAATGCACGTATGCATGTAGATAACATTGATCAGTAGCTAAATACACATACACATGTTTAGTATAATACATACATACATACATATACGACTAAAAGAATTGCTAATGCGCAACAAAAAAAAAAAACGATTTACAAATTATTTAAATATTTGCATTATGATATACATACATGCATACATATGATCGTATGCCTACGGATTACAATCTAACATTTATGTTTCTATTTGTGTGTGTGTGCCTGTGTGTGTGTGTGTGTGTGGGATGGGGGTAATGTAACTAGGGGGACGGGGACAGCGGGTCACGTGGCATGCAACGCTGCAGCTGCAGCTATAAAAGTTTCCGCTGCTGTTGCTAGAAAGTCTGGGCATTGCGGCAGACGCCACAGCCCAAGGCGAACTCCTCGCCCGTGGGCGGATGCAGCACATGCAGTGGACACTCGTCGCCCACCAGCTGCTTGGCCTTGGGCCCGGCTGGGCACTGCGGCAGTTTCGTCTTTGGAATGTTCGTCAGGCGTTGAAAATCGTCGTGGCAGGTGTCGCAGAAATGCGTTGTGCCAAAGCAGAAGAAAACGGCGACGGAGCAGCAGTAGCGGCACTTGTACTCGAGAAAATCGGTGCCATGCTTGGGGCACATCTGGGCGCGTGCCACATCCGAGCAGCCGCCGCAGACAAGCTCCTCCGGATCGAATTTCTCCCCAATCTCAGCATCGCAGCGCGCCTCGCCGCCATAATAAGCCTTCTGGCACTTGAAGCAAACGTAATACGCATAACGATCCATGGCCAGTTGGGTGACATCCTTGTTCTCCGTCTCCTTAACGAGGCCCTCGTACTTGATGCTAAACAAAGCAAAGCAAATATTATTAATCTACTCTTTAGTTTGAATTGCGGCACTTACCGCATTAGCGCTTTACGCTTCACATCCTGCTTGAGTGAATTGATGGGTTCCAGTATATCGGCTAGTAATGGATGCTGTATGTCCGCCTTGCAGATGGGACACAGCGAGAAGCCAAAAGTAATGCGCGGTCCGCTCCAGCGCTTCTCCAGCACTGCCTTGCAGCAGTGAAAATGAAATACATGTCCACACTCCAGCTGTGAAATGAAAAAGCAGACGGCAAGTTAATGAGCTGGCATATAAGAAAGCAAATGGAAGGATAACTGAGGAGCAGCAGCCGCAGAAGCAAAAATTTATGTTATATTTGCTTAACAGCTGTGCACGCTGCTTTAGCATTGATCGGTGTGGGTTGTTGTTCTGACTAGAGTTCTCTGTTAGCAACTTTCTGTTAGAGTCAGTCTCTCTGTTAAAGACTCACTGTTAAAGACTATCTGTTAGAGTCAGACTCTCTGTTATTTTTGCTTAACAGCTGTGTGCACGCTGCTTTAGCATAGATCGGTGTGGGTTGTTGTCTTGACTAGAGTTCTCTGCTAGCAACTTTCTGTTAGAGTCAGTCTCTCTGTTAGAGCCAGACTCTCTGTTAAGGACTGGCTGTTAGTGTCAGACTCTCTGTTAGAATCTCTCTGTTGCACACCTCTGTTAACAATTAATTTGATGATAAACATTTAAATGCACTTGCTCTAACTATTTTTTTTCTCTCACCAACGCTCTCTCTCTCTCTCTCTATCCTTTGCTTAACTTACGTGTATGGAGGGCGCACAGCTGAGCGCTTCGACGAAGCAGATCATGCACATGTCGTCCGCATCCTGGGTAAGCTTCGGCTCGTGGAGCTCCTCGGCCAGCTCGTTCTCCCTTATGTGGCACACATGCTGCAGACAGGGCAGACACTTGCGCTCGTTGGCGACGCCGCCGCAGGGATGACCGCAGGGCTTGGTTTTGAGACAAGAGTTGGCGGCGTATTCCTGGCACTGCGCATCGGCGCACACGTTGCCGATCTCCAGCAGTCCGGAGCTGCCGGTAACGCCGCAGAAGCGGCATCGGCCAATGGCTTCTTGTGGGCCAGAGATGATGGCGTGGCTGCCATCGCGGAACTCCACCATGGCCTTGAGCGTCTTGGAATCGGCGAGCGCAAGCAGCCAGAAGAGCTTGGTGCGGCCACAGGATTCATGCAGCTCCACGCGTATGGCTTCCTCCTCCTCCTTGCAAACCTGCAAACAAAAGAGAATTGAGTGTGAGGAACTAAAGTGATGGGGTGGCGCCACCTACCGTGCGCTTGTGCATGCGCGTCTTGCGATTCAAATGCAGGAAGCGATCGCAGTCGCCGCAGAGCGAGCCACAAGCCTCGCATTGTATGATGGCCGCGGTCTCGCCATCGTCGTGGTTGGTGCAGAGCGGACGCGTGTCGCAGAACTTGGACCACTGCCCGGAGCTGAGCTTCTCCACATGGTCACGCTCCAGCACACAGAGACTGGCGAGCGCCAGCCAAAGCGTCGCCGTCTTGGTGCAATGCTCCGGCGTGCGATAGACTTCCTCCAGTCGCGTCAGATTGAGCACAGACTCGGCTATGGCCGCCTTGGTGATCTGCGCCCACTGCTCGCTGAGCTTGCCCTGCAAACGCAAGAGAGGATTAGTGGACATAACAATTTCGGGTTGGGCTGGCTACTTACGCTGGCCAAGTCACGTATGAGCGCAATGATGCTCTCCGCCTGCTTGGTGGAGATGACGCCGTTGAGGAACCAGCGCTGGTTCAGATTGCGCTTGGACTCCTGCTTGGCTATGCCAAAGCGCGGCTCGAAGTGGAACAGCAGCGCGCTGCTGGGCACTGGCGGCGTCGCCGAGCTGCAACTCACAATGCCGTGGCCCAGATGCTGCACGGATAGATCGAGGGAGCTGCACAGACGCACAAACGCGGGCGTCTTCTCCAGCTGCGCGGTCTTGGTGCCCGCCTTGATCTTCACCTGCAGCTGCAGCGACTTGGCAATGACGCCCAGGAATATGTCCAGCAGGCCCAAGCGGCTCATGTCAAAGTCCGCGCCCGCCTGATGCGCAATGCTGTAGTCCGCCGGCGGCAGTCGCTGCACGCCGAGCAAATCCGCAAAGCTCTCCGGCGTTAGCTCCGGCAGAATGCGACGCAGCAGCGCTGTGACCTGCCGCTGCACCCGATCGCTGCCCGTGTGCAGCAGTCCCAGCAAATCCCGCAGCAGTCCCGTCTGCTGCGACAGATACGAGCGACCCACGACGCTGCCGGACAGAGCGAGCACCATGCTCAGCATTTCGAAGCAATAAGTGTCCGGAGCGCGTGTAGCTGAGCCTGAGCCGCTGGCATCGCGGGCTGCTGGAGCCACTGTGGGCGTGGCTGTGGGCGCGCTGGGCAGCGGTGGCAGCGGCGTCTGCTGCTGCTGCTCCAGCGACTGCGCCAGATTGGCCAGCTCCCAGTCCTCCTTGGCGCGCGCCGCCTCCTTGCGTATGGCATGCACGATATGCACTATGACCTGCTTCTGCAGATGCGACAACTTGCTGCGCGAGAAGAGTATCCCGACCATGTGCTCGCGCAGATCGAGTGAGCTGCCCGCCTCTAGAGCCGCCGGCGCAGCGGGAGCAGCACTCACGCTTATGAGTTTACCAAAGACTTGCGCCGTAATCAGCCGGAACACGCGCAGCGTCTCCGCCTCGCAGATCTGCTGCTGTATCCGTCCAGCGTTGCATAGACGCACATGCGGAGGAGGAGTTCGATGCTCCTGCTGCTGCGGCGGCGGCGGCTGCTGCTGCTGCCTGGACAGCCGCTTGGCCTGCGCACTGGGCAGTCCCAGCAGCTTGATCTGACGCACGCGCAGCGTATTCTCCGGTCCGTGCAGCTCCAGGCGGAAGTGCGTGCAGCTGTCGTCCTGTATCTTGGCCGCCAGCCAGACGCAGGCCTTCGGATCCACGTCCACGCTCTTGAGCAGACTGGTGTCGCCCAGGGATTGGCCAGCATAGAAGACCACATTGAGCACTTTGTTCTGCGCCACAAACAAAATCAAATGAATTACAAATTAAGCTTAAGATTTTAGCGATACTGAATTCAATTGTTTAAACAAAACGTAATTAATAAATAATAAAATAATAATTATTACCCAAAGTTAGGCAAACGCTGCTTTAAATGTTAAATGCGCCAATTCTAAATTCTAAATGAAAATTGGTCTCGTAAATGAAAAATGAAAAGCTGTTGCTAGCTTGAAAATAGCTAAAAGTAGCTACCTGAATATCGCGACTGTTGTCGATGTGCACCAGGAGCAGCTTGCAATTGAAGCTGTTGCGATTGAGACTCAGCTCGATGATCTTGCACTTGTTGCGATCCTCCTCGT
The DNA here is from genome assembly GCF_011750605.1 of Drosophila busckii. NCBI lineage: Eukaryota > Metazoa > Arthropoda > Insecta > Diptera > Drosophilidae > Drosophila > Drosophila busckii. Next base: position 4,023,947 of record NC_046608.1, on the reverse strand, counting down.
CGCTCTCCCAGAAAGTCTCCGTCGAACCGTCGGTCAAGGACTCGGCCATGGCGGCCCGTGAGCTGACGGTGACATCGAACATGCCATGCAGATCCGTGTAGCTGAACAGCCGTGCACCCGCCTCCAGCAGCTGATTGTGCTCGGCATCGTGCTGATTTGTGAGCGGCAGTGCGTCCGCCGTGTCGTTCTGCTCATCCGACTTGGACAGTATCTGGGAGATGTTGCCAAACACATGCGAGCTGTGCAGGAACTGATGGTCCGCCTGGCGGAAGCGTATGCCGAAGCACTGAATGGCCATGCGCTGCAGCGGCGACCCGAGCGGCAGCTGCAGCGTCAAGTCCGCCACGGACTGCAGCAGCACGTGCAGGGATTGGGTGATGCCGTGGGCAAAGCGTCCGCTGATCTGTGTGTAGGCGGCGGGATGCTCCAGCGCCGGCTCCGTTTCGCACGCATCCGGCTCCGCAATGGCCAAGGAGCTGACGAACCACCACATCAGATCGTGCAGACAGACGCCTTGGGTGACGCTGCGCAGCAGCCAATTGAGCGCCTGGAGCGCGTAGATGCGGCAGGCGGCGATGCGCAGGCTGCGGCGCATGGCGCAGCGGAGTCGCTCCAGCTCGTGCTTCTGGGTGATGAACGCCATGGCGGGACGCAGCAGCAGCAGACTCTGCCGTGCCTGCCGGAGCTCTGCCCTGCGATCCTAGCACAGCCGGCTCAGCCGCCGGCCCTCGGCAGCGGCTTCACCGCGCAGTGCTGAGTGCTTGCGCTTGCTCTCTGCCATTGGCGGGCGAGCGGCTGTCGGGACTGCTCGCAAGCAGCTTGGACGGCACTAGGCGACGCAGATGCTCCGATGGATAACAGATGAGCAGCGAGCCAGCGCCGCCAATGACATTGCACTCGCTGCTCGAATTGTTGCGGCGTCGATAGACAACTTTGGGTGCTGCATCTGGTGGCAGCTGCGCGGTCGCTGTCACTGGCGCTGGCGTCAGATTCCAGCCCTGACCCATGGAGTAGCTGCGATGGAACTTGGACAAGCCAGCGCTGGCGCCAGGCGGCTCATAGGCGTTGTGCTCGGCGGATTCATAGGACAGCTCCGAAAGCGGCTGTAAAACAAAATGATGCAGTGCAACCAACTGGAAACTGAGCTGTAACTTACTCTATCGAAGCCCGACTCCTGCGCATTCTGCGCGCCCGCCAATCCCAGCATTTCATAGGGCAGATCCTCCTGAGCGGCGCTGCCCAGACACTCCAGGCAGGCAAAGCTCTCGGGCGGCAGCCAAACGTTCTCCGGCGTCGCCGACGTGGCCAGGCAAACGAAACTCTTGCGATAGGCTCCGTACTTGCCGCTCAGCCGCTGCGCCAGGCGACTGCAGCGTGCGGCATCTGCGCGACTGGTGCTCGGCTTGCTGCTCAGATCCTGATGCTCAATGACCACGGGCATGCCCATGCTGGGCGAAGCCTGCGGCACAGAGGCGGCGGCGGCGGCGACGGCGCCTCCATTCACCGACTCCGAGCTGGAGCAGAGCTCGAGCAGGAAGCTCGCATTCTCGCGCATGGTGGTGTACACCTCGGCATTGGCCAGCAGCGTGTCGCTCTTGACCCCAAACAGTTTGAGCTCATCAGCTGGGATTGAATTGAATTAGTGACTGCAGCTGCTGGGCAGGATTTGTGCACCACTTACCTGTGCTGCTTTCGTTTAGGGGCGCCACCATGTTGATATTCCCAGGCGGTCGTCCCTTGGCGCTGGCCAGGTAGCGCTCGCGGCAGGCGTCGCACATGAGGAACCAGCTGGAGGCGCCTTTGCCGCCCTCGCCGCAGTTGCCGGCCCAGCCCTCGCAGAAAATGCCCACCGAGTTGTAGCCCTTGCCCTTGGCGCTCTTGCTGCACCCGGGATGAGCGATGCGCATGTGGTAGGTCACCGGCATGGGCAGGAACAGTTCGCAGATCTCGCACCAGCTGCCGTCCTCCTTCTTCTTGCGCTTCTTGCGTCCCGCAGCAGCAGCAGCGGCAGCGGCAGCAGCATCCTGCTCCGCCTTCCCCTCGCCTGCATCCGGCTTGGACGACGACTTGGCATCCGCATCAGCGGCGCCCCCATCACGCGTGGGCGAGGGCAGACGCTGCTCATTCAGCGCATTCGTCTGCACAATGTGCACGCACCCACTGCAGATCTGCTCCCAGAGATACACCAGACAGCGCAGCGCCGGCGGCAACACGCTCACCAGCAGCTCCGACAACGGCGCCTGATCCTCGCCCGCCGGCTTGCGATTCCTGCTGCGATTGTGCAGCGAGCAGTTGCCGCTCTTGGCCAAAGTCTCCAGCGTAGCCGGACGTATGTTCAGATAGTGTCCCGCATTGGCCACCTCGACGGAGTGACGCTGCTGCGCCTTCTGCTCCCGCGACAGCTGCAGACGCGCATCGCCGGCCTCGCGGCGTGTGACCACAGTGGCGCCCTCTTTGGGCAGCGCCGGGTGGAACTTGAGAAAACTGGCGCAGGCCATGGCATCATGCACGATCCCCTCGTGCCAGAGCAGCGCAGCGAATACCGCGCGTATGGACTCGGCAAATGAGGGCGGCATGGCGCGCTTGATGGGACCCATGATGGTGCTGCGCTTGGAGACGCAACCGGAACCGGAGCCTGAGGCGGAGCCACTGCTGCTGCTGCTGCTGCCCTCGGGTTGGGCTGTGCCCAGCTGCAGTTCGCTCTGCGTCTCCGTGCTGGTTGTCGTCGTTGTAATCTTCAGCAGATTCAGATCCTCCTCCAGCTGCTGCTGCTGTTGCTGCTGCTGCTGCTGCTGTGTGGCTGCAGCACTGCGTCGGGGCGTATGCTTGGGCGTCGATAGCAGCGCCGCCGTCTGGCTGGGCGTGTAGTTCATGCGCCGCACGCTCGCAATGTCGAAGTCCTGCTCTGGTGGCGGTGGCGGCGGCAGCTCCTCGCCGCGACTGTTGCCATTGCCGCGCGGCGGCTCCTGCTGTCCGCCCATGACACGCACCAGTTCGCGCACCGAGACGCCCGAGGAGGCAGCCGCTTGGTTGCCCTCCAGTGCATCGCCCTTGAACCATTTCTGCAGCGCCTGCAGCTTGATGGCCCCGCCGCCCACGACGCCCGCAATGGCTGAGCCCAGATTGGCGGGCAGCAGCTCGGGCGGTGCCGGCATCAGCGGCTCCGGCTCCGTGGGCAGCAGAAATGGATTGGTCGATATATTGGGCATGGCCGCAGCAATTGTGGGATGATCCGGTGACCGGAGCTTGCTGGGACTGGGCGGCGCACTGGCCACGCTGGGACTTTCAAGTGGACTGGGCGGCGGCGGCGGCGCATCCACCGCCGTAGCCTCACCCACTGTCGACTCCTTGCCGCTCTTGGCGCTGGCGCTGGCGCCATCTGCCACCGGCTGGAGCAGCGTGCGGGCGAGATGCTGATTGAACTGCAGACACCACGCCTCGGTGGGATACCAGCCCATGGTGCAGTGCTGGCGTATGGACTCCGTCGAGAGTCGCAGCCAGACGCCATCGTCGTTCTCAATCTCATCGATGAACGAGATGACGCCGCCCAGACGCAGCACGCCCACCTGCTCCGACTGCAGCGTGGGATGCGACCGAATGCGCAACCCGGCGCTGTGCCGCGCCTGAAACTTGCGCAACTTGCTCGGCGCCTGCGCCTGCCGACGCGCCGTGCTCAAGCGTTGCGCCGGCGGCGGCAGCACGCCCTCCTGCACATCCACCCGATACACTTCCTCCAGCGGTATCCCGTCGATGGTGACGGCCAAGCAGTAGCCACCCACCGAGCTGGGCGTCCACTGCACCGAGAACGTGCCGTCCTCCATGTCCAGCGCGTAGAGCGTTTCGGTGGTGCGCGTCTGCACGGGCGAGCTGAAGCGCAGCTCCTCGAACGAGTAGTTGGTGTAGGGCTTCATGAAGGTGATGGCCTTGAAGCACATCTTCTCCTTGGTGGTCACCTCGTAGTTGTGTCGCGGCGGTGCCGCCACGCCGCCCAGCTGCCCGCTCAGGCTCAAGCCAGGCGGCTGACCCTCGTCCGTGCAGGAGCTGCGACGCATCTTAAGGTTGCCCGCCTTGGTAGCTCCGCCGCCGCCGCTGCTGCCATAGCGTCCAGTGGGTATGGCCTTGATCTCGACCTTAAGCTCTGGCACCAGCACCGCGTCGCCATACTGATCCCTTATGGTCACAGTCACCTGCGTGGGCCAGCCATAGCGCAAGGGTTCGGTTATGGTGTTCAGCTCACATCTGCAAAGATTAGAGCTTGGATTAGTTAATAGCTCAAGTCAAAGTTTATGTTAGTATCAACGCTTAGAGCTCGGACTAGACTGCAGCAATTAAATTAATAATTTAATTTATTAAATTACAGTTTGGATTAAGTGCGCGCATCTATTCCAATCCTTGCTACAAATGTTGCGTCTGCTTAACACTTTGTATACACTTTGACATTTTTGTAAAAAATGGAAAGAGGGTATCATGAAGTTGTGCAAATGTATGTAACAGGGAGAAGGAGACCCCCACAAAGTATATATATTCTTGATCAGCTTGACAAACTGACTTGATATAGCCATGTCCGTCTGTCCGTCCGTCCGTCCGTCTGTATGAGTGCGTGTTTCTCAGCCACTATAAGAGCTAGAGCAACCAAATTTGGTATATAGGTACTCCTTTATCCAAACCTAAACGCTTTTATTTTATTTTATTTTAATTGCTCCCCCTCCCCCGCAAATCGAAAAAAACACGATATTAGGCAAGACAAAATATTAAAAAAAATAAATCATTAAAACGCTTGCTCATGGTTTTGACCGATGCCGAAATTTTTAGAAAGTTCGGGTTTATAACTTAGGAGTTATTCACATTCTAATTTTCAATATAAACAGTGATATTCTAATAATTTTGGTTTTCTCAACTGTCTATAGTCGACTTTAAACTAATATATTTTTAAATATATGTATATATGTATGTATATATTAGTACTCACTTGTTTGGATCTAGACGTGACTCTGGCTGCAGCCAGGCGGCCAGACGCGCGCCTGAGGAACCGGGAGCGCCACTAATAAAATCCTTCAAGAACTGACGCTCATTCGACTGCGAACTGCAATTAAAAGAATAACAAACAAATTAATAAATAATCATTGGCAATAAATTAAGTTTAAGCTAAGCAGGCAAAATGTAATTTACTTAATATAATATTTGATATTAATAATAATAGCACATGCTTTGCTATTTGAAATTAATTTATCATTATCATTTTACTTAATTATAATTATACACTTATTTATTTATATTTGTTATGCATATATTTATATTTCACTTCATACTCTGCCTCACTAATAATTAAGCAATTAGCTTAAGCGCGCGCTCTTTGTCTTTTGCACGTCTCAACTTAAGCCTGTCACTAACTAAACTAAACTTCCAATTGCCGCTCGCACTCCAATCAGAGCGCGCAGCATCAAAGCCCCGCCGCTTGCTTTGCACTCGCTCTCGCTCTCTTGCGCTCTTTCTCTTTCGTCTGAGCGCCGCTGCCTGCGCGGCCACAGCGAAAGGTCACGTTCTTGTGTTTGCGTCTGTGTCCGTTTATGATTCTATTCAGCGTGAGGATGAGCGGAAAGGGCACGTACCGACGCGCTCTCTCAGCAGGTGGCGCGCCCTCGCTCTCGCTCTCGCTCTCCCTCTCCCATTATCCATGCGCATGTGTGTGTGTGTGTGTGAAATCGTCGTATGATCAAGACATGCACGCACGTGTAAAGCAACGGGTAGCTCACACACACATGCATGGCATGCATATGTATGCATTTACTTATGCTTATCATAAGTCCAGCGCGCTCAGATTGATAAAATCAATATGTGAAATAAATAAAATGTGTACCTTCTTTTATAAACAATGTTTAAAGCAGACTTAGTTAAATATACTTGAAATACTTATTCATTTATTCAATTTAATTGAAGTAATAAATCATTTAAATATTTGTTCGATTTATAAGTTATAAATCTTATATAAGATTTCAACTCTTTGGCAATTAATATTAGCTTTGAATAAAAAAAAATAAACAATACTTTTGCTATTCTATAAATGATCTATATATTTCATATTATACAGTTCGGACTTTGTACTATATTTTTGTAACTATAGCTAAGCAACGGAAACTTTTCTTGAAGAAATAGGAAGTGACAAAGGAAAAAGCTGCAACTTGTATGTCAAAATAAATATACAGACTAATTGAAAGCAAATAATTTAAAAAATAAATTGAAACCAGCCTGGAGCCTAAAAGCTGATGCCGTCTGGTAATGAGAAACGTATTACTAACAAAATATGAATGTTTATAAATAGCAAGCAATTGTCATCAAATTGCTTTGATTTATATACAAGGGTATTTTGTTCATTTGTCTATTATTGAAGCGACTCGAATCGATTGAGCAGGGTTGGCCAACTAATTATGTTTGGGGGGGAGACACACACACACACACATTTGTATTTGTGTGTGTGTGTGTTTGACAGCGCAAACAAAACTGCAAAGAGACATTTACATAAAAAGCAAATAAAACAATACCAAAAATGAAATGAAAACTGAAAGAATAAAGTTTTCCAATGAAAAGGGCATGCATGTAATTTGCCCCCCACCCCACACAACAGTTGCCCCCAATGCACACACACAGACGCGCACAATGAACGGCACATAAACAAAAATGCGACCCTGCACTTCAGCAGCAACAAGCCGCAGCCAACAACAACAATAACGAAAGCGGCAGCAACGTGGGGCACAAAGCACCGCAGCCAACTGTGGCATGTATGTACATACAAATGCGCCTATGTGTGTGTGTGTGTGTGTGTGTGTGTGTGTGCGTTACCTGTGGGAAACACGTTTTTTTTTTCTACTGTTTTTGTTTTTATCAAGACACAGGGTCTGCAGACCATATCCAACTGGGCGAGCGAGCAATCCAAATGGAGCTCTAAACAAATACATATACATAAATACATGCATATGTGTGTGTGTGTTAGTGTGTTTGTTATTTAAGTGGAGCGGCAGCAATCGCAACAAGTTGCAGGGCGAGTAATTTCATTCATTCTTTGCTTTCATTCACCAACATGCGGAAGAGACAACAGCAACACACACACAAACACACACACACACACACACACACACATGCATAAAACGCTTGTTGCTAAGCTGCAGTCAATTTTTAGTTTATAAACAATCTAATTCCCATTTTGAATTGTATTGAATTCAGTTTTAATTAGAAAAATTATTAAAACTGTAAGTCAATTACAATTCATTAATCAATTCATATTTTACTAGCATTCATTTAAAGGGCTGCATTTCAAAAGGGCTACAAATATAAATAAAATAATGAAACGTATTCAGCAGATTTGTGAGCATAATTAAAGTCAATAAGAATGATTCAAAATCAAGCAGCATAATTTTAAATTCAATGCAATCCACTCATATATGTATGTATAGAACACTGTTGGGTAAACAATTTTAACTATTTAACTATTCCAAAATAAATACAGTAATGAATGTTATATTTTAATAGTTAAAATAGTTGATTTTTTGTTTGCTTGTTCACTTATGCGTTGGAATTCACAGTAAATAGAAATATTTGCAGCTAACTAAGAAATATTTTTAAAATATAAATCAACATTTAACTGCAAGATAACATTGTGGCCTATTTGTTTATTAATTTATATTTACTGCTTTGCGACTTACTCATCGCTTACCACAGCAAGAAATCTAAATATAACTAAATTGAGATACCAACAAGCTCGGCCTCTGTTATTTTATCAAAGGCAAAACGGTTTAACGCGATTACTAATTCAACTTCTAGTCAACACACACACACACACACACACACATAGAAACAAACAAGCAGCTGTGCAGTTCAATTGCCAAAGTCAAGTGCGTGTGACTCTCTCTCTCTCGCTGTCGTTGTCGCTCTCTCTCTGTCTTTCTATGTGTGCGTGTGTTCGATATCAATGCACTTATCGCACAATCAACTTTGGAGTAAGAAATGCAGCAATAGCAACAACGTTAAACAATTGAAATCTAAAATCGGCGGCTCAACGACGTAATAATTGAACAAAGCGACCTGGAACATAGACACAAGGAATGCAGGAATCGAGAAAGAGAGAGAGCGAGCGAAAGAGCGCGATCGAGTAAAAGTGGTGGGCAGCCCGCATAGCCATTTGCCATATGAAGCGAAGAGAGAGAGCGACTGGGGAGTGGGTGGAGGGAGGGAAGTTTATTTCCGCTGCATAGTGTGTCAGTCACATCAAATAGAACGCAAATTGATTTCGAGTCGCGCGCTCCACTTAGAAGACAATACACAAAGAGGACAAACGAGAGGACAGAGCAGCGGCGGCGGGGGTGGGGAGTGTAGTGAAGATAAGTGGAAGAGCTGCAATATGGCAATGGGATCGTTTTTCTCACTCTAATAGCGGTAATTAAGTTACAGACGGGCCCATGGCAACACCAATTGAAAATTGCCCAAATATATGCCACCCTGCATAAAATGCTCGCATACAGTGAGTCAAAAAGGTATGCACCAGCCAGCGTCATTACTAAATTTGAAACGTTACAACTTTTTCTTCACTTAATCACTTTGATAGGAAACGATTTTTGAATTGCATTTTATTTGTTATTCTTTCGTGGAGATTAAGTAAAACGCGTTGATTTCTACATCCAATAACTATAATAATAGCTACCAATTGCTATAATAACATTTTGATAAGAAATGATTTACTTTATTCAAACGAAAATAATTTATTGAATTGTATATGTAATGTGAAACTTCTGAATGTGAAGGTTTAGTCAAAAGCGCTGATTTCAATAAAGTTTTGGCTCACTTTTTAAAACTTTATATTTTTTAACCAAATCATTTTGATAAGAATCGATTTTTTATTTTCACAGAAATTAAAAATATTCCATTGGAATTATTGTTAAGTGAAATTTTGGCTCAATTTGAAGGACTTCATAACATTGTATGGCTCCTCCTGTTACATTCTCATGAATTAAATTTGGAAACTACTTTTTTGACTCACTGTATGCAATGCCTGACTGCAGTCACTTCATTTGCAGGCTGAGCGCGGCGGCATGCGCCATAAAAACTGAAAATTAAGCATCCACAACAGCAAAAGACAAATTCTATTTCTGACAGAACCGAACTGTCTGATACTCTTACTGCATTACGCTGAAATAAATCTTAAGAGGCTCACACACACACACATACGAATATTACTTATGCGCTCAATTAAGCGTAAGAGAGCGGGCAAACTGCTAGAATAAATATTTGATATGAATAATCGTATAATGCAAATAAATTTAGAATAGTCATTTGTTTAAATACATGAAATATTTATCGCCAAATGCATCAACAACAACAAGAATAGTCCGAGACTTATCGCAAAATAACAGACATGGACATGCCTATGCATGCACACTTGTGCGCATGTCCAGACGTTCGTTCATACATACATATGCACTGCATATGTTTGTTTGTATGTTTATCTGTTTGTATACTTGTTGATCTTGTTCTTGTTTTTGTTGCTCTGCATAAATTTTTAAGAAAAAAAATCAACTAATACTACTTCCAGCTGATTTGATAAGTTGCCGTGTAAGTGAATCGAGAACAACTAAAAGCGCTACCAGACACAGAGAGAGAGGCGCAGCAATTATACAGAAATGCTATGTATGTCGAATAAGATGAAAAATACACTGCAAGAATTGCCAAGCAGCGGACAAATAATTAATTATAAATTTTACTTTTGGACAAGGTCGAAAAAGTAGCAAAGTTAGCAAGAATTAGTTAGTCATAGCTTATGATCTTGCAAAAGAAAAAATAAAAGGCTCGACTTGAGTAATAATAAATTTCTCGGAACGCTCTAGCAAGTTTGCTCTGCTTAGCTCATTGCTTGCGCTTGAGACATATAGACATCGTCAACCTGATCAAAAATATACATATTTCATTTATAAAGTTGTCAGTTATCAAATTAAACTCAATATACGAGGTGTGTTTAAGAAATAACAAGAGTTATCTTATTACTGCAGCAATTTTCATTTGAATTTACATACATCTATGCACTATAAATTAATATTCCATTCGGATTTAGTTTGTTATAAATTTGAATAAATAAGTGGAGTGTAGATCTACATATCTCAAATTTAATGTAACGAGAATGCAAGAGCGAAAGATATTTTAACTATGATAATGTGCTTAGAATACATAAGCTGAGATTAATTTTGGCAGAACGTATGTACATTATATTTACTGTAATATTATTTATAAGAATTAAATTAAATTCAAATATAAGCTGCTAACTCGAAATTATAATCAAATGCTCGTTGGAACACACCTCGCCTAACTCTTCATAGAGAGTTATGAAACAGCGCACGAAAAGCGCTCAGTGCATTATCAGAGAGCGAGAGCGAGAGCAAGAGAGCGCGCGCTCTCTCGCGGACGTGTGAAACGAACACATTTAAAAAATACATTGCTCCGTTTGTTGTTCAGTCTGCGTTTTGACTTGCTTGCGATCAGTTGAGATCAGAGTGTGGGTGCGGCGCTCTCGAAAAAAGAATTTTGTATTGTTTTTTTTTCTGGTGTGTGATTTACGAATTATTTTCGAAGTTCGCTTAAAATTCTGTGAATTATTTTTTTTCTGCTCTTGGCTATGTATATTTCGGTTGATGACGTCTAACAGCATTAATATGTATATTAGTGCGCTTTTATAGAGTGTGATCGAGTGAGCGAGAGAGAGAGAGAGTGTAAGGTAGCGGTGCCAAAAAAGAAACGATGCGTAGAAGAAGAATTGAATGCTGATGAAATTCTTAAGCACAGACGCACACACAGTTAGAAGATAAACGCATGCGTATGTGTGTGTGTGATGGTCAGTGCTGAGGAGATGCGTAAAGTGCGTGCGTGTGCGTGTGAGTGTGTGAGTGCGACAAAAGCGACTCCAAGTTGCGACTTTTTGTAAATTGAATCAAACGCCGCCCAAGAAGGAAGCGCAAATCAACAAAAAATATTAAATTAAATACAAATTAAGCAAAAAAAACAAAAACGTAACCAAGTGCCAGTCAACAAAAAACTACGCCCCACTGCCAGCAACAACAACTACAAAGAAAGAGCGAGATAGAGAGAGAGAGCGAAGACAACATCAAAGCGACCAAAAAAAAAAAAGCGAACGAAAGCAGCAGCAACTCCACAACTGCAACTGTAACAAGAACAACAACAACACTAAAGATGCCACAATTGTTGCTGCATCTGCTGCTGCTGCTGCTGCTGGCGGCCACAACAGTTGCTGCCACAACAGCTGACGAGCCAGAGGACATTTGCCTGCATTGCAGCTGCAATCGCACGACAGTTGTTTGCAACTTTACACACGCCAACAAGGTAAGTGCCCCCCACCCAGCCAAGCTTAACTTTTACTCAAGTGTCAATTACACACAGACACACACACACACACACACACATACAAAGATCACATGCAACAATTAGACAATTAAACTTTTGCCTAGCAAGGTGCAGCAGCTGCAATTGAAGCAAACTTATTTTTTTTTCGCGGTGGGAGCCATTTAGCATGCACAAATTGACAAACTGACAAATTAATTGCCCCACACATACACACACACACACACACACGCATACAAAGGCAATCGACACATAAACGTATTGTTGTTAATTTGTTGCCCACAGCTTATGCTACAGTGTTACTTCTTTATTAGTTTTGACATATTTTTGAAAACATAAATGCCACAAAGTTTATATATATATTGATTTATTGCATTATTAAATGCAAGCAATGCACTCATCAATTTATTTATAAAGCGCCTGCATAAATTATTTATAGTGTGTGTGTGGTAGATTGCTTTTTAAATGAACAACAAAGAAAATATTTCAAGCAAAAAGTGGCTATGTAAATTTTTAATACAATTAAATTTTAGTATTTTAAAGTAGTGTCTTTAATTTAAGAATAATATAAGCAGCAATAGGTTTACGAATCTAGTTCGAAATTCTTGCAATTCGAATTTCATTTTATAAAATATAAGTAATGAAATTTACAAGAACTGATATAGCTAATGCTGATGTGATGTAGTTTTTTATTATACTCAGATATATATTTGTCGAAATAGATTTTCGAACTTAGTTCGAAGTATGCAAAATCTAACTAATTCATAAGTGATTTCTGTAGTATTCTTTTTTTATAATATTGAGTTAAAAGATGCTCGAAAACAGAGTTTCGAGTTCGAAATGTTCAAAATATTGTTTGAAAGTGTACAAATTTGAACTTGTTAATCAAACTTCAATCATAAAATATGAACAACAAAATTTGTAATAGAAATTTTGAATTTGTTTTTGATTTTGTATACTGAGATAAATGTATGAAATAGTTTTTTGAACTCTGCACAAATGTGTACAGTAAATTAATTGAAATGTTGTATTTTAAATAAAAACATATATTTAAAAAATTAGTTTTAATTTAGAAATATATGGTAAAGTTAAACAAATGATTATAGAACGATCTTTGCTTGGCTAAGACTGCAAATTGCAGCTATTGTAGTATGCGTTAATATTTGTAGGCAGTGCTTACTGTATGTTTATAAATGTTATCAGAGCGACCGCCGCTGGTTTGGTTTGCTGCTTTGTTCGCGTTGTCGGCTTACTCAATGACTGTTGACTGTTGACTGTTGTCATAGTCGTTTCTTTTTACTTTTCGTTTTGTTGTGTTGGTCAACAAAGTAAATATTTTTTGGCAAGCAATTGAGCATGGCAAGTAGCCGTGATCATGACACATATATGAACAGAGCAAAACATATATAATTAACTGAATGATTTAATAGACAAACTGCAGCAGCAATAACAATAATAAATAAGAGAGCGCGAGCGACTGTGAGAGCAATTAATTAATAGCAGCAACAATTGCAGCGCATTGCGTGCAAAGTGAAAAGAATAAGCCAAGCACCAGGCCCAGAGCTAGTCAGACATACATCAGTTTGCATTGGAAGTTGTTGGTATGAGTTTTAATTCAACCAGTTGAACAGGTTATGCTAATGAATCTCAGGTGTGTATGTTTCTATATTTGTGCGAGCAAGTCAATCGTCGGTTTGTCTATTTTAAGAGAGGGTGGTGGTGGTGGTGGTGGTGGTGGTGATGATGATGTTGCTGCCACCGTTGGAGGCGCCACTGCCAACAGCAAATGTAGCGCGCGCAGCTTTTGTTTCGAGCAACATTTCCGGGTGCAGCTATCTAACTAAACTTGAAGCTAAAACTGGGCGTACGCAGCCGGATGTGGGCGTGTCATTGTGGGCCAGACGACAATCAACATCAACGACGTCGTCGTCGTCGTCGTCGTCGTCACGATGTGTCAAGTGATGTGCACTTGTATTTCGAAAATTGCCCTTCGTCAGATTATGCGTGTTGCTTCTGCCTCTCTCTCTCTCACTCTCTTATGCTTTATTTTCTTATTTTTTGTGTGTGTGTAGCAAAAGAAAAAAAGCTTAATAATAGCGTTAAGCATATATAAAAAAGTTGCTGTCATTGTGAAATTTATGAGCTAGCAAGAGATCTAAACAGCCCAAATGACACCTCAAGCGATCGCTCGCGCTCGCTTGCTCTCTGTCGCTCTTTCAGAGAGCGTGTGCTCAATTTCCGCAAGACATAAACATAAATAAAACTGCAGCATGTGGCATGAGATATAACTGAAGATATTCTCAGTGTGTTTGTTTTAGAATCGTGTGTGCTTAAATGCCATACAAATGGCTACTTAAACTACTTAAAAACAAATGGGAATGTGGCAGCTACATACTAAAAAATCCATCAAGTGGCACACACACACACACACACACACACACACACACATTGCAACGCGGCAGGAGGTGCTTGAGCTCAACAGCTGCTACAAAAATATTTTTTTGTTTAAAATTGTTTAACAACATCCTTAATAAAATATTTAAAAATTGCCTATAGCGGAAATCTATATTTTGTTAGCTGCTAACGCAAATTCATTTCTACTTCAACTTGTTGTAAAAATCTTTTAGCCATGACTAATAGCAACAACAATTAAAAAAACAACAACAGCAACGAGGCCAATAATTATTTGCATTTTGTTTGCGTATATAAAAGCAAATGTGTAAATGTAAATGTAAATGTGAAATGAAATCGAAATGAGTTGTGCAAGATTTGTTTACAAATTTGCAAACGAGTTGCACAAGTTCGCTTTGAATGAGGCATGCAACAGCGATAAAGGGGGGCAGGTAATAATAAATAAATAAATAAGCAAACAGCTTAAGAATATTCCAGTTAACCTTGTGACTAAGTGTGGAGAATAGATGAGCAAGTAATGCATTAGTAATGCAAGAAAGCGCAAAGCTTACTTTAATTTCTGAAACATATTTCAAGCTGAAATAAAAAAATAGCAACTAGGATTGTATATAAAGTTTTATTAAATAGGTTAATATTGCTGAAAAAGCAACAGAGCAAGCAAAACTGTTTTTGCAGCTACTCAAGCGGAATTCAATAATTATAGCAAATACATATATAAAGATATAAACAAATCAAGCCAAAATAAGCAGCAAGTTGCTTTTTGGCAAAAAAAAATGTTAAACAAATCAAAGTTGTCGTAACTAAATATTACTAGCAATAAATTCAATTAAGTCAGTTAGATTGCAAAATAAAATCTATAAAAATTAGCTGTATATATTTTAGCTATGCAACTAATTTGTTAAAGTTTTTATGCATATTTTAGCAATTAATTTTAGTTATAAACTTAAATTAAATTATGTAAGCAGCTTAATAAAATGCAATTAAATAATTAAGTGCTAAATCAGTAAGTAAGTCAGTTATGGTTTAGAAATGGCAAGAAAATTGTTTTTCTAAGCTACTGATAATGTCTATGCACATTTATTTATGCAGTTTATAGCAAGGATAAATATATATAGATAAACATTTGTGTATTTAAGATAAAAACTGCGGAGCACACGTTGCTAAAGTAAAAGTGCCACATGCGGCAAGAGAGAAAGAGATAGAACGTATCTCTATGCGTATTTATTTGGAAAATCCTGTGCAGATATACGATATATTGTATATATGTTAAGTCTACACATGTGCGGACTGCTGGGCTGTTGCCATATGTTGCGCTATCTCTTTCGCACACACACACACACTCAATCTCAATGTGACAAAGCGTTCTCAAAGATACGCGCGCCATGTGCTGAACTCCCGAGAAAACAGAAGAAACAACAAATCTTTTTTTTTATATAGAGAGAGAGCGCGCAAGCTGAGCGCATATCATAATTTATTTTTAATTGGATTTTGTTTAGTTATTTATGTGTGTATGTGTGTGAGCTTGTTTGGCACTACTTCCGTTCCCCGCAACAGCTACAATGCATTTAGACCCGCTTTGAGTTTTTTTTTTGGCATTTGAACTGGCGCTAAAAATAATTTGTACAACGACAAAAATGCGCTGGAAGCTGCAAGCAAAGAATGCAGCACATAGAGCAGAAGAAGAAGCATTGAAAGCATGCATAGACTAAATTTAGACTCACACACACACACATATGTACATAGCTTATAAGCTGTCAATTTGTTTTAACACTCACACTCTTATACACTCTTATATTCTGTTTTTAGCATTTGATAAATTTATGCGTCATGTAAAGCGAAGTTGATAAAGCTGCAAGACACTGACAGACGAACAGACAGACGTACAGACAGGCAAATTAAAAGCACAAACGTAATTGAGATTTCCTCTTTACGTACGTAGCAGAAGAAGAGCGCGAAGCAAACTGGAGCAAATTGAAAGAAATTGCGCCCAATACAAACATAAAAAAAAAATAAAAAACTAAATACGTGTGTTAAGCGCAATTGCAAACTGATGTATGAATAAGCGAAAGAACAAGTGATCAACTGCAAGCAGGGGCGTAGTGTCATAGGGGGGTGCAACAATAAGATTAATAAACAGCAAGCAGACTAAACAATCTGTGCAACGAGCTGCACTTAGTGGGGTGGGGGGGAGGGGCAACAAGTGCTTGCCACATTGTATTTTCACAGCTGCTGCTGCTGCTGCTGAGCCTTGAGTCTACTCAAATAACCTTAAGCAAAAGCAGCAAGCAAAACAGTAAAATAAACAACAACAAAAAATGACAATTTTTATACGTGCTCATCTCTAGGACAAACTTGAATACCCCTGCTCATCAGGTAGCGATTGCTCATATGCCTACCAGCCCACCCCACTCCCCACCCCCCCTAAGCCACTTTAGCCCTTTTGTGCACCAAATATGGCTGTTTATATATTAAAAGCTATAACAATTATGCGGAAGCCCAGCAGACTTGCCAGTCCAGCACGTAAACTTGCGTCTGTATGCGTGTGTGTGTGTGTGTGTGTGTGTGTGTAACTGTAACTTGTAGCACATTGAACTTTATCTGTATGCAAATGTTAGGCATTACACTAACATTTATGTTAATGCCTAACATTAAGCTGTTAACTAGCATTAAGCCATTGCTAAGTAGCCATAAAAATGCGCTATGAGTAAAAGTTTAGAGTTCATTTTTATCATCGGCTCACGCTGTTTTGTTATTGTTTACGATTGTTTATTTTTGTTGCTTAATTTACAGCAACACGTAAACATTTAAGCTTTATGGCTAAGTGACTAGTCAATAATTCGTAAGAAATGCAGATTCATTTTACATAAATAAGTTTCAAGTTGAGATTTAAATTAATTTATGTTCAAGTTTTAAGCAATTTGCATTTTTTAAGTTATAAAATCAAACAAAATTTGAATTTGTTAGAATATAGAATTGTGAGAATTTGAATAAATTAAAATTTAAATTTTTGAATAGAGAATTCAGCCACTACTAATATTATAACAAAGGATTACTTTAAATGATATAGAGAATTCAGTTATGCATATTTTTTTCTATTTTTCCAACAGATTTTAGAAAATCTTAAGTAGGGGCTTTAAGCAATTATTATCTTACTATTTTTTTAATTTTGTGCAAAGGTTTTAGCAATATTTTGAATACAAAACTTTAAGCTAGTCTGCTTTGCTTTAGCTTAAATAAATACAATTAAATCGAATACAATATGCATAATATAAATATGAATAATGCTAAAATTTAACAGCCCAACTCCAGATGAGCCACGAGTTTAGCAGAGTTCAGCTTTCTTCTCTAACACGAACTGTTGACACATATTAAATTAGTCTTAAATTGATATTCGTTTTAATATCAAATGGCCACACTTAATGCAATCTAATTCAATTTGTTGTTGAATATTTATAAATTTGTTGAAGGATTGCTGTCCAAAGATTGTTCAGACATACTATATAATAATATGCTTTGCTATCTGAGTCTGTGTACTGCGATCGCGTAATCTAAAGCAGCGACAACAACAACTAAGTACAAACATTAACAATCAGCCCAGCAGCAGCAACAAAAGCAACAAAAGCAACGCGCGCTGCGTCTTTGTTGTTGTCACCCCAGCGAGCTGGAAGTCAAACTATTTTCTTTTAATTTAATGAGAAAATTACTTGCACACTGACTGGGGGTTTTGGGGCAATGAACGTTGCGGTCAACTTGCTGCAATTGTTGCTGCTGCTGCTGCTGCTGCTGCTGGTGTCGCGACAACAGACATTTAAAAATAATACAAGAGCAGAAATGTAAGTCAAGCGTTGCAGCAGCAGCAGCAGCAACAACAACATTAACAACTGCGAAATAATATTATAATGCCTGCCACATCACTTGGCCAAACAATAAAACTTTACTTAACATTTGTCTGTATTTTGCAGCTCGCTTGGGTTTGGAACGGCAACTATAAGATACCAAACATCATTTTGGCCGTGGAACTGCAGCTGGCGGGCAACACCGAATTCACATTGCAGAATGGCACTTTCCATGAGAATCGCGTCAATTCGTTTGTCATCAAGGGCGGCTACGCGGGCAACGATCAAGTGGAGTTGGCCCAATACGCGTTTGCCGGCAATAAGGGCGGCTATCCCGAAATTCGCATTGTGGATGTGGGAAATGTTTTCCTACGCGCCAATGCATTCTCAGGTGAGAATAATTAACACTAATTAAGTGGAGCTAAAACTCGTAATTCAATAAATGATCGATAGGAATTTGCAACTCACGGGGAAACTTTAGTCATAAATTCAGAGTAAAATAAAAACATAAATTTCATTATTTTCGATTGTAAAAACCTATTGATTAGCAATTGTAATCGTTACTAATTCGATTATTAGGGGTTAATTTTATCCCAATTTTACAATTGCAGCCAAAAGTTGAAAAAAAAAAAAATGCGGAACTATTCAAGATTATTGAAAAAGTTCAAAATAATGTAAAAAATTGTCTCATTGTCGCAATTATTTAATAAATCTTAAATAATTCCGCATTATTTTTCAATGTAATGCTTAGTAATTGTAAATATTTCAGTTGTGCATTAATAAAATGCTTGGAATTCAAAGTCTGAATTATAATGAATTTTCCTAATTTTCAGGTAGTGAAATAAAGCTGCGCGTGGAGAACAGCAAAACACTCGATGTCTTCCCCCATGCGTTTATCAACATGAACATGACTTGCAATTTGATAAACATAGAACAGCTGAAGATTCAAAAGAACAGCTTCAGTCCCAGCACAGATTTGCGTGTAAAGTCTTCAGTGATTGTAAGTAATCGAACATTAATTAATATTGCATATTAATGTAAACTTTGTGCTTCTAGCTCAATGTGGAGAACTGCACTATACCGCTGATCGAAAGCTTCGATGTTTCAATGAACAAAATTGCATTTAAATCGTGCACAATTTACACGGTGCAGAGTCAGGCGTTTGAGGTGACGCGCATCGATGAGGTGTCCTTTGAGAATTGTCGCATAGAGAAGATTGAGGCGAATGCATTTACCAACAAACTGGAGTGTGGCAATTTCTCCATTACAGACTCACAGATAGGAACGATTGAGCACAAGGCGATCAATGGCAGTGGCATAACGGCATTGACTTTGAGAAATAACAAGTAGGTGGCGCCAGCAGAGCGTAGGAAAAGCAAGAAAGAAAAGTCTTTGCCACAGAAATCACTTCCGATTGAAATTTAAGCCCGTTGCGGCACAAAGAAGTTCGCGCAAATACTTTGGGCGGAATTTTATTTCACTAGAGATTTGTGTGGCAGCTAAATTCTTTGTATGCAAGAAATGGAAAAAGTCTTTGCCACAGAAATCACTTACGATTGAAATTTGAGTTCGTTGCGGCACAAACGAATACGCGGAATTAAATTGGGCGTAATTCAATTTCTCTAGAGATTTGTGTGGCAAGACTTTAGATGCTTGAAAATGGCAATGCTGAAGCAAGTCTGCAAGATTTATGTCAAAGTGTATATGAAAGTTGAACTAATGATTTTCTCTTCTGCTTACAGCATCGAAACTATACGCGGCAATGCCATTGAGATAAACAGCATTGATGTCTATGTGGAGGAGAATAAAGTGAAGCACTTGGATGCGCACTGGCTGCACGTGAAGGTGGCGGATGTGGTGAGCATCAAGGACAATCGATTCGATAACTATGCCAAGCTGCAGTTGGACCAAACGTCGAGACGCGCCAACTGCAGCTTTGCCAACAATTTGCTGGGCCAGATGCAGGCGGCGAGTCTGAACTTTGGCAGCTGCGAAGTGCGCAACATAACGTTGCAACGCGGCTGCAGCTGCGACGACACCAAGCACTTGCTGCCAGCGCTAACCGAGCACGATCTGAGCGCCGAGGTCTACTGCCAGCCGCCGCAGCGTTTGCGCAACTGCCTCAAGCTGCGGACGGTGCACATGCGACGCTTTGGCTACGACGCCTGCGGCGTTAATCGCACCAGTCTGCACTGCGTGGACAACAGCACGCTGGACTGCTGGCATGGCGACTGCTCGTCGAAGCAGCGAGCGCGAGCCAGCAGCAGCGCGGCTACAGCATCATCGAGATTGCCACACTGGTCTGCTGCATTCTGATGTTTGTGCTGCTGCTGCTCTGCGTCGGCTGCTTGATCTACAAGTGCAGGCGCTACAAGTGCGTCGAGGCGCACTGCAGCATGTCGAGCGATGAGCTGAATGCGCTGCGTCGCGACCTGTCGCGCATGGAGGCGGATCAGACGCGCAAGGATCTGAAGCGCTATGTGCAGCGCTTGACCGCCGGCAAGCTGAAGTGCAGTCAGTGCTCGGGCATGATTATGGAGCTGATGCAGGCGCGTCAGCAACTGCCGCAGACTTCGAACAAGGTGCTGGCGGATCATCTGCAGCAGTGTCATGCCAAGTCGTCGACGCCCACAACGGCATTTGATTATGCGCCCGCCACGGGCGGCGACTTCTATGCGCGTGCTCTGCCCCAGGAGCTGCCGCTGCCCAGTGCGCCCAGCGAGCCGGGCGTGCAGGAGAATATCTATGCGGAGCCGCTGCTGTCCAACGAATACTCATCGCCATCGGATCCGCTGGATCAAATGGCGGTGCCTGTTTACTCGGAACCCTTTAATCCAGCCAGTAAGTACGGCTATGCCTACGGCTATGGCTACTATGAGACACAGGCGCCAGCGCTGCCCAGTGTCCTTGAGCGTCCAGCCAGTCACTTTCACTAAACAAAAACACACTTGGAACTTTGGCTGCACACACACACACTTAAACTTTTGTTTGTTATTAAAATTTTGTTTAATTTCTCCTCTTTACTTTTTTTTTTGTTTGGCTGTGAGCATTTGAATTCCACAAAATGTATGTTTATTATTTAAATTTTTGCGCAATTTAATTTTAAAACTGTATGTAAATTAATTATTAGTGCCTAAGCTATGACAAATTGTTAAAAATCCACACACACACACACACTAAAGCGGCGTTACAATTGGCAATCCACATGCGTTCCACAAAGACTGAAACACTTAGCATAGACACACACCCACACACACACACTAACATGCAATACACACAGTTTGTTTTTGGCAGCAAATTATGGAACGCATTTCTTATAAACACAAAGGTATATTTTGCAAAGTAATTATTTATAATCTTAGCTGCTTGTCGTAGTTTATAAATTGGTGTTGGTTGACCTGCTCTATTTTTCTTAAAGTATGCTCTATTTGTTACTAATACTAATGTATATGTCCAACATTTATTAATTGCTCTGTGCATTTGCAGATGTCAACGATATGCCGCCTGCCTATGAAGCAATGCCACAGTATGCCACGCCTCTGCATCGCCAGCAGCAGCCGCCGCCGCCTTCACAGCAACAACAACAGCAGCAACAGCAACCACCGCCGTCCAAGCGCCGCAGCTTTCGACGCTATCGCACCACAGCTCACAATATTCTCAATAATAACAACAACAACAACAACAGCAGCGATGAGAACAACAGTTGTGGCAACAACAGCAACAGCAATGGCAACAGCAACAGCAGCTATGCCATACCTGTCTGGCGCTCTTCGCCCAGCGCCACGCCCATTACACCGCCCGCCCTGCCCACAACAACAAAGCGACATGTGCGCGAGCTACGCGAAGATCTCGCGGCCAAGCCACAATTTCATCCCAATCAGCTAAGCTCAGCGCGCAATCAGATTCAGCTGCAATCACGCTTTGCCAGCAATCCGCGCAGGACGCACGCCAGCAACAGCAACAACAACAACAACAGTAACAACAGCAACAACAGCAGCAGCTTTAAGCGCAGCTTTGAGTGCTTGGATGGTGCCGCCAGTTTGGCCGCCATGGAGCATATGGATATGCGGGGCGCGACCGCATTGCCGCCAGATTCGGGTTCGGATCATTCCGGCGGCAGCGATGAGACTGTTAAAATCGATGATGTTATTGAATATGCCGACGCCTAAGCGAAAAACGCCTGAGAGTATGCAATGCTCTAAACCCAACACAAAACGGCAAACCAAACATCGAACATGTGATCTACATACATACGCATAATCTAAACGCATAACTATACATACACACACACATATATATATATACCTATACTATATAATATATAAACATAATGTAAACTAATCGATTAAGCTTTTTTTTTTTGCTAATTTTTACACACTGCAGTCGCAAAAAATAAACAAAACAATGCATATAAAATTATTTTAAGTGTTTGATTTATTTAGAAATTTATACGCTTACTTTAGTTCAAAGGAGCGAAAGTATTTACAAGCAGAAAGTACGAAATACAGAAAATAGTTCTTCGAATTAGAAAATTTGCAATCAGCAATATGTTTAAGCACAGTGCAATTCAATATCTCTCTGGGCCCCACTGTGCAGCAATGTTTAATGCGCTTTAAATGCATAAACAATAAGCGCGTCGCGCAAGGCTTATTAATGAGCTTACTTTACATATACAGTGAAGACTCAATAATTAGTATTTCAAGCAAATTTTTAGGTTTTAGCACTAGAATTCAAAATTAAACAAGCAGAATAGAACTATTATTTTATCCAATTTGAAGTATATTGCTCATTATCATAAATTAAAACAGTTAAATCAGCAGCACAATTATTTAAAGTTCGAGCAATGGCCTAACATGGATTTAGACAAATAAATCTCTGTCGATTCAATTAAGTTTAGAATTTATGCACTATATTTAAAAACTCTTAAGAAATCTTAATTATCTGTAGAACCAAAAACGAGTGTGCACTGTCTACAAATATGGGTATTCATATATTTTATTTGATATCGCATTAAAATTTATATGCTTCACGTTAAAAGCACTTGCATGTTATTAAGCATTGAATATTTTCAAATGTTGTATAACTTGATTTGCAAGCGTTGTTGTTGTTTTTGTTGTTGCTCTTATTGCATTATTTAAATTTGTGTTTGGTCAGTGAGAACATTTGACAGGCAATCAAAGTAAAACGATACGTGCACTGAAAACAATATTCTATGCATAATAATAAAAATTAAAAGTAAGCTACAACTTCATCACCAAATTAAGCTTAAACAACATTTAGCTAATGTTATCATTAGCATACGACAGCAGCAGCAGCAGCATCAGCTGTTTAATTTACAGTTAAGCACTAACAACATAAGCCCACATACAACAGTTAGACTTGCAAAGCTTTGCTCAAGTTTATTTTTCTACTGTGTGTCAGCAGCAGCAGCAGCAGCAGCCACTAATGATGGATTTCTCTCTTAACAAGCTTACTAAGTGGCTGCTGGCACGCCGCTCGCCCTTGCTGCAGGCATTTAAGCATAAGAGAGGCAGCGAGGCGAAAGAGAGAGAGAGACGCCGTTACAAGTGTCAAGCGATGCGTGTCAGGCCCGCCGGCCGTGCATTCAATTAAATGCGGCGCGAGCAATCAAAGCAATGGACAAGCCACAGACCACCGAAGTGCCGAACTGCGCTGCTGCAGCGCACAGCAACTGAGACTGAGACTGTGCGCTGTAACTGGAGTTGGAGTGGAAGTGGCAGCTAACGTCGTAAGACAACACAAACATGAGAGCAAACCAAGCAAAGGCGAAAACAAACAAAAAAAAGCAAAAGACAAATTCTCAAAGCTCATGTTATTTTGCTTTAAAGCGCAGTCGCACAGTTTTGTTATTGTGTTTTGAAGTTGTTGTTGCTGTTGCCCGCATATGAAAAAAGAGAGGCAAAACTAACAGTAGAGAGCGCTGCACTATGGAATATGCAAGCGTTTGTGTGGAACTAAATCAAAATGATGCTTTGGCTAACTGAATTTGTAGCAGCACAATCTACAATCTATATCTAATAAAATTAAGTACATTTCTATATTCTATATCCCAATGCCTTAGCATAAACAGCAACTGAATTCAAAATTTATAAATTTATGAGTCGTATTTACCCATTGTGCGATGCTGCCGCTGCTAGCGCGCAGTTGACGGCGACGTCGTAAAAATTTTTGCTGTCTGTTTTGGCGCTCAGTTTGACATTTGCACGCGTTTACGCCGGTCGATCGCGCCGTAACGAGAAACTCTTGGTCGCTTGGGGTTAGTTTAGCAACAAATAATAAATTACACGTTTGTTGTTCTTGGTTTTTTTTTGTCGTATCGGTATCGCGTGCGTTTTAATTTTGTGCGCTGATTTCATAGCGAATGCAAATATTTGCCTTAAGCTATTTGCTGTCACAATCTATTTTTCCGCTTGTTTGCTAATGTATATTTACAATTATTAAGTCAGAATTAATGTGCAGCGTGTTCACAGAAAAAAAAAACACAAGCCAAACGTTTAAACGACCACAAAAAAGTTCAAAGCAATAAAAACTGCAACAGCAGACGTTTATTTTTTCTCCTTTTTATTTTATGCATGTCAAGTGGCAGAGCGCGAGAGTGTGTGTGTGTGTGAGTGAGAGAGAACAAACAAACAGCCGGCTGTGCGCAGTTGACGTTGGCAGCAGCGTCAAAAATGCTAAGCAAAAGCACAGCAAGTTTTTTTTTCTCTTCTTTTTTTGTTGTTGTTAGTTTTGACAGGATCACAACGATCTTTGGCTCCCCTTCTATTGCGGTTTGCGCACTCGGCTGTGTTTGTGGCTTGGCGGCTTGTGGGTTGCGTAAGGCAAGGAACAAAAACAACAACAATAAGAAAGAACAATCCCAGACTGATCAGCCAGCCACCCACGCACGAATGCAAAGCAAAACAAAATAAACAAAAAAATGCTAAACAGAATTTGCATATGAATGAGCACAGCAATAAGTGAGTGAGTGGGAAAGAGAGCGCGAGCACGCGCACAAAGAAAGCCGCAAAAAAAAAAGAAATAACAAAACACACATTTCTAAGCTAATGTACTCACAGTTACACCTACAATATGATATGTATGTATGTATTTTTATACACCCCCACACCCACATGTGATTTTTTGGACAGTTGTCAAACAAAATAAAAGTTGCCAACTTTTTCCATATCCATAGCAAATTATTTCTCGATATTTCAAGGTTAAATCGCATGACGTACAAAATCTGTTTTTAGTTTGCGCTCTGCTGCTTGACAAGCTATAAAAATTGCTTAAAACGCTTAAAAACGCTTACAAATACACACACACACACACACACACTAATGCAAAATAAATAAAGCAAGACAAGTAATATACCACTTGGAGTCAATGTCATGAAAAGTTGAGCGAAATCTGCTGCTGCAACCAACAAAAAAAAAAAAAACAAAAAACTGCAGAGTTATGTTCGTTGAACAATAAAAAAATATTATATTCTTTGAAAAATGAATATTAGCCTTGTCAGGCATTATTGTTTCGACACGTGCCTGAAGCACAAAAAAACAATTGTTTAAGCTTAAAAGAGTGTTTGGAGTTTGTGCCAAGTTGTTCTAGAAAATGTCTAATTAGTTTCTACGAAAATATGTTGAAAATGTACTTTAAACCAGATGTTAAACACACAATATTTTTGCCTAACATATGACTAAGCAATGTATTTTTACCCACTGTAATAACTGACTCAGTTACATATCTAATCTACACATACATGCGCACATATGGAGTTGGTATAACTGTTTATACACAACACGATAAGATTGCGATAAGAATAACTGTGAGACATGCTGGCCTAAGAAATTGTGCAATGCGAATATAAAACTTGATGATAAATTTAAATAAATTTGTTTTGCTTTTTTCGCACTGAAATGTTGGGGCGTTGCTTTTTATATGAACACGCATGCAATTAACGGTATAATTGAAGAGCTAATTGAGCTTAACACTTGATTTGAAGCGCGTTGAAATTCTTGCGAGCAGGAAATGCAATTTTACTCTAATTGAAATTTCCTATGGCCCCAAACCCAAAGACAAAGCACATAGCAAGACAAATAAAAGCGCAAAAGCAAAGTAAAGGGTTTTTGTCTGTCTGTCTGTCTGTGTGTCTGCATCGCATCCGCTGTTAAGAGCAAAGAGCCAAAGAGAGCTAAAGAGAGAGCGAGTGTTTGCTCAAGTAGAAAGCTTAAACTGCAGTTTGTAAGCTTTAGCAATAGAGGCATCCATATATTGGAATGACAAACTGTACAAATGTTGAGGAATCAGATGACTTGCATGCAAATATTTAAACAGCAGCTCTGGTTGCTTGGTGACTACAATAAATTGTTTTTGTACGTTCGCATTTATAAATTAAGTTCTATAAACAAATGAAATGGCCATAAACAAATAACAAAGCATAATTGCTCATGTTTGTTTTTGTGCGCGAGAGAGTAGACAAATCTGTAAGTTCATATCGTGTGTGCTACTATATATATGCACATATATGTATGGGGGGCCAGCCTATGACGACCTCCAAATTCAATTAACATCATTTGACGCTGATTGAAGCACACCGAACGCACTGCCGACCACCGACGACTATAAACTTTACACACACACACATCGATATATATATAGACAAACAACCAACTGTTGGCTGCTAATGAAATACAGATCGTAACGGGAATGTCTATAGCGTTTCAATTATGTAGTTGTTGTTGCTTTTTGTTTGTCTATCAGTGCCCAGCAGCTCATATTAGATGATGATGGACACTTTACGTGTGGAAATCAGTAATCGATCATCATTTGATAAAAGTTAATATGCGTTTGCAATAGTTAAATAATTGGAACAATTGAAGCTTTATAGCTCGTAAAAACAGAGTAATCAATATCAAATACAGTATGCAAGCTGGAATAAGAAGTTTGCATTTTGAAATATTTCATTCAACAAACTTATAGCTGGTATTTAAAATATAAAACTGCATAGTTATGTAAATTCTATAAAAATAATGTTAAGTCATACGCAATGTTATTTGAATTTAAATTACATATTATTCTTTATAACAAGTGTTTACTGTATTGCCGTATACAGTAACCAAATGAGTCAGAACTAGACGAAATTTGAGCAGCTCAATTTTCTTTCTTTGAGTGTATACAAACACACACACACACACACATGTACATCGATAGAGAGATACGCATACATGTGAACAAAAGCAATTGATAACTCGAAACACCTTCAGGCGATAAACAATATTTTGTATTTTTGCTTATCAGTTGCTTGTGAAACGCTTAGCAGGTCGCACCAGCAGTTCCGAAACCAAATGCGAAACGCAACAATAGGAATTGAAACGTCCTGGCATTGAAACACTAAGAGAGCGAGAGCGACAGCCGTTTGCATATGTTTTGCTAAAAGTTAAGCATGTGTGCAAATCAAGTGACAACATTGCCATAAAAAGAAGAGAGAACAAAGAGTGTGACAAAATGCAAAATATAAGAAACGTCAAAGATCCCACATGTGTGCTGCTGTTGTTGTTGTTGTTGTTGTTGCTGCTGCGCTCAGCAGCGGCAGCGCTGCCAGAGCTCAGCTGCCCAGAGCATGATACCAAAATGATTTGCGATTGCAACAACAATCCACAGGTAAGTGCAGCAGCCCCCCACACACGCATTTCTCTTAATTTAAACTCTCTCTTTAATGTTAGCCCATGATGCTGAAGCCTTTGCACGGCTCAATTTATCATTTGGAGGTGCGCAATTGCCGCAACTTGACTGTGGAGGCGCATTCGCTGCATAGAACTGAAAACTTACGCAAGATTAGCTTTCAGCATATTCAGCACTTGGTGTTGCATAAATTCGCTCTGAGCGTGCCACGCGATACAAGCAACAAGGCGCTCATTGTCGAATTCGAGCAGGTGAACTTTCAGCTCATCGACTCGCATGCCATCAATGGCAACATCGAGGAGATCTCATTTGTGGGCGGCCGCATCGAACAGATGCAGCCATTTGGGCTCACCACCACCAAGGATAGTGCCATATTGCTCAAATTGGAGGGCGTTCATATACAACGCATCGAATCGCAGGTGAGAGAGAGAGAGAGAGAGGAAGGGAGAGGCTTTAAGCAGCAACAATAGAAGATTTATATTGGTAGTGTCTAAATTAATTTCCTATATTTGCTTACGAATTTAAATGGCATAATGAAATCTAATTTGGCAATAGCAAGACAAAGGTAAATTAATTTCCCATTATTGCTTACGAATTAAAATGGCGTAATGAAATCTAATTTGGCAACTCTGTTTGCAAAAAGCGATAGATTGTGATCAAACTTTTCTTAAACATAACGTAATACTTTTTTCTATATAAATAAGTATTAAAGTAAATTCTAAATTTATATTATAATATGATTAGACTAAAAAGCTACTAAGTTTGCGAAATTCTAAATGTATTAAAGACAATAATTCGTATTGGAAGTTCAAAAGGTTTGCAAGTTCAGTTCAGTTTAAAAATTTGTAGCACTTCGCATTAAGCGCTCAGCATATTTCGATGCCTATTCAAATACTTAAGCTCGAAAGCCTTAAACTATGCTATAACAATTGCTCTGTTTGTCTATTCCGCAGGCCTTTAAAAAGTTTGCTGTGGAGCAAATGATAATTGCCAATTGCGTCTTTGGCAGCAATGTGCCCACGCGTGCGTTCTACGAGCTGGAGGTGCGCAATGAGCTGAGCATGCAGCACAATCGTTTCCAGGAGCTGCACTCGCATGCATTCAGCTTCAATCGTAAGCTGCAACTATATCAAACTATAACATTTAACTTCAAATTTTGTTTTGCAGGCATTTCCAAGCTAAGTGTGAGCGACAATCGCTTTGTGGGCGTAGCGGGGGAGTGGCTGGCGGCGCATATACGCGACGGCATAACGCTGCGTGGCAATGACTTTGGCGCCACCAGCGACATTGCGTTTCGCAGTCTGAGCGTGCATGAGGATTATCAGCTGAGCGAGCGGCTGGAGCTGCGTTTCCACAACAATACAGTGCGCAGCAGCTTGCCACAGGCGGCATACAACAATATGCAGCCGAGCAATGAAATTGCTGCGCTGCCGCTGCACTTCAATGAGCGCTTTGCGCTGAGCATACGCGAGCTGCGCTACAACAACAGCTGGAGCTGTGAGCAGCTCATGGAGAGCAGCAGTGAGCCTGGCGTGCCACGCGATGAATTCTTTCGCCTGCATAGCGAGCAGCTGCTGTTTCGCCAAGCGGGCGGCGGCGGCGGCGGCGTCGCGCAGTTTGTGCCACTGCGTCAGCTAATTGCGTCGGATTGCCAGCATCGCAGCTATGTCGCTTATATCGTATTGGGCAGCGTGCTGCTGGCGGTGCTGCTAGTGGTGCTGCTGTTGGTGATTTGGTGGCGCTCGGTGCAGCGACGCAAGCGTCGTAAGCTGGATGTGGTGCAGCCAGAGCCGCGCACCTACAAGGAGACGCAGATTGTATACCAAATCGAGAATGCTGGCCTGCTCAAGACTGATCTGTAGATTAAACACACACACCTAGACACACACACACACACACACACACACACACACACACACATACAGCTGCAAGACGCTAAGCGGCCACAAGCACCACCAATCAATAACCATCAAGAGTGACCTTTTGTTGTACCAAAATTCTTAGCTATTAAATTATGTTTATGAGTAATATATGTATAAACAATTTAACTGTAAACTGTATATAACTTTGTTGCACTTACCCTATGGGCAAAAAGGAATCCAGCGCCTGATGCACCGTTAGCTGCGGATCGGAGAGCGCAAATCCTTTTGAAAGCAGCGCATGATGAGCGCTTATGGTCTCCTCAATGCCGCTCATATCCTCAACATCCTTATCGTCTATAAATAAAAGCAAATTAGGATTTAGTTATATGCTAGTCTGCAGGCAGAAAATTAAAGTCACAAGCTAATTAATTTAGTTGATTTGAAATAGAAATAGAAAAAAATTAAAAACTTATACAAATTTGCACTTGGAGCAGGAAGAAAATTTTAAATTATAAAACTAACAAAATATTGAATTTCTAGCTAAGTTTCCAACTTGCAGAAATAAAGCAAAGTTATTTACAACAATTAGTAATATAGAAGAAAATAAGCATGAAAATTAAAAAGTTAAAGTTAAAAATAAAAGATTAAAAATTGGAATTAAATAGGCTAAAGCAACTTTGAGTTGCCTAAATCGCATAGGAATTAAGTTTTGCTGCATTTTGTAAGCCTCACCTGGTAAATTGAGTTCCTTTTTCATTAAATTGGCGCCGCACATGCCGCCCAAATAGGCCAACTCCTGTTCGAGGCGTATGAGGCACGAGTTGCTGGCATTGATCTGAGCGAGAAAGCAATAGCATAAGAAAGAGACAGCAATAGTGTGTGAGTGTGACTTACTGCAGTGGGATTATCATAGCCTACAACTAGGCACTTGAAGCCGAAGCGATTATTATGCGGATCCTGCGCATACATTGAGGCAGTTTCCAATGAGAACTCGACCACATTGCCAGGCAGGATGAGCACATTTTGCAGCCAATTGGAGGCGCTACAATTAAATCAAATATTATATATTTATATATGAAAAGTTGGTATTACTAACGTATTGAATTTTCGTACAACAATCCAGTCCGGATCGCTGGCATCGTCGGAGCGCATAGTTGGCACCCCACCCGGTTGACAGCTGTTCATATAGAGCTGCGCATTGTGGCAATTGGTGCTGCGCTTGGCGCTCACATTGTTGTCCAGCATGTCATAGTAATCCTCGCCAGCAGCAGCAGCAGCAGCAGCAGCTTGACACGCGCCTGTAGCTGCAGCCGGCTTAATGGGTATGGAGAGCAGCAGATAATCCTCCAGCTGTGCGGTGCCGCACTGCGCATCGAACTCGATGGTGAGCCACTGCACGCAGGGCGGAAACTCAACGCGATAGCAGCTGACGCTGGCGCTGCGATACGGATGTTCGGACTCGACAACGCAGTAGTGATTGCTGGTGGTGCTAGTGGCGCTGCTGGCCTCCGCATCGCTGCGTTGCTGCTTGCCCACATGCAGTTGATTGAGCGCGGCAATGTGCGGCAGAATCTCCTTGATGAGTCCCAGAATTTGCACCGAGCTCTTGGGATCGCTGCACGCCAAGTTGGCAATGTGCGCATAGACAAGCGGCAGCAGCGTATGGAACATATTGGAGGCGCTCAGATTGAACACCTCAAGCAGCTGCAGCGCTGCAGCGCCGCTGCCCAAAATCTGCGGCTCCTCGGAGTCCGAATGTGGCAGCTGCGCTTGCTCGCGTGCTGCTGGTTGCTGCTGCTGCTCTTCTGGTTGCTGCTGCTGCTCCTGCTGCTCTGCTGCTGGCAGCTCGTACTCGCTGCTGGCGCGCTCATTGCCATTCAGCTTGGCTGCCATTTGGCCATTGCAAAAGTTGAGCTCAGCCGTTTCCTCAACGCCAATTTCAGTGGCGCCCAGCTCGATTTCCATTTCGAATGGATTATTGGAGCGTTTGTCGAATTTCAAGGTTTCCATAATGCCCTTGGAGAAGGACTCAATGCGCTTGCCCAGGTCACGCGCCGCAGTCGAGAGCTGCGGATCCACAGGCAGCGCTGCAGTGCGCGAGTTGTTGGCCCAGTTAATGTCCATGTGCTCCTCGATGGGCGTTATGTTGTGCTCCGAGTCAATAGTTTGTGTATGATTGGAGCTGTTCGAGTTGTCAGTGGGTGAGCAGCTGGCCGCCATCGCATTGCGTGCCAGTATCAGCAGCTCCGTGCATTTCTTGGTAATATCCGCGGCTATTTGCAGCGCAGTGTCGCGACTGGAGAGCTCGGCTATGGCGTGAGTTTCCAGCGTTTGCTGCTGGCGCTGCTGCTGCTGTTGCTCCTGCTGCTGCTGCTGCTGCTGCTTGAGCGGCGTGCTGTAGTAGAGCAAACAGGGCAGCTGTCCACGGGCGGGCGTTGTGCCATTGAAGCTCAAGTCGCAGGCATAGAAATGGAAATTGGCGCCGCAGGGACCACGCACGCTGGTCATGCCCGCATCGCCGGAGCAAGTGCGTGCGCCTTGCGAGCAAAGCCGCAAAGCATAGCGCGCATTTTCCTTTATAGCAACTGGATGATCAAACTTAACTTCGGTCATTTCATTGTGCACTTGATCCTGATCATAGCTGCCAGTTATGGACTCCATGGCTTCCCATTTGTGCTGCGGCTGCAAGTCCACAGTGTTGTCATACAGCAGCTCCAGCTGATAGTCATAGCTGCCCGAGCCGGAGTAAATCATGGCGCCGGCAATGGCAATGCCCGGACGATCCACGGAGAACGCAATGGCGTCCGGTCCAAAGTTGCCCGTGTTCCAGGTGCGGCTCATGTCGCAGCGAGCAAAACGCGTCGCTGTCATATGCAGCGCGCGTGGCTGCAAAAACATTTTGTCGAACTCGCCCAGCGCCGTCTGGTAGACAATCTCGGCCAGCACGCGCGCCAGCAGGTGGCAGCAGTTGTCTATGAGTCCCTGATTGATGGACTCCTTCAGCACATAGCTGCCGCCCATGCAGCGACTGTAGATGAGCTCAATGCGCGAGCGTATGGGACTGGCTATGATGTCCAGCAGACGCACCAGCACATCCTTAAATGTCCACGTGTTGCTCAGAAAGTCGCTCTTCTCCTGCTGCGTGCGATAAATCATTTGCTCCACCAATATGGGATACTGATGCGCCTCCGTCGACGACAACATGGGCAGGCCCGAATTGTCGCTGGGACTGATAATCGACTGACGACGCTCATTGCCGCCCGCCGGATTCAGCAGCGAGAATGTGGCGCGCAGCTTCACCGTGGGTGAGCATAAGCCCGCCAGTATGGCGCTCAGCAGACGCGAGTGCAGCGCGCCGCGATCCATTTGCGCCAACAAGTCGCACAGGCAATTCCATTTCAACGACGCGGTCGGATAAAAAGCATCGAAGCAGGCAACAAAACTCAAATGACACTCGTCGAGTATTTCCAGCACCAGAGCGTAACCTAAAAATGAATTTTATAAGCAGTTGGTCACATATGGAGCTACAGCTTACCCTCATCCGTGGCTATGTCCTTGAAGATATCATCGCAAAATATGCTAATGAGCAGCGCTCGCACATTGCCAATGCATTCGGCCAATTGTATGTTCTCCAGATTTGTTTTCTTCGAAACTTGTGTGCCGCTAGTCGAGCCATGACTAGAGCCGCTCTTGATATTCTTCTCTGTAAGCAAATCGGTAAAATATGTGCATATATATATATATATTATAGTTGGCGTTTAACTATTTTAGCAAATTGTTAAGTTTGAACTACTTCAACTGCTTTGATTTAACTTTTCGAACTGCATTTTCGAAATCGAAAATAGCTGCAATGCAGCAACTGTACTGTAGGCCTAAGCTAGAGCTGTTTCTAAATCTATATAGCAGCTTTTGTTAACTTTCTTTTAATTCTAAGCTGTTCAGTTCAGCTTTATTAATGTTTAAACGTTTCTATAGTCAAAGTGTATAATAAAGTTGGTTACGCTTAGCTTTAGCTGCGCCCTCTTTTTGTAAAAATGGGAAAAGGATTTTATGAAGTTGTGCAAATGTATGTAACAGGGGAGAAGGAGGCGTGACAGACCCCATAAAGTATATATATTCTTGTAATGCTTGTATTACTAATACTAAAAATACTTTTTTACTAGTTTACTGCAAGCAATTAATATACTTTAATTTCTAAGTCAAAGCGTATGCCAAGTTGGCTGCGCCCAGCTTTAGCTAACTTACTTTTAATAAAAACTAACAATGCTGCTAATAATTGCCATAGATATTAAGAGTTTAAATACATTAAAAGTTAATAAACAATGGCATTTTTTTAGGCTTTAACCATATAAAGCGTATCAGATTAATGGCAAATTTCAAAACTGTGCTAGCTATAAATTTATGCTGATGTTAATGTTCCATTTAGTAAATTTGTTTCAACCAACAAATTGTGCTGGAGCTTACCTTTTGGCTTGGCTGAGGCTCTGCCAAGTGAAGCGAGCACGGTGTGGCCACCAAGCGTGCTGGAGCAGACCGCCGTAGCGGGTTTTGGATAATTGCTAGTAGTGGTTGCTGCTGTTGTTGTTGTTGTTGTTGTGCTGGAGTGTTGTGGATAAATCTCGTTGGTGTATTTGCGCAGCAGGCGCAGACAGGATTTGTTGACGTGGCCGAGGTACTGCAGCGTCTGTTGGAGTTGCAGTGGACGCGAACGATCGCGCTGCTCGCGCAGCTGCGTCTTGAAGCAGTCCCAGGACCAGCTGAGCAGCACGACAAGACTCTCGAAGCACTCGCGGGTAACGCTGTTGGCAAAGGCGCGCGAGATGCGCTGCACAGGATCGGCGTCCAATGGACCAACTACCTGCGACGGCTTGTTGTCCTGGCTAACTAAACGATAGAGTATGGCGGGTATTTGGCCAGAGGTGGCATCGGTGCCATTGTTGGCTTTCTTGCTGGTTTTGAAGCTAAACACCACCTGATCCTCGGTGGTGACAGTGGCCTGTCCACAGGAGCCGCAATCGGAGGAGGGTCCGGCAATGCGTGCCCAGACCAAATACCAGCGTCCAGCAATCGCGTTCATGGGTCTCGGCAGCATAATGTGATGTTTGCTGCGCGCGGCGCATTCGTAGGGCACCTCTTTGGTCTCGCA
This sequence comes from Drosophila busckii, assembly GCF_011750605.1. Lineage (NCBI taxonomy): Eukaryota > Metazoa > Arthropoda > Insecta > Diptera > Drosophilidae > Drosophila > Drosophila busckii. The sequence goes on along the minus strand of NC_046608.1, from coordinate 3,989,616 downwards.
GAGCAAAATGCCATCCTTCTCATAGCTGCCGCCGTCGACGCCCAGATCATAGAAACGAATCTTGCAGCTGTACTCGCCGCGTCCGCCGAACATGCCAAAGCCCAGCACCACAATGTCCGTGTCCGCCATAAAGCGCAGCGCCTCCACACTATGCCCGGAGTAGCCCCAGCCGCCGCCAAAGTTGTCAAAGCGCGTCACCACTTGATAGTCGCCGCTTTGCGTGTCCACCGATTGATGCGGCGTCTTGGGCAGCGGCTGCTCAAAGCAGCGCGGTATATTGTCCTGCGCCGAGGTGAGTATATCCAGGCAGGCCAGCAGATTAAGCGAAGCCTGCGAGCGCGACACACGCGCCTCCGCCTTGCAGGGCAGCGACAGCTCCGGCGACAGCAGCGCCTTATAGGTGGCGGCATTCTGCAAAAGAGAGAGCGAGTTAAACAAAGTGGAGCACATAGGATTGGTGGTGCTTGGGACTTACCACATCATCGGCGGCTATTTCGCTGGCAATGACATTGTGGCAACGCAACTTGCGCTGCATGGCATCGAACACCCACAGCACATTGTAGCTGGGATCCATGGCAAAGGCCAGATGCGCGGGCAGCGCCTGATCCGGCGATATGGCGGGCAGCGAGATGGCATCGGGACGTGCACGCCCGCGTCGCAGTCGCGGCGCAGCAGCTGGCGCAGCGCCCGCATCTGGCTGCAGATCCTCAAAGATGTGATTGCGCGCCTCGTGCATGCTGCGCGACATTTGCTCATTGATGGGCACGCCGGGCGAGCTGCTGGGCAGCAGCAGCGGTGGCAGGGCAAGCGGCGCTGCCAGCGGCGGCGGCGGCGGCACTGCATCCACATTGCGATTGACCTCGGGCAGCAGCAGCGGCTGCTGCTGCGGATGCAGCTCACGCATAAAGTTGGTCTGGCCGCGATAATGCGGCGTGCAGCTGCCGTCGCTGCGATTGATCGAGAGCGTGTGGAAGGACAATGGAATGCTGGGTATAAGCACTGCAAGCAAGGATTAGAGATTAGAGTGAGTCATGTGTGTGGACAGTGTGGAGAACTTACAAATTGTTTTCTTGTTGGCCACCACATGCATCTTGGGCAGCATTTGCGCTGTGATCAGCGATTCATCGATTTTAATAAACGTCTGATCGCCATTGGCGCCTATCCAGGTGACCTTCTTGCCAAAGGCGGGACCAAGACCACTAAAGCGATAATAAAATTAGAATTAAGCACACTTGGAATTTGGATTCGCTTACGTAACAGCGCCAATGGAGCAGTTCCATAGAAACTTGAGACGCTGCGCCAGAATATTCGAAGTATTCGGCGGCACCAGCATTGTCTCCTTGGAGCCGCCAGGCAGCAGGCAAGTGGCACAGGCCACATCCTCGTCATCATCGTCGTGATGCTGCAGCACATGCTCCCGCTGCTTGGCCGCCTGCTGCTGTGCAGCGATTTGCAGCGCAAGCGTTTGCGATGCTGGCGGCGGCGGCGCAGCTGGAATCAGCGAGCCCGGCTTGCCCGAATCGCTGGGCAGACGCCCCAGCTGGCCCTTCTGGTAGTTGCCGAACGTATAGACAATGCCCTTGTGGGTGAGCAGCACCGTGTGATTGCTGCCGGCGGCGATTTGGGTAATGGGCACTGGCGTATGCACGCGCACGGCGCCGTTCACGGGCTGCAGATCGCCCGTGCCCAGTTGGCCGTACTGGTTGCTGCCGAACGTGAAGACCTCGCCGCCAAGCGTGAGCAGCACAGTGTGATGCAGGCCGCAGGCCACTTGCACCACTGGCGACATGCTGGGCAGCGTAAGCAGCTGTGGCGCCAGCGGCGCTACACGCGGTGGATCCTTCTCTAAGTCGGTGGGCGTGCCGCCGCCGCCAATGCAGCCGGCGGCGCCAGTTTCCAGCTCCATGGGCTTCTTGCTCTCCTTGCGTCGCATAATGAGCGTCTTGGAGCGCTGCTGACGCTGCAGCTCAGCCGCTGGCGCTGGCTTAACCTCCAGCTTGGCCTCACTTTCGCTTTCCTGCAGCGCCACGCAGGCGGCGCACAGACCGCACTTGGCGCAGCCCGCATCGCCATGTCCGCAGGGGCAGCTGCTGCCCGCCACACGCTGCTCCAGCGGCACATTCAGCGCCGAGACGCAGCTAACATTGTAGCCCGTGCACTCGCGGCACATAATGCAGACGCGACACTGTCCCTGCACCAGGTTGTGATCATCGTAGTCGCAGAGCGTGGAAAAGTCCAGCTTATGACGCAGCTTGTCCGCAAAGGCAGCCGACGAGCTGGGCACATCCTTCACCGGCATCATTTTGTTGAACACGCGTCCACACTGCCCCTTGTTGTTCAAGCCGAAGGTGTAGAGCTGCCCCTTGGCCGTCAGCGCCACGCAATGCGCCTTGCCCAGCGCCACTTTGCTCACATGCTGATCCAGCAGCTCGGTAACGAAGCCCATGGAGTCGCAGTGCGCCGTATCCTTGCCGAACATAATCAGCTTGCCCGTCTTGGTGACAAAAGCCGATGTGCCATTGTTGCAAGCCGCATGCACAACCGTGTGCCCCTCGATCTTGATCATTTTCTTGGGCTTCACCGCCTTGGGCTGACGGCGATTCTTGGAGCTGTCGCCATCCTCGCCGCGTCGCGCTGTGCCCGTAAAATAAACGCTCCCGTCCTCGTTCACCAGCAGCGCATGTATCCCATCATGTCCCACAGCCACATGCACTATGTGCGCCGATTTGGAAATTATGAGCTCCGTTAACTTCAGCGACATGGTGCGTCCCACGCACTTCAAGCCCAGCGCCGCCGACTTGCCATAGTAGTAGACACGCCCACTGCTGGCACGCACCAGTCCGAACTCCTTGCCACACGCCACGCCCAGCACCTCCGCGTCGCGACTGCCCGGCGGCAGCTTGGGCTCGAAATTATTGTGCGCCGACTGTATGCGCTGTATCTGATTCTGATTCAGCAGCTCATCCTCGAAGGCGGCATAGCCAAGTGTGCGGAACTTCTTGCGCGCCAGCTGCAGCGGCAGCTCAAACGGCGGCGGCTCGCTGCTGTAGCTGTTGTGATACAGATGCAGTCGCCGCACCACCAGCGTGTCCTGCAAGCAACAAAAGTTGTTAAATACATAGCCAATTAAACAATAGACAGCAGCATTGCTTTAAGTAAATAAATTACAAGTGCAATGCAATTAAAATTAAACTTAAATCAAGCAACAATTCGTCAGCAGTTACAACAAATGATTAAATCAACTGATTCAGCTTTAAGTTTAGTCGCCTTGCTTACGTCGCGATTGCTGCAAATGGCATGAAGCGAATCATCGTCGGTGAAGAGCACATAGTTGAGGCCTTCGCGCATGGACAGCATGTTGAGTGGATTCATTGACTTCACAGCCAGCGTGTCCAGTCCAATGAGCTGCAGCTGGTCGGGACCGCGCTTGCCGCAATTACGCCGGAAATACAACTGTCCGCCGCTGTAGCCGAGCCAAGTGTAACGCTCGCGATGAAATTCATCGTTCTGTGCATAGATGTGTCCCTTGTAGCTGCCGCCAAAGCCGGTGCCAATCTTCAGCAGCGTGTTGCCATACAGCACATAGACAAAGACGCCATCGCAGGCCATGGCCGGCACACTGAGCAGCATGGGCACCGACAGCATTGGAATCTTCAATGAAAACTACAAAACGACACGTTAAGGCACAGGCACAGGGTTGGGCACATAGATTGAGCTTACCTCATCGATAAGTGAATTCTGTGGTACGCCATGCGTATAGAAATCCGGACGTGTGGGTTTGTTCAGCGCTGCGCTCACCACTGTATGCTGCAGTGACGCCAGCACCGCCGGCAGCTGCACAATTTGCGCCGAGAGCTGACGCGGCGACATTAGCATAGCTGCTATGGCTTTGAGCATCTTGCCCGTGTCGCCGCGCGCAATGCAAAGTCCGATGAGCGCGGCGCAGGCCATGGCGGACCAATTGGCCTCGGCACCGGTGCTGGAGGTTAGCGCTGCCGGCATCGTTGCCAGATCCAGCAGTAAATCGTAGAGTGGATTAACCAGTTCCTCTGGTTCTAGTTTAAATGATTCTGGTTGTTGTCCCTGTATAACGTCGAGCAGCGCCTTCAGCGCCTTGGTGCAGAGCAGCGGCTGAATGTGACGTGCGTCCGCTATGAGCTCGAAGAGACTGCGCAGTCCAGCGCCCACAATAAGCGGCACTGTGGCATAGACGGGTTCGCGCTCCTCGGGCTCCTCCACATCCGAGTCGTCATCGCTATGGTTGCCCCTATGGTTGTTTGTGCGTTTATCAGCAGCATGCGCTGCTGCTCCAACTGCTGCACCTGCCGCGCCAGCAGCTACAGCGGCCGCAATGCCCGCAACGCCAGCGATTGCTGCTTGTGCTGCATGACAGGAGCACTCGACCATGTTGCTGACCATGCAGCTGCCGGCACAGATCAAACAGCAGGACGAGCCCATGTTGGCGCTCCATTTCTTTAGGGCACCTGCGCCTGGGCCGCCTTCGCTGAACAGCGCAAAGCGCGTCTCTGCCTCCAGCACTGTGGAGCGTATGGCGGAGAATACGGCAAATTTTGATGCATTCGGATCGAGTTCAATGTGCGCCACTGGAAATGTGGGCAACATTAATTGATCCTTGATTAGCGGTGGATCTAACGGATTCACAATGCCCGCTGCAACGCCAGCGGCATTTCCTTCCAGCACTGCGGCTGCAGCTGCTGCTGCCATCGCCGCTGCCGATTTCTCTTTGCGGCTTTTGCGTTTCGTAAGCGCCTTGCGTTCATTTTGCAACTTTCTGTAATTATATATATTTGATATTAAAGACAAGGCCACAGGATTCGGGGACACGTATTCACATTAAGTATGCAGCAAATATTGATTTAACAGCTACGAAAGTAATGCAGGTCGCGGCAAAATGTTAACAGCCCGCCGATTGGCAAAGCAGCTGTTATCGCTCAGCTGTTGCCACAGCGCTGCCCACTTGTCGTGCAAAAGCGGGCGCCAAATTTCAACCCCGTTTGTGGGCTGGCGACGGCAGGCGGTAGCAACCCAACAACCCACGGTGTCGACAGGCCAACCACCTTAGGGGTTGAAGACCTACATACCTTCCGAGAAGAACAATCGATCGATTTTTCAACCCCAAAAGCAGCCGTTTGCCGACGCCGCTACTGTTACTGCTACTGCTACTGCGGCGGCTGCAATTATCTATTGTGCATTTGTTTATAGTTTACCTGCGTGTATTGCTCGTATACAGCTCATAGAAATGATCGCCATATTTCATTGGATTTAGTAAACCAACCATGGCTTTGGGCTCTGTATAACTTCGGCAATTGCGCTTCGTCCGAATCGATTTTACGTCTGCTCGTCTATATATACATATATATCTTTTTTCGCTATAGCTGTATGTATGCCGTTACAATTTTACCGTTAAACTCCACTTGCTTTATTTTATTTATGACCACAAACAAACGCACATACACGACTGCTATTGAGCGATTGGCAACTTAATGTACAACTGGCGCTTGCCAGCTTTATTTTTGGCTAAAATTTATTGCACAAACATTTACAAAATAACTAAGAATTAACTACTCTACTGGCGAACTTAATGCATATTTCTTGTTTTGTGAGTGCACCACTACCGTTTGATAGTTTCGAATCGATTAATAGCAACAGGGGGCTGCCCTACGTTGCGCTCTTATCGCAAACGATAATAGAGCGAACGATAACAGAGCTGACAATAATTATGCTTGTTATTGTTGTTATCGATTAAAAGCTATATTATATGTAGCCCTGGTCAAAAGCAGCTGTCAATTCCTACAACAACAACAGCTAAGCTGACAGCAGCGCCGCAGCAGCAACAAATCATCGAAAAACATTTTACGTAATTTATTTTTGTTATTTCTGACTGCGTTTGCTCGAATCTAAACACGTTCTTATCTCATATAGCAGCATGGGCAACGGTGTAACCCACTACTTAAAGCCAGATGTCTTTCCTGGCCCCGATGTGGTGCCCAGCTTTGATCCCATGCTGGGATTTCAGTCGCGCAAGGAACGCGTCATGATTGCTACACCAGAGGAGATGGAATCTGCTAAGCTGCCGCTCGAAGATCGCGACTACTGTGCCCACAAGCTGCTAACGTATCAGGCCTGCCGCAGTGACAAGTTCCCATTTGTTTACCAGTGCGCACACCAGAAGCACGACTATCTGACCTGTGAATATGAGGACTATGTGCTGCGCATGAAGGAATTCGAACGCGAACGCCGGCTGCTGGAACGCCAGAAGCGTCTCAACAAGGCTGGTTAAATTTGAAGTTGGAACAGTTACCAAAAGTTATAGTGGAGCAGTCAACCAATCTCCTCACACTGCCCGTCGCGAGCGGAAATTTCAAATAAAATACCATGCCTAGTAATAATATGGAGCCTGTTCTGTTTTTTTTTTTTTTAAATTAGTTAATTAAACGATAAAAAAAAAAAATTGTTTAACATGAAAACAAATGTGGAAAATGAAGTGAACAAAGACCAGAAACTTAATTTTCCCAATTGGGTATATATTTTCATTCAACATTTGATTTGGACTTAACTAAGATTGCTTTTAGTATAATAAATGCAAACATCATGCACACACGCACACTTAAGGATACAAGGACCTACATAACACTAACTAGAGACCAAGGGACTGCGGCATTGACTGCGATTAATGATTAACTTGATTTGTGACTTAACAATTTGCATTTTGAGATGTACGCAGTTGATAGAAGAAAAATGCAAACATCTTTGGTAAACGCTTAAACATGGAATTGGAGCAATGCCTCATCAAATGCCCAATTTGCGCCAGAACATATGCATGCGTCCATTCGTCTCAAAGATGCTGCGCAGCATAAACACCTGAATTAGGCCAACGCCAACCATGGCGATTATCTGCATGAGTGACCAATTGTTGACCTTTTGGAAATTGGCCTCGGCCAGATTGCGATCGCGTGCCTCATGGGAGCGTAGCACATCTTGCAGCTGGCGCGCCTTTGTCAGCTGCAGGCGTAGGCGACCAATAAAGTCCATTATATCCTGCACTTTCATTTCATAGTATTCTTCCGGGGTCAGACCCGTCAGCTCATTGACATCCTTCCATTGCTGGTCGCCGTGATTCTGATCTCCCTCGCGCTCTACAATCAGCTCGAAGAATACAGTCTTGCGATTAAACATGCTAAAGCTGTTGTCAAAACAAAAGCGATAGTCTCCCTCCGTTTGCACTTCATGCTGATGCAGATTCTCCGGTTTCTTATAGTCACTGACTATGACCAGTCCAATGGGATCGAGTAGAGCAAAGCTTATGTCCAGATCACCATGACCGCCGTCGATCACCTGATATTCAATGTCTATAATTTCGCCGACCTTGACGCTGTGGTATAGGCACTCTTTCTTGCCGGCATCTACATATATGGTCATCTCTTTGTCATATGCATTTACATTGAACTTGGACGCTGGCCATAGCAGCAGTCCTAGCCAGCAGCACAGTATGTAATTTGTTTTCTGCGTTTGCGTGACGAATGCTTAGTAAACAGCATATCAAATTTTATTTGTTATGAAGTTTGCTTACCATTACAATGCGCGGAAGTATCAAATAGAGTTGTGTTAGTGATTTAAATATATATTTCCGATACTCCGATATTTCCCGATGTATAATTTCAGGGGTGGGCATGAAGCCACCGCGTTGTTAGTTTAAGCAACGAGTAGATGACAGTGTGTGCGAAGCACATTTACATAAAACGATAACTAACGGCCAACTTATTGATTTTAAACTACACTGTGTAATCCAATAGGTGGCGCTCGAAGTCACAAACTAGACTTCAAAATTCAATAGATGGCGCCACAAGTCACATTTCAAAATTAACGTCTGCTTAAGCTCAACAGCAAATCCAAAATTTAGAATTTAAATAAGTAAGCCATCCGGTCTTAGTATTTATTTGCCACTGCTTGGGTGCCCCATCGAGTGCCCTTGCATTATAATGTCTCTTGCCTTGTGCCCATTACCATTTCATTTACATACTGACAAAATAGAACACACACACCAAAGTAGCAAGTTTTTTTGCGTAAACATAATGTAATGACAATTAGTTAATTGTTTTAAATTTGCATATCGCGCATGCGAAAAAATTGCTTATTTATCAAGACTCATTTGCTGATTAAGGAAACACCCCAATCAATGAGACTGACATTGTAAACTCATCACTAAAGCAATTATACTTATGAACTTTCGATTTTTAGCAGTAGATTGTTAAGTTAATAATGCTATAAATCGTCTACAATAAAATTATAAAAGTATAAAAATGATTGGGAAGCGCTTTGCTGTAAAGTTGAATCATGAATTTTTTCAAAAAATATTAGTATTTTTTTTTTAGTGCACATGACATAAGTACGTAAATAGATAAAGCAGGTTATGCAAACAATTTTCGTATCTATTTTGCTTCACTATCATTTTCTTATCAGTCTATGGTTGTTATAACCAGGAAATTTTTCTCGTTTGTTTTTTGGTCAATTGCGTAGGTTGAGCTGTTAATGCCGCTTGCGTCAAAATAATCACTTGCTTCTAATCCGTCAAGAAACAAAATGTTGACATAGAAACAAAATAAGCGTAAGAGCGCTTTAAATGGTAGCAAATTTAATTATAACATAATTGCTAGTTGCTGTTGTAATTACATTATCTGAAATACATGGTGGGGCCTTCGATGCTGCTAATTAACTTGTAAATTAAACTTGAATTTTGCGCTGTACTGATTGCTATATTGCTATCAATAGAATCGATAGCTTTGTTGCCCATGGAACTTATCATTATATGCTGGGAAAGAAGAAGAAGAAGCAGTAGCAGCAACAGCAGCTGAAGGTTATTGATATGCCGTAAGGTTAATTAGAAATGCAGACAATCAACATAATTGCAATTACTTTCGGTAAGAAAATAAGCTTTCTAAACATAAAAGGTACGTTTAAATTTATTTACATACCTGTATGTATAAAGGGTCTCAGACAGTGTTGGCAGATTAGCTTCAGGCTAGATCTAGCATATTTAAAAATGGAATAGCTTACAAAATTTGAAAATAGCTTATAGCCTGAAATCTAGCATATTTTAATTTGCAGGCGCTGACTTTTTTTTTACTTTTACTTTAACTATGCGTAAGTTCCTAATTTCACGAATTTCGACTTCACATTTCAACTGTGCGACCTTTTTTTTAGGTCTAAACATGAGTTTTGACGCATATTTTAAATCTAGCTTGTTTTTTTCGTCAATCAAGCTCATATTGCCACTCAAATGCTGGCAACACTGGTCTCAGACAAACGAAAGGTCCAAAGCCGCTAGTTGTAAGCTCCTCTTAGTGCGTTTTAACCTTCACATTTCGTTTGCTCTTTGCCCTAAGCCCACAATGACAATGACATAAAATAAAAACACATGCATACATAAATATATATATATATATATACATATATATATAGCTACAAGCTTGTATACATAACGTATATGTATGTATGTAACTGCACAGCGGCCGGCAAAATGATAGTAGAATGACAAAAGGGCAAATCAAAAGAAAGAATGTGAATAATTGCACGTGCATTTAGTAGAAAACAAAATTCCAGAAAGCCAGCGCATGCGCTTTTCAAAATTTTCCCTACTTGTATGCTGTATTGTATTGAATTTCCCCTGCGCACATAAAGTTCTGCCCCTATTTGGGCAAATTTTTGCGGCGAATTGTGAAATAAAAGTTCCACCCTCTAAAAACTGCATTTGCCCTAGAGAGCCGCAGTGCAGAGAGCAAACTATGTACATACATATGTACATAAATATGTATATATGTACATATGTATTTACATAAATTGGTGGTTATTGCAATTACGTTAATATTAGCAGCATAGTAAATTACATTAAAAGTGTGAGACAAAAAGAGAGTGAGAGAGAGAGAGCGAGAGGACAGGCTGTGAACAGTTTAATTGCACTGCAGTGCTTGAAAACTCAAGTTCCTTTAAGAGCCGGCACTTGTCAATCAACGTTTTGAGTAGCGCCGCCTATCGCCTAAGAACATAAACTATTCATTCAGCAAATGCTTAAGTGGCTGCCAAAGAGAAAGGGACGAGTGGGGTAAAGCAGGCAGTGCACATGAATGAGAGAGTTATTGACCGCAAGAGTCTATGTGTGTGAGTGTGTGTGCATAGTATAACCATATTTGGCATTGCATTTGGCTAAGCTGCAACTACACACCACGTTGCACAAGAGCGCACAGTTTGGAATTTTCGAAATTGAGAGCGCAAAAAACCAAGAGAGTGTGGGAGTGGGCGCATGCGCAGTAACAAGATTGCTACAAGCATAGAAAAACATATGGATATGGTATGTATCTGTGTGTGTGATGCAAGCATAGTAAACACACACACACACAGACATGAACGCGAAGCCAGACCGGAAAACTCTCAAAAGGCTAGCAAACTCATACAAATAAATTTGAACTTGAACTTACCGCGCCCTGCGCTAAGACACAAACACACTCTCTCTATGTGTACTATGCACATGTATGTGTGTGTTGTGCGTTTGCAAAAGCCGGAAAATACACACCCATTTACGTACTATGTACACTCATCTAAATCTTTCTCTGCTAACGTATCCATTTATAGTTGTTCGTTATTGTATAATCGATTATACAGCCCAAGACGCTGGCTGTCGTCTACCTGCCGGCGTATTAAAGATATAAACAGTCTCCATCTACGCCTTCGATTCTCTTTTACCTTTCCATAAGCGTAGCCCCCCTGGTCACAAAAGAAGAAGCAGAAGACTTGCAGCGTTCATATGAACAGCAAACTATGCGATTTGAATATCAATGGATAAACTCAGACCATGCATGTCATTTTTAACTATCCTGTATACATAATACATATATACATATACATATGTAAATGTATGCATGTGTATAACTTTTTCCCTTTTCTTTTTTTTTCTTCTCTTGCTCTGCGTACGTGATTAACTTTTTTAATGCGCCTTCATTTCCGCAGTGGAGCCGCGCGTCTTATGATCGGCAAGCAATCTATATACATATATATAAATACATACATATGTACATATGTCTACAGATATAAACTTCCTTTGTATATGAGCTCTAATATCTTTCAAGCTAAGCTTCAAATGGCATTTTACTCTCACTTTGCTGCTAAATATAAAATTAAATTAGAGCGCTTTGAAAACATTATTACTATAAAAATATTTATGCTGCAATTATAATTTCTGCTTAACGGCTGTAATAATATTCTGTTAATAAATCGACGACAGTCTCTGCTTGTGTTGACAGTCTGGGTAACCCTAAACATGTGTTGCCAATTCGCTGAAATATAATATATATACTATATATAAACTTGAGATGCCAGGTTTTATGTACAAAGTCCATGAGTCATGCATTGAATTTTTGTTCGGTTTTTCTTGTGTCTGCAACACAGCAGCAGCAGCAGCAGCAGCAACACCCAAGCCCATGCACCACCAACTGTCCCGCCTGCACCACCCGCACATTGCAGCAATTGTTACTCACTATATACTACAATATATATGTATGTATATATATATATATATATATATAATACCCTTAGTTTTTGTTGCTTTCATTTCAATTTTTCTTTTTGTCTTTTTGGCAATTCTTTTGAAAAGCAACGACGGAAACGTTACCCATACGCTGGTGCCCAATGCTGGGCGCCACGCCCTTTTGAACTGTCATAAATTAACACCCCGGGGCCAAGCCCCGCATGCGGCAGCGGTGGCTGAAGCTGTGTGTGCCACATTGAGGCTGAGGCAGGGCTCAGGCCTCGATTTGAGTGCATTTTGTATGAGAAACAAACAATGTGTCAAAGAGTTTGCTATCAATCCCCCGATTCTGGGGTCAGGCGAGTGCACACTATCGTTAAAGTCGCAATCCATGAGCTGAAAAGATCTTTTCAAGCAACACTTGACGCTGACTTTTTATCACTTTCTGACAGGAAAGTCTATTGACTGCCTCACCCTCACTTGAATTAAGCATTAGTCATGCCAAAAATAAATGCCTAAGGCAATTTAAATAAATAAATTTAAACTCTTTTTTTCTATAGGCTTCTTCCTATAGTAAGCTGGACTTACTTTCAAGTAACTGTTGTGCTATCGATAAATCTTCTCCAATATCCTTTAATTATGTATGTTCCACAGTTGTAAGCTGGAATAAGATTATAGAATTGCTGTAAGTAGATTCTCCAATATATCTGTGTACTCCTTATTCCTTTGTTATCGATAGTTGCTACAATATAATCAATATTGTTTAATCTTTGCCAAGGCTTACTTTCTAGCATTGCTGTATTATCTATAGATCCTTCAATTAGTTAAGTTCCTTTGAGCATTTGTTAGTTGGCTTAACTTTCTGGCACTGCTGTGCTATCGATAGTTGCTCCAATATAATCAATATCTGTGTATTCCTTAATCTCTGCCCATAGGCTTCTTAAGTTTCAGTTAGGCTTAAAGCCAAACAGCTGATTCAGCGCACACCCCCGTTATTAGTTGCTGTTGGTGTTCCGGGTGGTTGCCCATTAAAGTTCGCATGTTGTTGGCCCAGGCCCGTTTACGGGTAGTTCTAATATTCGACGCACGCACAGGGTGCTAAGCCCAGCTACCCCCCGCATAACAAGCTATGCCTCACCCTCGCTAAATTAAACTCAAGGTTGTGCGTCCCTCGTAAAATTTTTTGGCATTACCGTTAGTAACCCTCATATGTACACACGGACGGTACACCGAGGGTAGTTAACAGTGCTGAGCTGAGCTCACCCCTAAGCCAACATCAACTGGGTGAGGTCTAAGCATTAGCGCAAATAATTTTGCCCAAAAACTCGCAAAAATACCCAAAAAAAAAAAAAAGAAATACACACAGACATTCAGACGAATGTAAAAATTAAAAGTAAAAGAAAAAGAAATATGTGTAGGAGAGGCTTGAGTGCACGTGTCACTTTCACAATTGTTTTTGAAAATGGGAAACCGTCTGCGACCCAGACGTTAATGAGTCATACACACATTTTGATTTCCACTCGCATCCATGCAGCTGTGCAACACACACACACACACACACACATAGACAGTAATATGTTGCAGCTACGCTGGTGCATTTACCACTTTTCGTTTTTGTATTTCTTTTTTTTTTTGCTGCAGCAGCAGCAAGCTGCATACTCTGTTAATGAAAATGGAAATGAAAATGCAATTCGTCACGCTCTGTTTTGCCCTTGGCATTATAGGCAAGCCCACAATGTTGGCAAATTCTTCAGCGCCACAGAGTATTTAGTGAAACAAAGCAGATAATTAATATGTTTTGGAAGATTGCTAAAAAGCACTAATTGTGCTATCGATTTAATCGATATAATTAAGCGGCGCATAGAGTGATAAGGCTGCGAGCTTTAAAAGCACTCGATACTATCGATAGACCTAAACTGCAAGTTTCAATGATGCAAACAACACAATTTGTTCTCGCTATCAATGCCATTAATTTTTTTTGCGCTCTCAAAGTACTAATTGTGTTATCAATACTATCGATAGACTAAGCTGCAAGCCTTAGTGATGCAAACAACACAATTTATTCTCGCTATTAATTTAGTTTGCGCTCTCATTTTTATTTCATTGCTACTTGACTATGAGCTGCTCATCGAAACTTTAATTGATTGTCAGCTAGAGCAAAGTGAAATGTCAAATGCTGGGCAATTGAAATTGAAATTTTATTATTGCCATACACAGAAATTCCATAAACAAAGCTGTAAGATTCCAAAATTAGCCAGCATGACGTCAGCATAAGCCAGAAAATTAATCGATCTACAGCGCAAAAAAAGCCCCAAAAACTGTGGCTAAGCTAGCTATGAAACATAGTTACAGATAAAAAATAAAACACTAATTTGCTTTTAGAGATTAGGCAGCATAGAAAAAATTCCCAAAATGCTAGCAGTTATCATTATCTACATATTAGATTAATAAACTGTTATAACAGGTCTACGAAACTTATAAAAATGTAGAATGTGGGTAGTTAATTGCGTGTTTAGTAGTTACCATTCTCAAGCTTGATTGCCCAGCCGCCGCAGCTGCATCTTATAAATAAATATTAATGCATTTTCCAACGAGTTCATCAAGTGTGTGTTGTGTGTTGGTTCTACACGTAGCAAGTTCGTTCCTATGCAACTTCCCATGTTTGTGTGCATTAACAACAACAACAACAAAACCTAAAAAGAAAGAAAGAAAAGAAATTGCACCGTTAGTTTATACCGCTGCCCAGCAAACAAAGGCAAAGCAAAACAAACACACAAACCTGACATAAAAATAATAAAAAAAAAAGGCAGAAAAACGGGTAAATGTTAAGTTTTTGGGGCTAAAGTTAGATCACAGTAAAGTCTCGTAATAGCACACACCACTCTCTATTTGATATGAAACTATCTCGTACCTTTTACTTGGGTGCAATGAATTGAATGCTTTGAATTTTAATATTACTGTTTTAAAATTCGAATTTAACAAAACACAACAAGCGAAGGCAATCAACACCCTTTGCTACTTTCGCAGAAATTTGCTTAATAATTAAAAAAAAACACATTTGATTTTGTTATAGTTATAGTTGTTATTGTTCATGCGTATGATTTGATTATTATTATTATTATTATTATTATCGTTGCTGGGGCAGAGCCTCTTCATTTCATATTCTGATTAGCAAGTGAAAGTCTTTCTTTTTTTTGCTTATGCTGACAACAGTACCGTTTAACGCTATCTTTTGTTGTACATCTGCATCCGCAAAATTGATTGTATTACATTTCTTTTTTAGCTTTTTTGCAAACATTTGCAATTCTATTGTTTATAGATTCGCACACAATCTCTTCAAGCGAACTATGTGTTTAGCATAATTAAGCGCGGAAGTAAGATGTTAACTTTTCGATAGATAAGCTATCGATTTATGCTGACAATCGCATGTCCGAAATGCAATCACACATATGTACATTTGTTTTATATGTATTTGTGTCTTGCCAATTTGTTGCTGCTGCTAACAAATAAGGCGACGAAAATTTGTGCGTTCTCCTAATGCGGTTATGAATGGTTACGGCTTCCTGAGGCGTTAAAGCTTTGCTAGCAAAACGGCGGATGCAACGCCTTTTAGGGAGCGACAGCAACAGTAAGAGAGACATACAGTGCGTATGAGCGATATTGAGGCGTCCCTAAAACAATTTACTGCTCCAGTTATAAAAATAGAACGCCGCTCTTCATTAATATATGGCAACATTGTCAATTTCCGTTGTTCGAAATTTCAAATTTGTTACATTTCGAAAACCATAAAAATACATAAAGCACGCTCGCTCACACACACACACACACACACGCACACATAAATTAATGTGCTGCATGTTCTTTTTAGGCAAAAAATAAAAAACAATACAAGTATAAAAAACAGCGAAAGCAACAAAAACAAATTTCATCGAAAATGGCAACGGCCAAATGTGACAGCAACGTCGGCAGCGACAGCGACCGCAGCTGCGACAGCGACAGCGACAGCTCAATGTCAATGGCTTTAGCTTTGGCGTGGCTGCGTCTGTATGTGTGTGTGTGTTTGTTCAACTGAAAGCCCATAAATGATATAAAATATGCAAAGTGAAAAACACAAAATAAATAAATATAAATCTTAATTTATTGTTTTCAAAAAATAATTCCAAAAAAGATCAGCGTGTTGCGTATTTCTTTGCTGCAGTACAAATTGATGTACTTTGGCTTAAAAAAGCAATTAACGGCAACCGTTTAAGCCGTTTGAAGCTCTAGACAAGGTCAAGGGTTAGCTTTAGCTGCCTAGGCTGCAACTTTATACATAAATATGACTGCAGTTGCTTCTAATAAGCGCCAAGTCGAATTGTTCAAATGTTTGCCGGCAACAAGTAAAAGGCAAAAGAATGTTAAACACACACACACACACACATACAGCTGTACATGCATATGTGTCTGTGTGTGTGTGTGCATGCTGTGGTGAGCTTGCTTAGCATTTCTCGCTGCCTAAGAACCGTTGAGTATTTGAAATAGCTGCGAACAGTGCTGAGCACAAAAATAGTTGCGCTTAGTTTTTAATTAAAATTAAGTACTACATTGCTATATTGCTATATTATAAACATATAACATGCATGTGTATGCAACGTTTTCATTGTTTACTTAGTTGCTTTTGCTTATTATTGTTGCTTGCAACTGTTTCTATGCAGCTGCCCAGCGCTGTACTTTTTAATTTACTTTTTGTTTTCTTGTTTGCAGCTTAGCTAGCTTTTGCCGTTGTTTGAAAACAAGTTTATCGGATTTTGTGCCGCTTGGACTTCTGTTTTTCTTAACATTTCAAACTTAACTGTCAACAATGGGAGACGACGACGGCGGCGGCACAAACATTAACGCCATACGTTCTTCTTCTTTTTGATGTTGCTGCTGTCGCTGCTGCCAACAGGTGCGCGCTGCTCTGCGACTGCGCGACAGCTGTACGTCTGGCTGCTGCTGATTTCTCATTTCACTCAACGGGAATGAGATGAGTATTGCTTGCTCGCTTGCACACACGCTTTGCATATTGTCAGGCATTAATGTGTGTTTGTATGTTAAATATGCTCAATTATTAACACACACAGTCATAGCTGAGAGGTGTATTTGCTTTGTTCAAAGCTTTGGGGAGCAGCGAATAAATTTTTTTTCTCTTCTTAGTTTTTGTTGTTTACCGTTCACCTAGTTTACGTCGCTTGTGTAAAAATAAAAAGGCAAACGTTTTGTTTTTCAGCGCAGCTTCATTAAATGATATGATGTGATGTTGTTGTTGTTATTATTGTTATTGCCGCTGCTGTTATTTATTTCTTATTTTTATTATTGTCAGTGATGATGCCTGGCGATGTTTCATATGCAAATAACTTAAACGAATTTGTTGTACTTTTCATTTCAGCTGCATGAATCATTTCAATAACATGGAATTTAGCAGCCGAGTCATGTTTCCAAGCGACCCTGCGTTAAACAGTTGTGTTTGCATACATATGTGTGTGTGCTTGTGTGTGTGTGTGTGTGTGTGTGTGTGTGCGAGCGCTTAAGGCAAGCTTGTTGTCCGGCTACGTCCGTGTGGGAAGCAGCTATGACTCAGGCTAAGCTATAACTTTATGGTCAATGTCTAATTTCAATGATAAGCACGATTCGGTGCTCGTCATATTTTCACCTTAAGCATTAAGGAATTTGAATCATTGCCTCAACTATCTTATCAAAGTATAAAAATTAATATTTAGTTATTATTTATCATCAGTCAGACGCTTAGGCATTCTTTTGTTTGCTACTGTGCCCCCCCAAACAACAAGCATTCATTTTTATTTATAGGCTTGCCTGATAAGCGTTAAGAGGCGCCAAAAACTCATATCTTTAAATATAATACTTAAGTCACACATTCTTTAAGTAGCGCGCTGATATGAAAATATTTCAATTTCCCTTTCAAAATAGATAACAAAAAATCAAAGCAATTGGACTTTGAAAACAATTTGAAGAGCAGTGAAAAAAATAAGTAACTAAAATATGCTCAATATATTTTATAAATTAAACACTTGTTAAAAATATTTAAGTTTGATTTACAAAATAAATAAGTATAAAAATTGCTTTAAGAACAATTGAAAATTACAAAAAAAAAAAAGTTAACTTTCAAAAGCTTAACCTCGATAAATTGTTAACATGTTTATGTTGGTTTGTTTTTTTTTTTTTTTTGGATCAGTGCCTGTGCCCTGTTGAGCGCTGGTGACGAATTTCAGATAAAGGGACAACGCCTTTATCGTTTGGGTGTGGCTTTTGACCATTGCACACGCACATCCGATTTTTGTTGTTGTCACGCGCATCTCCCACACACACACACACACACAGACATAAACACACGTGTGTAATTTTTTTCAATTTGTTTAATTGCTGGGCAAGCAGAGCTTGCACATTGAAAAATAGCGCAAGAGATGCGCAAGTTTATTTAAATTTTATTTTCATTATTATTGTTGTTGCCTACTACAGTTGTTAGTTGTTTAATTGAAGTTATTCACACGCACATGCACACACGCCCAGCTGTTGGCAGTGAACCGCAACGGCCCAGCCCTGCAAAAAGCAAAAACAAAACCAATAGAAGAATAGCAACAGCCACTAAAGCTAAGCATAAGCAGAGCAGAGAACAGAGCGCAGAGCGCCAGCGACCCAAAAGCAGCTGGAAATGGGAATGGCAATAAGAATGAAAATGGGAATGGGAATGAGCACAAGCGTTTGTCTATATGTATGTATGTGTATATATATATATATGTATGTGTGTATGTGGGCGTTATGCAGCAGTACAAGTCAAGTATAACACACACACACACCAACAGCACTCATTTTCATTAAAAACCACTTAAGGTTTTGTTTTTGCAACCCACATTCAAACGACATTTTATTGTTGTTGTTGTTCAAGTTGAAAACTCAGAGGCAGCATAAGTGGCGTTAACATAACGGTAGCTTAGTCCA
The DNA here is from genome assembly GCF_011750605.1 of Drosophila busckii. Lineage (NCBI taxonomy): Eukaryota > Metazoa > Arthropoda > Insecta > Diptera > Drosophilidae > Drosophila > Drosophila busckii. Next base: position 3,971,102 of record NC_046608.1, on the reverse strand, counting down.
AACTACTTAGCAACATATGGCCTGTCGCACTTAGCGTGCGCTTACTGTGTTTCCAAGTTTACTTCATCAGGCAAATATGCTGTTTTAGCCATATTTGTTTGTAAACTGAACGACACACACACACACACATACATATATATATATAAAAGTTAAATTAGCTGTGTGTTTTTAAAATATGCGTTAAGCAAAAAATTTAATATATTGCCAAGATTCATGTGTAAATTTGATTGAGCAGGAAATGCAACGTGACTATTTTTGATAAATAAGAGCGTGTAAGGTTTAGCTAATGCTAAAAATATGAACAATTTATAAACGTTGTTGAAAGTGTGAAATAGAATTAGAAATTATTTCATATGTAACATACAAATTTCAACAACTTCAGCAATGAATTCAACAACAGGCGTTTGCTTTGCTTCTTATACTAAATTCAAATTCACATGCAATGAATTTACATTATTTAAGCTTTAATGCTAAATGTTGTTGAATTCAATGCATTGCTGGAATCAACAACAAAATCAACAATTGTCCATTCCTGAACTAACAAAAGTGAGCAAAGCTCTTAGCCAGGCGCTGTTATCCTTTTGATATTTGAAACTCGACTGACTAGAAAAGTTGTTTAATCTGCTGCTGCTCTCACCTGCTGTGCAGCCTTTGTTGTTGTTGTTGTTGTTGTTGTCAATCTCAAATCTAATCAGTTGAGATGCCTACAACTGCTACTCAGGCAGTCAAAGCATAAACTATTGTAAACAAACAACAACAACAATATTCAATGAAAATGCCAGTCAGCTCTTCTTTTTTTTTTTTGCATTAATGCCAGAGTCTCGCCGACGCTGAAGCCGCAATAAATAAATCAAAAGCTAAAAAAAAAGTAGCGAAAAATATAAAGTAGCTGTCTGCTGTCTACGAGACTGCAACTAAACATACATATATACAATGGTTGTAACACCTTTGAAAGAAGAAGCAACAGCAGCAGCCGCCGCCGCCAACGTCGTCGCCAGAACAGCTTAGTTGCCAGGGATACGCCCCGCAAGCTTTGACCCCACAGCTCTCCCAGTCAGACACACAAGCCCAATGTCTAGCTGTCTGGGACTGATTGAATGACTCAATAAAAATATATGTTTAAATAATATAGCAGTTAATAAACTTAATGTTTTAAATTTAGCGCAATATGCATAAAAATTGAAACTTTAAGACACTGCTTGTGCATTATAAATTGCATAAATAACAATAATATTGTTGCAGTTGGCCTCTGCTTAATTTAATATTATTATTGTTGTTGTTACACTGGCGCCATGTGAATAAAAATAAGCAACATTAAACGCACACAAGCGTGTTCGTTAGTGACTGTAGCTATGACTAGGCGGGTCAGGGGGGTTGCAGGGGGCTGCTACGAATGCATGAGGCACGCACAAATATAGTCGTACATTGGCATTAAAGTGAAATTGCAATTGAAATAGCGCCTTGCAACATTATAAATGCATTTTGTTGTTGTTGTTTCACTTTTTTTTTTTTATTATTTTCAAGTTCTGCTTCTTCTACGCAAGCACGTCAGCTTCAGTTAGAGATGAGCAGTCTATTATGTATCTATAAGCAGCTATTTAGTTTGATTTTAATTGCTCTATAAGCTGTTCAGTAAACTAGAAATTACTTGAAAAAGATTATATAGCTTATAACTAATTATATTTTATGCATAGCTAACTAAATGTTGCTATTGGAATGGATTTTTTTCAAAAGATTAAGCTCCTTACGCTTTTAGAATTTCTTAAACAATTTACTGTTGTCTTAAGCTAGCTAAAACTTTGAATTTTATTAAAGATGCTATTTTTTAAAGTTTATTCCCCAGTACGCTTTCCAAATACAGTCTATATAGCTTAATCTTTAGTTACGCTTTAACCATCTCTAACGAAAATTTCTTTACATCTCAAAATATTTGAAGTAAAACAGTTTTTAGCAATTAGGCAAGCAATTAACAACTATTTGGTATTTTAGTATTTATGGATAGTATTAACATTTTCATGTCGGTATTTATGGCACTGCTTCTCATGCGAATACAATTTATGCACAGACATAAATAAATAAATACATAGTTGGTTAATATGTTTACAAAGTTTTAGTTTACTTAAGGCCGCCCACACTAACAAAAATGCATTGTAGCGGAAAAATATCGTCAATAATAAATGGTACTGCGCTTAATAAGCGAAATTTTCTTTTAACAGTAAATAAATTAAATGCTTTAGTTTTACTACCAAATGCTGCAATAAACATTAAAGGTTAAGACTTGGTCTTAGATATTTTGGAAATATATTCAGCCCCTTAAGTTTTCTCCAGCAATTTGTTGTAGAATTTAGTTAATTACAGCGCCAAATTAAATTACATACATTGTAGCTATGTGCAGATTAATTAATACATATGTATGCGTTGCGATCACACTCTAATTAAGATTGCCAGCATAGAGATTTTTAGGAGCTATTTGATTATCATGGCTAAAACAGGTCGCACTTGTTCAGCAGTGAAAATAAGCAGCTTTTTAGTTTTGGTTTTTTCTCCAACTTTATGAAAAACGAGTAAGTCGAAAACTGACCAAAAGTGTTGGAATTGGGGGTTACAAACAAGCAAATGCCAACTGACAAATACGCACATAAAATGTTCAATTAATTGCAACAAAATTTACAACAAAGTAAGCAAAACAATTTCTCATTCAATGACCTTGACAATGGCTTTGGCTATGGCTTTGGGTCGAGCTTGAGCTTAAACTATGTCTTAAAGCGTTTGCTCTTTATGTATGTTGCTATTGTTGTTGCTTTATTGTTGTTGTTGTATTTGTTGTTGAAGCAAGTGTTTAGTGCTTTTAACTGTCTTCGCTTGCTCTCCATTGTTGCTGTTGTTGTTGTGTAGAAAACGTGACGAGCTACGAACTTTTGGAGAAAGGTCGTTGATCATGGCTTTTAAATATTTTTATTGTTGTTGTTGGCTATAACAACTTATAGCGGTTTCAAAGTCAACTGCTATGAATACATACTTATGTACATTCATACATACTTGTACTTATGTCAATGCGCCGTTTTTGGCAATTTAATTGTTTCTAGTTTCAAGCCAGTTGTGTACACACACATACACACATTTATCTTGTGCGCCGCATCCTTCGTCTGACAAGGTTGTAGCTCTGCCCAGCAATCGATCAGAGCCAAGCTAATAAATTACCATTTGGGGCCTTAGAGCATTTAAACTGCTTCTGCATTCAAATGCGCTGCGATCCAATTAATTTGGAACTGCTGTATAAAAAAGAAAGAAGCGTCACTTTTCCGAGCCACTCCTTTTGATTCTCTTTTCAATGCAAGAGTGTGCGGCTACTCTCAAAGCATCGACGCGCACCCAGCCTTACAAACACACACACACAAACATAATGTACATGTGTTTTGGTTACTATTTGGGCGATTTGTGCGTCATTTTCAATCAAAATAGGCAATTGTTTAGACAAAAATTAGTCAAGCGGCAATACTAAGTAATCACAATTGACTATAGAATGCGTACGTTAGCCATCTATGAGCAATTGCCGTTACAAAAAGCACAAACGCACACTTCAACAGCGACCACAGCTCATACATACATGCATATGTATATATACGTAATACATAAATAAAGCATGCATACATACATACTCATTGTATGCTCCCAGTTGGCGTGCAACTTTCCCCTCTTTGAATCTGCCAACCACTACTATTGCACTCTTACATACAGAGAGACAGACAGAGATGGAGAGAGCGAGAGCGCAGCGTTAAAGAGTAAAAAGTGCGGCTTTGCTGCTTTTGCTTTACACAAGTATGAAAAAATGACAGAGCGGCGCAATAGTAACCACAGCTTGCGGCTGTTGCTAATAAATAAATAAAAATATGCAAAATTTTACAAAACTATGTTTAAATAATAATAATAATAAATAACAACCCCTCCCCCAGCACTCACCGGCATTGACGCGCTGTGTATTTGTGCGTTGAGTCAGCAATTCGTTGAGCGCCGCCACAGCAAGTGAGCGCGGTTTTGCTTTTGCATTTCTGAGAGAGAGCTATGCTCTGCTGCTGAGTCTGTCTCTGTTGCGCAAACGCGTCGACCGCTGTCTTGGCCCGGCGCCGTTAAAAATTGAGCATTAGACAAGACACTTAAGCGACTATTGTATGCTCTGCAAATAAAAATTTGCATAATTGATTATATGAAAACTATATCAATGTCATATTTGTATTAATGTTTTAAAACAAATGCTCTTCTCTTTTTCGCCCAATTCTCTTTGTATGCTTATCAATTAATCATATGTTTCTCATACACATTATATTTTAAATGTTGTGCAATCTATTGTTATTGTTTTCACAAATGTTTAACTGGAAATTCATGTGTATTTTGATTTTCATAGCAAGCCACATGAATTAGTCAAGCAACTTTACATGAGTCACACCCGTAACTACGGTTTATGCTGCAAGCTGCTCTGTTTCACTCGCGTACACTCACACTGAGCAACGCATTGGGTGCACACATACGCACGCGAAGAGAGAGATATGTGTCTGTGTGAGCACACAGACGCTGGCAAACGGGGTAAAATTGAATTCATACCATATATGGTAAAACGTTTGCCAGCCTGGAGAAGTGTGTAAGTGGCGGCTGATAAGGCGCTAACTGGTTGGGACAGACTGAGGCTGGCTTTATAAAACGGCAACTAGCGACCAGTTTTGATGTCATTACAGTTTGAGTTCTTGTGCTGTGTGGATATTCCTCCTGACACAAAACACCGCTAAAAGCAACCATCGTAGAGTCGTCTAAACAAAAGACACCAAACCGAAAGACTTAATTTATATTTATTTAATTAATTTTAATAAAACAGACCAAATGTAAGTATTTTATATCCACGCCAAACCAAAAACAACCTAAATCGTTTTAAAATCGCTGAAAGACTAAACTAAATAGCAAAGTGAATATTTTTTTGCATCTATTTTTTTTTTGGTAAACAAAGTGCTAGTGTATGTGATAATGGGAAGCAAAGAATTTGCCCATAGATAATTCTAATGAAGAATGTCAACAAATAACAAATTTATCAAAAACAACGTGATCAAAGTCTTGCAAAATTAATAAATAATGGTAGATAGTTTTTTTTCTCTTCATAGTATTATATACTATTATTGTTTAAAGTCTGAGATACATAAGATGTTAGTCGAAAAGCGTTCAAAAATATGTTTAAAATAGACAACAAAGCTGGTGACAGTTTTTAGCTTACCTTGCGATTCGATTCGCAAAACACTTTCTATTTTTCCCACGCTTCCATTAACATTCAGAGCAATTCAAAAAGTAACTGCCAAATTCAAAAATAGCAACATCTTGTCTCGCACACCTACAGTTCCAAATGCGTGCGTGTGTGTGTGTGTGTATTCGTAAGCTGCCCACGGAGCCTGTGACGTAGGCAAGTTGGCCAGAAATAGTCAAAGAATCACGTCATTAAAGATATTCGTCGTATTCGTTCGCTGCTTGAATGCAAAAATGCCGGTTTTTTTAATGAGCCGCGCAAAAATGGAGAAAACCTTCGAATTGCTATGCCTTGTATTGTATAGTAGCATCTACACACAGACAGACACACACACAGATGCATGCATTTGTGTATGTAACACCAACACATTTGTTGAGAGAGCGAAAGCGGCGACATTTCTTGCTCTCCGTCGGCGTCGATTCGCTTCGAAACATGACCATATATGGTCACAAAAGTTGGCTACCCAAGCGCACGATTCGTGCTCTCTCTGTCTTACGCATGCGCCAGCCAGCGTGTGTAAGCGAGAGCGCAAAATAAGGCACCTCAAAGCCGAAACGAGGCGGCAGCTGCTGCTGCGACAGCGGCTCTGCTGCTTTGAGCACTCAGCGTCGCTGCTGCCGCTGCCAAAGGCATAGCTTGAAAAGTAGCTGTTAACTAACTGGCATTCGTTTTGCCGTCTGTTCATTCCTCTTTCGGCAGTCAAACGGTGCGGTTGAATTTTAGTTACTCGCCTCGTCGCCTCCCTACCAAGTGCAAGTGTTGGTTTCAAAGTATTTCAAGTTTGAATTGTAAAAGTTTTTCAATTCAAATTTCAAACCGATTTTCATCGTCTCTTAATTAAAACAATAACAAAAAGGTAAATAAAAGCGCAGCGCTTTAAGCAAAATATAGCAATAATAATAAATTGATTTGCCTTGCCGGCTTAAGAAGTGAATACATAATTTTTTTTCTCGTGCAATGGCCGCCATTTTATACGCTTTCAAGTATACACACATACACGCAAATGCAAGCGGAGTTGAAGAGCAAAGCAAAGAGAGTTGCTGCTTGGGCTCTCTACACTTTGGCAGTGGAAGTGGAAGCTGAAGTTTCTATAGCTATTCTAATGTATTATAAATTATTAGCCTGAAGTAATTTTGAAATAGAAACAAGGGTGTTGCTCATTAAATAAGAGAGTGAGAGAAAGGCACGGGTCTTCAGTACATCTTTTTTTCTTCTTCTTGCTTCCCCAATTCTTTTTTGGTGGCCATTTTGTTAATTTTTTGTTTCTTTTCTGTGTGTTGCAGCTTACAAAATGTGTGACGAAGAAGTTGCTGCATTGGTTGTCGACAACGGCTCCGGCATGTGCAAGGCTGGCTTCGCTGGCGATGATGCGCCACGCGCTGTCTTCCCCTCGATTGTGGGCCGTCCACGTCATCAGGGCGTGATGGTCGGTATGGGCCAGAAGGACTCGTATGTGGGCGATGAGGCACAGAGCAAACGTGGTATTCTTACCCTGAAGTACCCCATTGAGCACGGTATTGTGACCAACTGGGACGATATGGAGAAGATCTGGCATCACACTTTCTACAATGAGTTGCGTGTGGCACCCGAGGAGCACCCCGTGCTGTTGACCGAGGCCCCACTTAACCCCAAGGCCAATCGCGAGAAGATGACACAGATCATGTTCGAGACATTCAACACACCCGCCATGTATGTGGCCATCCAGGCTGTGCTCTCGCTGTACGCCTCTGGTCGTACCACCGGTATTGTGCTGGATTCTGGTGATGGTGTCTCCCACACCGTGCCCATCTATGAGGGTTATGCTCTGCCCCATGCCATTCTGCGTCTGGATTTGGCCGGTCGCGATTTGACCGATTACCTGATGAAGATCCTCACTGAGCGCGGCTACTCGTTCACCACCACTGCTGAGCGTGAAATCGTGCGCGACATCAAGGAGAAGCTCTGCTATGTTGCTCTCGATTTCGAGCAGGAGATGGCCACCGCTGCCTCCAGCTCCTCATTGGAGAAGTCCTACGAGCTTCCCGACGGTCAGGTCATCACCATTGGCAATGAGCGCTTCCGTTGCCCCGAGGCTCTGTTCCAGCCCTCATTCTTGGGCATGGAAGCCTGCGGCATCCACGAGACCACCTACAACTCGATCATGAAGTGCGACGTCGATATCCGTAAGGATCTGTATGCCAACACAGTGCTGTCCGGTGGTACCACCATGTACCCTGGCATTGCTGACCGCATGCAGAAGGAGATCACCGCTCTGGCCCCATCAACCATGAAGATCAAGATCATTGCGCCACCAGAGCGTAAATACTCCGTCTGGATCGGTGGCTCCATTCTGGCCTCCCTGTCCACCTTCCAGCAGATGTGGATCTCCAAGCAGGAGTACGACGAGTCTGGCCCATCCATTGTGCACCGCAAGTGCTTCTAAGCTATTCCATCCGGCTCTAGGGCTAAGTGGAGTGTCACCAGTAACGGCCGAAGCAGCAGAAGCAACAACATCGAGCCGCAGTGCTAAGGCCGAAGCTGGAGCGGAAGTTAATCACATCATCATCGTCGTCAAGTTGTGTTCTAGCATTAATTTAATTTATTTCACATGAGATATGATATAAAATACATACATATTTTTTGTTTTTTTTTTTTTTATATACCGTTTAATATAACAACAACAAAAAACAATGAGAACACCAACGTATTCTGCCATTCCACTTACAACCACAAGAAACACACACACACAATCTCACTCTCTCACTCATACATATACATACATACAATGTACACACGCTGATGCGTCTACGAAAGCGCAAGCGTGACAACAACATCCAAAAGCGAATATGCCCCAAAAGAAAGAGATAAATGAAAAAAAGGATAAAAAGCAAGCAAAAGACACAACGCGAAATCTCAAGACACAATCAACACCAAGAGTTTTGTAAAATTTCAAATGCAACCTTATGTATTATTTTTTAATTATGATGTAATTATAAACAAAGTGAAACAAAATATGATGAAAAGGAAAAAAAAACCTAACCCAAGCTGTTTCAATTCTAACCAAAATGCCCTAAGCCTCGCTTCCAACATTCAACCTGCCAGCCAATGCAGCAAACGTTTACGTTTGTTCTCTTCCCCTCTCTCTTTAACATGTGCGACGCTCTCTTTGTCTGCATGGATTTTGCCGGCCGGCAAATGCATTTGCACACACACATACGCACGCACTCACACATGCATCTGAGAGAGAGAGCGCGCATAGACTAACTGCGCTCTTGACAAAGTTGCGACTTTTGAATTTGTAATTTTCAATACACGAACAAGAATAAGAAAAAAACCGTTTCTTTTAAATTGCATGCGCGTTTGAGTTTAAACGACGCTCCAAAAAATGTATGTTTATTAAAAAAGAAATGTGAAATGCAAAAATGGTTTGAAACATCTTTTGTACAAATAGAGAAGAGTACCGTTGCTTTGCTGTGAGGCGAAGGCGAGGTGTCTGTCTGTCTGAGAGTCGCTCAGGTTCATTGAACTCGGGGGGCAGTAGAAAAACCTGACCAACACACACACACATACTTAGTCGCGCATACTAACAGCTGGTTTAAGCTCGCTCTAAATCTATATGTAGAGAAGCTATAGCATGTTCTTTATGCAGTTGACAGACAGTCAAACTGTCACACACGCACACACTGACGCATGCTAATGGCCTTAAACTTACAATGTGGACCATCATATATTCCCCCTCTGTATTCATCTGGAGCGACCCATCAGTAGTAGTGGCGATTAAAGTGCCGTTTTAACGCTACCACAAATTGTTGGCATAGCTATGGAACGCTTTTGCTTAATAGATGGATTATAAATTGCCATTGTGCTAGATTCGTTATTTCTTTTTATGTGTTTTAGATTTGGACTAGAAATGCTCTGCTCTTTCACTTTAACAACATTTTAATGATAACAAGTTGATGTAACTGTTTCTGCCATGATAGTGTATGCAGATTGTACAATATACAAAATTGATTTTCTTTTTATATACAAATGCGTGTGTGTTGCCATGCTAGAAAATATATACCGATATTTTCATATATACTACTACAGAGCCAGTCGCTCTGATAATATAAAGTAATGTCTATAATTACGGGAATAGTAGCACTGAATTAAATCGAAACTTAAAGTTTGTTTTTTAGTTTAACAAAAATAAATAACAGTGCTTGCTCGTTAATTGATTTTCTAAATTTTAGCTTCAAAATATTTTAAAAAAATATATGTATATTTAAAATCTGTAGTTTCTTTTTTAATCTAGTTGAAGTTAGGTTTTTAATTGTAATTTAAAAAAAAATAATTTTCGAATTGCTCAGTTGTTCAACAAATGGAGTGTTAACTGTACTTTTTTAAAGCTTTGCTGCTTGCAGCGCTTCCATTGTTGCCATTGAATATTCAGTAAAGTGACCCCCCCACGCTGGTCAAGCGTCAAACACGAAAATTATCATAATACTTTGCGCACCTGGTTACTTTCGGGGCAATTAAACCTGGAGTATGCCCATGAGCCATTTAGAGAGCAGTTGGACAGCGATTGGAGCGTATTGAATAGAACATGTCGATTGCAGCAGCGTTCAAGGATCAGGAGATTTTCGTGACGGGAGGCACTGGCTTTGTGGGCAAAGCGCTTATCGAGAAGCTACTGCGCTCATGTACCTGCCTGGGCAAGATCTATGTGCTCATACGCGTCAAGAAGGGCGTCAACGTGGAGCAGCGTCTGGAGGAGTTGCTTAAGTCCAAGCTTTATGAACGTTTGCGCAAAGAGCAGCCACAGGCGCTGGCCAAGGTGGTGCCCATAGCGGGCGATGTGATGCAGTTAGGTCTGGGCATAAGTGAACAGGATTTGGCGCGTCTACGTAATGTCAACATTATCTATCACTCGGCAGCCTCGGTGCGGTAGGTAATCCAAGCTGTTGCCAACTGCTAGTCATACAAGCATCTTCTGCAGCTTTGATGATCCGCTGCGTGCCGCTATATTGATGAACACACGTGGCACACATGAGCTCATCAAGCTGGCCTTGAACTGGAAGAAACTCAAAGCGTTTGTGCATGTCTCCACGACGTACTCGAATCCCACAGAGCTGGAGGTGGAGGAGCGCATCTATCCGCCCTATGCGGACTGGCGCACAACCATTAAGCTGGCCGAGACCTACGACGATGAGACGCTCAACATATTCAACTTGAAGTATGTGTAACGCGCATTTACAAATTCGAACTACGCTCTTTCTAATCTTCCAGGTATGGCAACTTCCAGCCCAATACGTATACATTCACCAAGAGTCTAGCCGAGCATGTGGCCAATGATTATAAAGATCAGTTGCCCATTTTCATCTTCAGACCCTCCATTGGTAAGTCCAACAAAACTCCAAGCGCAGCGTCATGCATTTCATTTGATTTGTAGTTATTTCCACGTTGGAGGAGCCAGTGCCTGGTTGGGCGGATAACTTCAATGGCCCCACAGGCATGCTGGTGGCCTGTGGTGTTGGCATATTGCGCTCCCAGAACTGTGATCCCTACATTGTGGCCGACTTTGTGCCAGCTGATGTTGTTGTGCGTGGCCTCATCATTGCCGCTTACAAATATCTGGTGCAAACGCCCAGCAAGGATAAGCCCATTGATGTTATGAACTGCGCCACGGCCAATATATCGCCCATTACCATGGGCCAGGTTATTGAAATTGGCAAGACCTACATACGCAAGAATCCCTTCGAGAAGACGCTCTGGCTGCCCGGCGGCAGCATTACGCTCTGTCCAGTGCTACACTTTGTCAGAGTTAGTAACTGCAGCTGTACTAAATCACAATTCTTGTTTTAATTTGTTATTTTCTAGTTTATAACCATGCATATTATGATGGCTGTAGTGGTGGACACATTGCTGCGTCTGACCAACGAGAAGCCTTTGTAAGTGGCAACGACTTAGTTCATTTGGCAGCTCGCTGATCTTTTTGCCTATTTTTAGCCTGCTGAAGCTGCAACGTCGCATCTTTGCCGCCTTCCAGGCACTGCAAGTGTTTGCCGTCACCGAGTGGCATTTCCAAAACGCTAATTTTAGAGCACTGCATGATGCAGTGCCCCCCAATGAAATGTATGCTTACAATTTGTTTACATACCTTGCTTATAATTGTATTATCTCTTCGATTGTAGCAACACTTTTGGCTTCATGCAACACTCAAACATCAACTATGTGGAGTTCTTCCAAAATGGCATCCGTGGCGCCAAGGAGTTTTTGCTTCACGAGAGTCCCGAAAGCAGTAGTGGCGCTCGTTTGCGCATCAAAATTTTCTACGTGCTGGACACATTTTGTCGAGTCGTTGTCTATGGTTTTTTGCTACGTTTGGCATATAAACTTGTAGTGCGCGCTTTTTTTTAACTAGTATTCGTACTAGTAGCCACAATTATAAATCAATTTTTTTTTATATTTTTAACTCTGTAAATGATTTTAATTAAACGATCGGCTTTGGTAAAAAAAACGTTTCAAAACTTACATTGATACACAAGCGCCATCTAGCGGTAATTTTCTGCACACAACGACGAAAAGAGCGCCAAGCTAATACTGTTCATAAACTTTTCTTTACTGACTAAAGCAGCAAAAGCAAAACCTAAGCCGACATAACGTTTAGTAAATAAGATGAATAAAATACCGAAATCACGCTTAATAATTAAATTAAATAATATATTCAAGTATTTTGCAAATAGCGCGCAACGTTTTTGTCGAATTGTAGAATTACGTTGTTCTTGGGTATTTGTTATCGAAACTTGTAACATATCGAACTGCCACCACTCGAGCTTAAGTGCTATATATGCATCAGTAACGAGTGATGCTTATCGCTATCGAGCAAATGCCTAATTTTGTTGTGAAAAACGAAAAAAAAAATATTGGAAATGTATACCTACTAAAATTGCAACAAACAAATGGGAAATGCGCAAAGCATAAAAAGAATTGTGTGAGAGTGCCACAGAAATGAAAGTCGCCCTATGAGGCAAATGAAATTGATAGGCCTACAAAATATTCAGCAAATAAACAAAACAAAGTGTAAAATAAACAAACACAACACACCGAAATAGAACTACAGTAACGCCAAAACGCTTATTAAATAATTGTGATGAAAGCAAAGCGCATATAGCAATAACAAATTTTCGCTCGCTATTAAATAATTTGCGCGGCTGTGTAAAATACAGTATTCATTGTGATAGTTGCAAGCACTGTTAATTGGATTAGGCCAGTGCCACAGCGTAAGCCATAGCCAGGGGGCCAGCGGTACAATCGGCGCCGAGAAGGGCAGTGCAATGGCAACCACACAGCAATATTCGTTGCGCTGGAACAACTATTTAAGGCATTTGACCTACTCACTGGATAATCACAGGCTAAACGATGATTTTGTGGATGTAAGCTTGTGCGTCGATGGCCGCAAAATAAAGGCGCACAAGGTGGTGCTGTCCTCGTGTTCATCCTACTTCAAGGAAATATTTAAGGAGAATCCCCATCCGCATCCTGTGATAATATTTAAGTTTATTAAGTTCGAAGATCTCAACTCCATAGTCGAGTTCATGTACCAGGTAAGTGTGTGTGCTTAGGCTTGGGGCTACCATGGCAATTATAATCAACAATTTCACCGTTACAGGGCGAGGTAAATGTGCAACAAGAGGCGTTGCAGTCTTTTCTACAAACAGCTGAGCTGCTGGCCGTGCAGGGTCTAACTGCAGAGGAGAAAGAGAAGCCACAGCTGCCGGTGGCGCCGCTGATAAGTGAACACAAGCTCATCAAAACAATACCCAGCACAATACGCGCTGTCAACGAGCAGCAGCATCAACAACAACAACAACAGCAGCAGCAGGTTGCCGGCGTTACCGGCGTTACACAAGCCCAAAACGCTACACAGGCAATTGAGATACCCCAACCCACGCTGTTGCAGGCAACGGCAACGCAGGTTCAAGCTCAGGTGGCTGCTGCACCTTGTGTGCAGCAAGTGCAGCAACCCCAACAACAACAGCAGCAGCAGCAGCATCATCATGTACAAAGCACGCAGATACAACACATACAAGTGCAGACAGCGACAACACAACAGCAGCAGCAGCCACAACAACAACAGCCGCAGCAGCAGCCACAACAGCAGCAGCAGCAGCAACAACAGGCGACTGCACAGGCGCAGCATCTCACCACTATCACCAATTCTGTAGCGTTGTCAGCGGCAAGCACCGTTAAGAAACGCAAAATAACATTTTCAGATGACGATGACAATATGTACACCACCGAAACGGTCGACTATGCCGTCAAGGATGAGCAGACCATTGTTAAAAGTAAGCAAAGTTCTACTTAACAAAAGTTCTTTCTAACATACTTGCTCTCTCTCTCTCTCTCTCTCTCTCTCTTTATTTGGCAGGTACCGAGATGACATTTTTGCGTGGCACCGTCAAAATGGATATACCCGATTATATAGTCAGCGAAGTGGACGATCGCCTGTCGGATGGCGCTACGCCGCAGACATCGCAGGATGCCAGCAATGCCGCCGGTCAGACTGTGGCTCAATACTCATCCGAATATGAAATATTAACGGAATCGGAAATCGAGGAGAAATATCAAGCGGATGCAGATAATTCGGAAATTGCCATCGAAATGAGTGAGTGTCGGTATAAATATCAGCAAATCACAAAACAGTTTGTTTCATATATATTTCTTGCTTTTATAGCTCGCTTGTTGAGCACGGCGACTACTAGCAGCAGCACCGGAAATAGCCAGACAGTGCTGGAAGATGCTAACGATGCAACAACAGGCACCACCACCACCGTATCCGTCACACCGGTTAAAACGGACAATAAGGCGAGCGGTACCACTGGTAAGTGTCAATATCCTTTATTGTTATTATAAGTAGCAGCTATAGTCATAGAATTTATGCAGTGTGCATAAACAATTAGAAGAATTTAATAATATTTAGTCGGCTTGACGATTTTAAATTGTTTATTGTAATTAAATGTACAAATGTTTGCATATGCATAAAGTAATTTGAAAAGAAGAAAAGTTGTATATGTATATTTGTTTATAAAGTAGATTTTATATATTTATTTGTTTGCTAACTCATATAACACTAACTAAGCTTAATACATTTATATTTTGTTTTCCTATATAGGTTTTGAATTGCCTCAGTAATTAAAATTCATTTCACATTCTAAGCATAAGGCAGAGACTTTCATAAACAATATAAGCCATTGCTTATATAAATCGGCCAACAAATTATTAAGTTAAGCATACATACATATGTACATACATACATATGTATACTCTTTTTATTATAAAACTACATATTTGAGTTCATTGAACAAACGATTTGTATGTAAAACATTTGAAGCATAAAGCCGCAGAAATATTTTATTGATTGTTGAATAATACAAAAAAAATCAAACAAGTTAAGTTATTCATCAAATAAGAACATGTTAGAGCATGCACGTTGTCACGTAGGCTGCAATCAGCGCTCAAATTCAGCTGCAACCTGCAGTCGAAGCAAGCAGCCAGCCAACCCACAATCGTACGATGCACGCTCTCTCAGCATAAAAGCAGCGGCGACACTCTCTCGTTCAATCGTAGCTGACGCTTGCGCTCTCTGAGATGCTTGCGCTCTTAGCTTTGCTTCTTGCAGTGAGATCAATGTGTGGGTGAGTGGGCTGGCGGCTAAGCTAGCAAGCGAGGCTCCACGTTGGTCAGTCGTGCTTCAGCTGTTGGTGAAGTAAAAAGCAGTGGGCGAACTGCGCGCTAATAAAAATAAATACTTGCAATATATTTACTTACATGTTAGTTTAACTAACAAAGTTTATTACATATATTCTCAATGCTCTCGCTAGCAAATGTCTTATATTAAATTAATGAAAATGCATGCAATTTTTATAAATATAAAAATTTGCAATATTTGAAACTAAATTATTTTTGCCATTAATATGCTGCTGCTTTTTTTCAATTTAAATAAGCTAAATGCTGCAATAAATGTTAGAACCTTTTGTTTAATTTACTTTGGTAACAAAAAAAATGCGTAACATTTAATTAATTAATTTTATGTCTGTATTTAGGATAAATCAGACCAATTAGCTGTACTCTAGTATTATTAATTTGTTGCATTGAGCATAATTTATTTGTTTGTTGTTTTTATTTACTGTTATTGCGGCTTGTTACTTGGCTCATTATATTATATGTTTATCTATAGCCTTTATCTATTGTGTTTTGGTGTCGAATATGTCTCCAAAGTGTTTGTTGCTTAGCCCTTTGCATTTTAATGTATATTACATATAGCATATGTATATATGTATTTTGTTGTTTGAAAAACAGAAACAAAATTAAAGCAAAATCAGAAAAGTCATTGCAAGACAATTGTATAATTTGCCCGTATTTTTCTGTATATTTTTAGATTCACCCAATAATAAATGGACAGAATGTCAGTTCTGCAAAATGGTTATTACCACGGTGAATCTTTGGAGACATATTCGCACCCAACATACGCCCCAACCGCCGCGCAAATGCGATCTATGCAATAAGAATTTTAAGAACAAATACAGTCTGCGGGAACACATTCGCATCTCCCATGAGCAGAAGGTGGCCATCAAGGCGGAGAACTGATTGTCGGTTTATCAGCTGCAGCAGCACGATCAACAGCAGCGGAAAAAGGAGCGAAAGAAGAAGACGCGCAAGCAGGAGCGGAAGCTGGAGCTGGAACTGGAGCTGGTGCGACCGAATGGGATCGCCAATGAAAGCGAGATGGCTATATGAGGAAGGGAGAAAGCGCAAAGGCGCCGGCAGCGATCTAGATAATTGCGTCCACGAAAGCAAAATGTTTACTTTGCAATGAAATATTTCATTTTGTACCCCCAAGAAATTTAAACTACAACAACAAACATTCAGCAGTCATTAGCAACTAATATTGTTTTAGAGCAAGCAGCAAACTTTGAATGAACAAAACGAAATGCAAACAATTAATGTATATTGTTAAAATAAATATATATATATATATATATATATGTGTGTGTGTGTGTGTGTGTGTCTATAGCTAACTGCTAAAGTTAGTCAGTTGACCAAGCCATACATTTACATATATATACACATACATACGTAATATAACTGAACAGTCAGGTGTTGTTCATTATAAGTAGCTGAGCAGGCTTGACTGTTTTTGCTGGATTAATTAGTAGTTAAGTCTTTATTGCATGCACTCAACTGTATGTAAATATACTTATTAATTTATATATGTATGTATATGTATATTAGTTTCTTTTAGTTAACCTAGAGCTAGAGCCAAAGCCAGCGCAGGCCCAAACCAACAGTTAGAGCAGCCTGATTTCTATATACATATATCTATTGCTCAACACACACACACACACACACACTCATAGAAACTGTACAAAAGAAAGTTATAGCAAACCAGTTCAGTTTTATATAGACAAATCCATTTGTATATTTTATATATATTCTATATAGTTTATAACCCAATATATATACATAAATTATGTTTTCTGCCTCGTATTTAGCTAGTTGTTAAGCCCCAACACCATAAGTTTTAAATGCATAAATTAATTGTTTAAATATATAGGCGTGGTCCTTTTCACAACGGCTAAAGTTAATACAATAAATATACTTAGTTAATTGAAAGGCTAAAGGCTAAATGTTTAATAATTGAAATCAATTCAATACCGTATTATAACAAAATACTTATAAAACGTATAGTAAACGCATATTCAAATTTAAATCAAATTAAACAAGCAACATTTTTGGCTTATGTGTGAATTTAAATGCGTTAAAGCAATAAAATCTAAAAAATACTAAATATATATGCATATTGTATGTATTTATCAGAAAATATATGAAACTGAAATCCAAGGCTCAGATCAAATAACATTTGTACGTAGAATTTGCAATACAATTTATATTCCATGGTGGTATTTGTTAAAAAAAAAATATGCATGTGTAAAAAATCGAATTCAATTTTTTCATAAATTCATAAACACAAATTGGAGCAGGAATTTAAATAAAATTAAATTAAAATTTAAAAGTCGTGTATATATATTTTGGTATTGAAAATGCAGCATTGATAACTAATTATTTGTTTATAACATTTGCAGCAGCTACAGCAGCTGGAGCTGGAGCTGAAGTTGAGGTGCTGCAGACGAGCCTGGAGGATCCCAATGCTGCTCAATGTGCACTCAATTTAACGTGCAACTTCTGCAAGCGTCGCCTGCAATCAATGAACGCCTTGAGGCGTCACATAGCCTCCAGGCATACGGATATACAGAGCAAGGAGTACGAATGCTTCATCTGCATGCGGAATTTCAAAACCAAATGGTCGCTATCCACGCATAATTCACGATTTCATCGCGATGTGCGACTGACCAAGGATCTAACCAAGCTGGATATGGCTGAACATGATTTGAATTAGCACAAGCAGCAAATTTCGTATTAAATCCAATGCCTTTGAAACAAATTTTAACACAATTATTAATAATTGTAATACAACTAATTTATATAAGTTCATGTGTGTTTAGCTTAACTTAATATATTTGTGCAAAGTTTTATACTTAAATTGATAATTAATGTGCACATAGTACTTGAGAATGCCATAGCGATAGACTTGAAACGACTTGTTAACATTTGAATTAATAACTTGCAACAATTAGCTGCCTAATCAAAATTGTACATAGCAACGAACGATATTTAGTCCGTAAGTTCAGTTTAACAATCAAAATACAACGTAAACGCTTTTGTATAAATGTTTATATATTTGTTTTTAACTTAGCTATAGGAGTTTTAGTCATCTGTTTAATAAATGCCAAGGCATTTTACAAAGAAAAAAAAAAAAGGAAGGTAAAACGCTTGTGTCCTTAGTACACCTCCTGTCCGGGCAAATGGAACTGGCAACTGAATTTTTTGACACACTGGTGCAGTTGCTTCAACTGCTTTCTGATCTCTGCATTCTCGGCGAGCTCTCTGTTGAAGTCGGCCATCTTGGGGCTGCCGGCAGCCTTGACAACATCGGCACCAATCTTGAGCGCAGCATCAATGAAGCCAACCACGCGCTCAATGTCCTTCTCGACCAGACCACGTGTGGTTAGCGCTGGTGTGCCAAAGCGAATGCCCGATGGATTTATGGCGGACTTGTCGCCGGGCACAGTGTTCTTATTGCAGGCAATGCCCACCTCCTCGAGTATGAGCTCAGCCTTGGCACCGGTTAGACCCGCGCTGCGCACATCGACCAGCACCAGATGCACATCGGTGCCGCCAGTGGCCACCTGATAGCCCAAGTCCATCAAGCCCTTGCACAGTGTCTTGGAGTTCTTCAGCACCTGCGCCTGATAGACCTTGAACTCGGGCGTCTTGGCCTGCTTAAAGGCGGTGGCAATGCCGGCAATCGCATTGTTATGTGGACCACCTTGCAGCGATGGGAACACCGACTGATTGATGCGCTCCTCCAGATCGTACATAACCTTCTCGCCATTGGGCTTGGTGCTGCGCACGCCCTTGCGGAAGAAGATGACACCGGCGCGTGGACCTCGCAGCGTCTTGTGTGTGGTGGTGGTCACAATGTCGGCGTACTCGAAAGGCGAGGGAATCTGCTCGGCGGCAACCAGGCCAGCGACATGCGCCATGTCAGCCATAAGATAGGCGCCCACCTCGTCACAGATCTTGCGGAAGCGCTCGTAGTCCAGCAGACGTGCATAGCAGGACATGCCGGCAATGATAATCTGTGGACGGAAAGTGCGCGCCGCCTCGGCCATTTTGTCGTAGTCTATGATGCCCGTCTCGGGGTTCACCTTGTAGGGCATGCTCTCAAAGAATATGGATGTGGCCGAGATGCGTTTAGTGGGTGTAAAGAAACCGTGGGTCAAATGGCCGCCATCGGGCAAGTCCAAGCCCATGATGCGATCATGTGGACGCAGCACGCCCGTATACACGGCCAGATTAGCCGGTGAGCCGGAATAGGGCTGCACATTGGCGCCCCACTGTTCTGCGTCCAAGTTGAACAACTCCAAGCCACGTGTCTGTGCCAGGCATTCAATCTGATCAATGAACTCATTGCCGCCATAGTAGCTGCCAATGTGAAGAGTCAATGTTAAGTTCAGTGCAGTTTAACTTTAGAAAATGTTCAACTTACCGCTTGCCTGGATAACCCTCGGAGTACTTGTTGGTCAGACAGGAGCCCAGAGACTCGAGCACAGCCAGCGAGGTGAAGTTCTCGCTGGCAATCATCTCCAGACTCTCACGCTGGCGTTGCTTCTCATTTACAATGATCTCTGCGAGCACAGGATCGCTCTCCTCCAACGTGGCTTGCAATAACTTTTGACCCGACATTTTCTGCAATAATAATACAATGGTAAGTACCGTTAGTTTCTAAGCTAAGCTAAGCTACGTTGCGCTGCCTGCAACGTTCACTGTTGCAATGAACTGCAATCAATTGGATTTGCCATAAATAACAAAAATATTTATGTTTGCATATTTTTCAAGCAAAGGTTCAACAAGTTCACAAAGCATTGGAAAATTTGTTGCTGTTTTTTTTTCTTTTTTTGTTTTTGCTCTAGCGATAACATACGTAGTTGTGTCTTACACTATCGCCAAGCGGAGATTAAGGCGCGTCGCCTCCCTGCTGCGTTCAATTCTACTTAACGCATTTCTCAACTTTCCAGCGATAAGATTAATGCAACAAAAAAATAAATAATAATTACGGCATGTGTACACGATTATGTCCAATATTTTCCATATATGTGCATACATATAGTATAAGACATGTGTAGGCTCTCGATTTAATTATAGGTAGCTGTTAGCTTTACGTTATAGACCCCCAATGGATCGCCTGAGTTTCCGTTGGGCTCTTATCAAGTGTCAGGAGTTCAGAGCTTGCAGAGATAAGTTGACTGGTCAAGGTTAAGCTATAATTAGCAGAAGCTTCTGGAATCCAAGCGAGCTCAACAAAATAAAAACAATTTTGAAGCAACAACAATCGTTTTGAATATTATTGCAGCCATACTTTTAATTAAAACAGTTCAAAAAGAAATTCATAATATAAATATCGTATTACTTATAAAAAATATTCAACAATTTCTATACAATCGAATTGCAAATTGCTTATCAAATAAAATGTATTTATTTATTTCTGAGAATAAATTCTTTGCCCGAGAAGCATTAAAAGCGAATCCCTAGAAAAAATTCTGCACACTCGGCGAAATAACAAAAACAACTAACTGCGTCTTAGTGCAGCTCTATTTTCTTTTGTTCTTAGCAATTTTTTATGAAAAACAAAAATCAATTGCGAAAATATTTGTTTAAAATTGTGCATGTGAAATCTGATTAAATGCCTCATTACCACATGTCTGGCCGTTCAGCTTAATATAAACAAGGCGCGCATGGGCGTTAATTATTTTATTGCCGTACGTTGCAATCGATATGCAAACATGTTTTTGTTTTAAGTTGCAGTCCAAATAACTAGATCAGCAAATTCTGTCCGTGGGCAACAATTTTGCGCTAACCACAAAACCAAATATAAGCACAGGGCGTCTCAAAGCGACCTTTGAAGGTCGGCTTAAGAGCACACGCGCTGAACTGAACCCTAAAAACATCAACAAAAGCACAGCGTGCACAGCCGGCAAGCTTACAGCAAGAATTTACGATCAGCGTTTAAAGATCACAGCAGCACAAACTTTCAACAGCAATAGCACAAACTCATAGAAGACAGGATAAAATGCAACTTGTTGCACTTGTTATAAATTCTAATTAGATTCGACTTTCTTTTGGCACTTACCGACTGTCCACAATCTGAATAACTTCTGCTGGTGTGGGGCAATGCGCACGATGATATTAACGGCGATTTCACAGTCGTTGGCTGTGCGGCGAATATGATGCGCCGTTGATTTTTACAGCTGTTAACTATCGTTGTTAACGAGCACAGTTGGCGCGATATATTGTTGAACTGTTGGAGCCTATTCAGAGAGAAGCGTACTTGTTGCATGTTGATGCTGCGGGCGGTTAAATCGTGTGTGCAGATATCTTCTTATGCTGTGTCTGACTTCCGATTCAATACTAGCAAACTGTAACGGCTCTCTTTTGCTCACAACAGCAACCTATTGCCGATAACCTCTGACCTGCATCAGTTTTGATAAGCGTCACTCGCCCCACGGTTCTTTTAAACGCGCTAAGCCCTTAAATAATCATTCTTGTTTTGATTTCGCCGCTGTTAATTACATCAGCTGATCGCGACACTGCTATCGATATACTTAAAATTTATGTGCACATTTATAAAAGAAATTTTGTTCCAAACTTAAAAATTTATGTTTTAAAAAATAAAATTTTGTGTAGAGCACATTTGTAGAAATGTTGTCCTTAGGTTGAAAATTAATAATGATATGAAAATACCCCAGTTGTTCATGACATAACAACTGAAACTTAGTTAACCGCCTACTTATTGATTTAAGTAACAGTTGCTATAGCGCGATAAGTAACAGTTTATAAACTTGTAACGGCTAGATTGATTGCAGTTCGATACGATAACTTTTGAGTCGATAACGTCTCGATATTCTTACGTAACGACTTTGAATTTCATTTATAAGGTAATAAAGTGTTTATTTTTATTGTACACTTATATTTTGGTCGATTCATCGATATTTTAATTCATAATCACAGCCGTAGATTGACTTCGCGGTCACACTTACACAATGGCGTTCGTAGGAGCAACTCTGATTCGAAACATTCACAAGTCGTCGTTGGCATTTCGGTTTGCTGGATCCGCCATTTTACCGAGTAAATCTATATTAACCTCAACTCGAACTGGAAGTGACAGAGGAGGTCAGTTGCAATTTGGAATTCAGTTTGTACGCGATTATTCAAAGGACGCGAAAATGGGTAGTTTACCAAGAGTATTCTTTGACATGACCGCCGATGGCGCGCCAGTCGGTCGTATTGTTATGGAGGTAAGTTGAATTAAATTGTTAATAAAAGTTAAATTTGCTAACAATTTTAATAAGCGGTGTAAATTTTTTTAACATTCGTTCAATTGCCAATGTATGCAAATGTGAGCGTGTGTGAGTGCGATCGTTTACGTGCATGCATAGAACACACGTGTATGTGCATACATATGTGCGAAATGCGGTTCATAGTACTCTTTTTGAAATTGGACACGTGACGATGACCTTACACTGAATTTGAAGGCAAATTGCAATTAAGTGCTAAGTTAATTATACACCAGCCAAAAAACCTGGGTACATTGTGTACCCATGCATTATTAAATAAACCACATGCAAAGTTAGTTTTCTAACTGCATTTGTGGATCTATATATGTACATATGTACACATATAGTACATATGCATTAAAGTTTAAGTGGCAATTTGATTTGTCCACCATTACACTTTATATGTACACCGCTTTTAAGAGTAGAAGAAAAAATGCATGAGTATGAGCGCGCGCCACGATATGCATACACACACGCACATGTGTATAACTATGTATATATATCAGCATGTGTAACAATATAGCACAATTAAAGTTCAGCATTTTATTTTTAGTATTAAAAACCAAACGAGTTAAATGTATATTCAGTCTTTCATCTAAAAAATAATCGCACAACAACGAACCCGCACAAATTGCCGGCATCTGTATACACACACCACATACACAAAACGTATACACAAGCAATTCACACCAACATAACCTCAAATGATGTGTATGTGTGAAGGCGGCATATGAATGTACATATGCTTGTATGCCTTTTAAGAATGTAGTAAACCCGTTTGACTTTGACAAAACGAACTTGTTAAGAGAGATTTTATTGGATGATGTAATGGGCTTGCGTCAATTTAAATTTTTATTATGATTTTCATCAAATCTATCATTTAGATTTAAGGCCATAGAGAGAAAGCCGTTAATGCCCTCACCTGGACTCACGCTGTTGTGTATGTACAACGTGTGTGAGTGTGTGTGTGTGTGTGTATATATAGATTTGGAAACTTTCCTATCATTAGCTATGTGTATATGCCATATGTACATTTAAACACAAGCGCAAACAATTGTGATTAGTCATTAATTAATTATTTTTAAAACTTTTTGTTTAATTTAGCTGCGCTCCGATGTTGTGCCCAAGACCGCGGAGAATTTCCGTGCTCTGTGCACCGGCGAGAAGGGCTTTGGCTACAAGGGCTCCAGTTTCCATCGCGTCATTCCAAACTTCATGTGCCAGGGTGGTGACTTCACCAACCACAACGGCACTGGAGGCAAGTCCATCTACGGCAACAAGTTCCCCGATGAGAACTTCCGTCTGAAGCACACCGGCCCTGGCATTCTGTCGATGGCTAACGCTGGTGCCAACACCAACGGCTCCCAGTTCTTCGTTTGCACCGTTAAGACCGCCTGGTTGGACAACAAGCACGTTGTCTTCGGCGAGGTCGTTGAGGGCCTGGACGTGGTCAAGAAGATTGAAGCTTTTGGCTCGCAGTCGGGCAAGACCACCAAGAAGATTGTGGTCGCCAATTGCGGTGCGCTATAAGTTGGCAAAACTCTGTTAAGACGAAAAGAAACACCCAGTTCGTTCTCGTTCGCATTTTTTCTCCAACAAATTTTTTTTACCAATACGAATAACTGTAATGATATGAAATATACGCAATACATTATTATTTTCAATAGTGAAATGAGACAAATCAATTCCGGGGTCCATTACGGGTCGCTTTCTAATGCAAGTGGAGAAATAAATATGTATAAGCAATAAGCGCAAATGTTGTAAACTTTTTTTGTTGCCTATTCGCCAGAGTTCTTCAATACGAAATAAGAAACAATTTTAATGGACTCTATAAACAAATCTAGGCTTGTTAAATCATCAAGCACTTTATTGTTGTTTTCAACAAGTGCATTTAATGTTAAATAATCTAAAACTAAACTAGTAAGCATTGTTTAAAAATTGAACTTGCATTAAGAGGCCGACGCTGCCCAACTACAAAATACTTACAATTGTAGACAAACAAGAAAATTCTAATTAAATACAATTATGAACAAACAGTTAAACAAATTTACATATTTAACTACATATATACAATATTTATTGAAAACAATTTAATAATTTCGTCTTAATAAAAACACTAACAAAATTACAATCAAAATGGTATGTAACCCATAAATATAAGAAGCGCTTTTTAATTACTGAAAAAATATTTCAGCACTACTAAGGGTGGCATATAGCAGATTATATTCCTGCTCATAGGCATTAACATGCCGCTCGGTTATGGCCATGGTCTGCAGCAGCTTCTCCTCGCTATCAGCAGCCGCCTTGCTGGGTGAACTCTTCTGATCGTTGCTGGCAACAAACTCCTGCAGCTTAAGGCGCTGTGCTTCCAGTCGTTGTGTGGTGGTTTGACTCCAGTTGAGCTCATGGAATTCGTTGAGTTGTTTTAGCATATTTAATATATATATTAGACCAATGGCAAAGCCATCCTCAAATAGGACACACTTGGCTTGAGTCTTTTTATGCATTTGCAATTTGTCCTTAACTCTATTTTCTATATAGTTAATAATCAGTGCAGGCGCTATTAAATAGAAAGTGCGCAGATGATTGTTATGTGGATTGCAGAAGAAAGGCTGAAAGCCTTGCAGAAGTAGCTGTAAAATAAAACATAAACAATTTAATAACTAAATCAATTGTTAGTTGTGTAAGTTTTAACCTTAAAGTAATTTGTGCGATCGGAATAACACTCCTTGAGATGTCCTATGCTTTTCTCATAGGCCTTGATAGCGCTCTCAGTAAGCTCATCTAGATTGTTATCCTCAGCGCGCTCAAAGCTATTGTTGGATCTGGACATATAGGAGCGACTTCTAAAGTTGGCATTCTTGCTGCCCGCTTGCAGCAGGCGCACATAGCCCACAGCATTGCCTAAAATTGGGGTAAGTATTAAAAAATAAACTGTATACAATAGTTGTAATGCTTACCAATTTGCGTTACAACTTTGCGAAACAGGTCCATGTAGGTTTCTCCACTCCTGGCCACGCCCAATTTGCGTATTTTCTTAATGAAACTCTCGGCTCTTTCGTAAGGATACGATTGATATGAGCTATCATGCTTGTGCTCGGCGTGATAGCGAAATTCCTTAAGTAAACGCGACTTGATATGCTCATCATGCAGAAATGTGGAGAATGTATAGAACTTTTGACGCAGAAACTGATATATAAAATTAACTGTAGTATTTATAATGCCAGTGCCATGTGTCTGCACAGAGTTTGCCACATGCCTGGCGCCCACAATATCCAGATGCTTGTTGCTGCTCTGGATTTCCACAAACAGTTGCAGATTCATATTGTACGCAAAGCTGGAGACAAACGTGTGTATGTTGCGCATGATTTGCAACACATCAATGCCCTGCAAAGCAAACAAAGTTATTAAATATAAATTAATGTTGTTAATAAATAATTGCCAACTTGATCTATAATTTGATTGGGTAAATAATCATCCACAGGGCGCAGTTGCAGCAGCTTGTTGGCCAAATGACGCATTCTTTCATAGGATTTCCAGTCGTGTGGCGCAATTGTTGTTAGATTATAAAACGTAGCCGTAAAATAGTTTTCCAAATCATCTAATTAACAAATAAAATATATATAGGTTCAAGTGTATAATTAGAATTGTGTCAAACGTGCTTACTTCTCAGTATATAATACTCGCCAGCGCGTTCGATGGGCGCTAGTTTAATGCAATTGCGATAGTCCTTTGTTTGCGTTTGAAATGGATGCTCCTGCTCCAGAAATAAGTGCGACAAGGCCTCCATACGCAGCAGAAACTCCAAGTGTGTACTTAGAAATTCACGCTGCGTTTCATAGATGCGCTGACTGCTTAAAGCAGCGCCAGCTGGTGCCACTGCGCACTGAAAGACGCTCAAGTTCTTGTCCAGCTTGTTGCAGGCAGCCATGAAATTCTGCAAAACACAATATAAAGATTAATATAGTAAACAAATGTACTTTGTTTGGTACTACCTACATGCAACAAAAAGGCACTGCGCTGTTGCTTCACATGCGTCTTGAGTGTAGCCGCATTGCAGCCCAAGGTGGCGTAGAAATATATAAGAGCCGTGGCATCCAATTGGGTCTGCATTGGCTGCTGCAGACGACAAAGATTATCCGTGCGCGTTGCCAGAGACTTAAACAACTTTTGCTTGTCTGCCGACAGCGGACGCTCTTTGCCCAGAAATTCGCTGAGCGCCAGCTTAACAGTGCCCAAGTGCTCGCCATTGGCTTGACCTCTAATGGCGCGCTCGGTCAGCTTAAGCATGGTTAGGATTTGCAGCTTGCGCTGCATTTGCTTAAGATCCGACATATTGCGTTTCGTTTGCAACAGCAGCTGTTGTATTTTTTGTTTTTGCCACTGCAACAAGGAGTTCAAATAGCGCGTGCAGTGCATTTGATTCATTGCAAATGTTTGCTGCATCTGCTGCAGAAATTGCAACAGTTTGCATATAAGCCATAAATTATCATTGCCAAGCGGCTGTGCCAACGCCACATGTCTGCGTATAAGTCCAGCTATCAGACTGTTGATGTGCGCTACATAGCTCTGACCCTGCAGCAGCAGTCTGGCAAAGCTCTTGAGTTGCCCAAAGACGCCTGTGGCAAGAGCACGTTGCATGCTAATGCACCACAACGTTAGCTGTGTGCCCAGCTGACGACAGGTTTTCATATCGCTTTGATTGAGCTTGTCCAACAAGACCAGCTGTTGCTTGCTCGGCTCTGGTGATTTGTCCTGTGGCTTTACTAGCGTCTTGGCATGCTGATGGATAAAAGCATGTGGCGTCCAATGCACTTGCAGGCTCAAAGGCAAGCGCTGGTACTTTGACAACGTTTCCAATGCCTGCTTCAGCAGCTTACCCTCCAGCTGCACGCCCAGCTTGTAGAGCATGCATATAAATGCAGTCAGCTGCAGCAACTGCTTTGGCTGCTCATAGTGCTTATAATCCTGCCACTCAATGTTGTTCAGCAGCTTGCGTATATATGCATTGCCATGCTGCGTTAAGCTATTCACGCTCGCATCCTTTAGCTGCAAATGCTTCTTGGACTCTAGTAAACTATCTAGAAATATCTGTAATGCAATGTCTGTTATAAATTGTAAACTTAATGGTTAAGTTATTTGCTGCTTACGCGAAATATTTGCCCCGTTATCACAGTCTCTATATCCTCCAGCGAAGTTTGCAGACCATTTAGCTCAAAACTATTGCAAGCTGCTTCTTTGCTTTTGGCCAAGCTTTGCAGCCACTTTCTATAAAATGCCCACTGGGTGGATATATTGGAATGCTCTGTCAGTTCGTTGAAGACTACAAGCTGCTCGATAAGCTCTATCATGGCATCAAATACAGTCTGCAATTCAACAAATAACTTATACAAATATGCTTTAATTATTGTTTTAGTTACTTACAAACAATTGCAGTTCGTTCACCTCAACAGTTACAGATATGTATGCCGTTATTTGAGACCACATATTTTGCAGAACATCGATAATGCGCTTAAGCAAGAAATACAGCTGGCAAAAGAAATCTATGGCCGTGCTCATGTGATGCAACGTGGGCTCCAATGCGTTACCCAGCTGCAGTCGCAGCTGCTCCAAGAGCTCATCAATATTTAAATATTTTAGTTGCAGCTGTTGCGTCGACTTGCTTAATTCCTTGCATTGATTGCATAGATGTGCCAACGTTGTGAGCGGCTTGTTGGCCAGCAGCTCTGCTTCCGTTAGCCTTAGCCTGTGCCATGTTGTGTACTCTACATCTACGCAGCTTATCTCAATGGGCGGTGCCACAGCATACATGTTTACGCTGTAGCGATCGTGCTGCGGATTGTTGTTCAACAATTGTTTGCTCAGCAGCTGCAACTTGTTGTCGTGCTCCTCCATGAATGCGCCATAATCCTTGAGGATATCCTCGGCGTACATGGCTGTAAGCAAAAGTAAGGAACATAAAAATGTAAGGTAAATAAACATTAGTAATATATACATACATACATAGGGAACTTTGTTTCATTGTTGCACTTGTAGCAAGACTAGCGATGACCGCACCAATGCTGCCCATTGCGCTTTTTTCCCGTTAATCTGGCTGTATGGCAATACTAATAAGATGCTATCATTTTAATTTCACATTAGCGCTTTGGTGCACTTACAAGGTTCGATTTATATTTGTAGATTGTATAAATAGTTTAATACACATAAGATGCAGCTAAAATTTGAACTTTTGGTAGCCAGTACTTTGGCGATATCTTTTGAAAATACCAGTAATAGCCAAGAAAAAACTGTTATCGTCATGCCGCCGCTTGCCGGCTGATGGTGTAAACAGCTGTGATTTGTTTTGCGGCTACGTAGCATAAACCGCAAAAAGCCATACCCGCAATGCTCTTAATTTAATTAGCAACAAATGGATAAGGTGCAATACAGCTGCTGAAATATGCCAAATATCTGGGAAAACGTTTACGTTATCGTTGCTGCGATCATGGTACTCAGCCTGGCCGATCAAGGAATCTCACACAAGCATTATACACGTACACGTAAATTGGAATTGCGGTAAGGAGCAACTTACTCCTCAGTATATAGACCTAGATTTGCAACTAAAATATCCGTGTGCCCATTTAGCGAGGATGTACGCCGCATGTTTCAGCATGCGTACGATGGCTACTTGACGTACGCCGGTAACTATGACGAACTGCGTCCGCTTACCTGCGATGGACATGATACGTGGGGCAGCTACTCACTGACGCTAATCGATGCACTCGATACGCTTGCCACCATGGGCAATTATACAGAATTTAGGCGCGTCTATACGTTGCTCACCGAGAAGATGGACTTTAATAAGGACATAAATGTGTCTGTGTTCGAGACGAACATACGCATAGTTGGCGGTCTTCTCTCGGCCCATTTGCTATCCCGCCGCTGTGGAGTTGAAGTCGAGCCCGGCTGGCCTTGCAGCGGTCCACTGCTGCGCATGGCCGAGGATGTGGCAAAGCGGCTGCTGCCTGCGTTTGACACCAACACGGGCATGCCCTATGGCACTGTGAATCTACGCTATGGCGTACCTAGCGGCGAAACCTCTGTCACCTGCACCGCCGGCGTGGGCACATTTCTGATTGAATTCGGCACTCTTAGCCGTCTAACTGGCAACACCATCTATGAGGAGGTAGCCTTGCAAGCCATCTATGCGCTCTGGGAACGACGCTCCTCCATTGGACTCTTTGGCAATCACATTGATGTGCAGAGCGGTCGCTGGACTGCGCTTGACTCTGGCATAGGTGCTGGAGTGGATTCGCTCTTCGAGTATCTGGTCAAGGGCGCCATATTGCTGAATCGTCCAGAGCTGATGGAGTTGTTTGGCGAGGCACGTGCACCCATTGAGAAATACATGCGCAAGGATCACTGGTACGTTTGGGTGGGCATGAACAAGGGCCATGTCACTCTACCAGTGTTCCAATCGCTCGAATCCTTCTGGCCGGGAATACTCAGCATTGTGGGCGACACGGAGCCAGCTGTGCGCACCATGTCACGCTATATCAGTGTTTGGAAGAAGTATGGATTTCTGCCTGAGTTCTTTAACATACCCGTAGGCGAGGCTGCGCCCAATCGTGAGATTTATCCACTGCGGCCGGAGCTAATAGAGTCCGCCATGTACCTGTATCGTGCCACTAAGAGTGAGCATCTGCTGGAGTTGGGTGAGCATATGCTGGAGACAATTGAATTTAGCGCCAAGACCAAGTGTGGCTACGCGACGGTGAGTTGGCCCTCTCACTCCCACGTTCACTATTTCACTCACACCCACTCACCATCTTTCTCTTGCCTCAATACGCTATATAAATCTCTCTTGCTTCGACACTTGCCTCTCACTCTTTATTAGGCATATTGCATATTTCTCTCTCTCTCTCTCTCTTGCTTTTGCTTATGTAAGAATGAGAGGATTTCTCTCTCTTTCTCTCTCTCTCTCTCTTTATCTAAAGATTACACTCATTCCACCTCGCCTTCTATGTGTTCATCTCTTTCGTACTCAAACTAATTATCGCTCTTTATAACAGATACGCAATGTGGTCACGCATGAGAAAGAGAATCGCATGGAATCCTTCTTTTTGGCCGAGACGACCAAATATCTCTATTTGCTCTTCGACGAGGACAACTTTCTGCATCACGCTGGCGACCCAAACCAGGGAGAGCTGCTGGGCAACGATAGCGATGTGTGCGTAGTGCAAGCAGGCGCTTATGTCTTCAACACGGAGGCACATCCCATGGACATGTCGGCGATTCATTGCTGTCACCAGCACAAACAGGATGTGTACGCGCAGTTGGACTTGCCCAGCTTTAGTCAAAAGTCGCTTTTCGAGCGACAGCGACAAAAGCGTTTGGCAGTGCAGGACAAGTGGACGCCAAAGTGCCAGAGTCAGAGTCAGAGTATAAGCGCCAAGGAAACGCTGGAGACGCCAGTCAAGCAGAGTCAGACGACCATGGCTGTGGATATAGAAGTGTTTGATGAGTTCCAGCAGCCGGCAGCGGAGATGCTTGTGGGCAACTTTGAGCGCATACGCGAGGAGCGTGAACTGAATCTGAGTCAGCCGCTGAGCTACAGGGCGAGGCAGCCACTGCATCGCAATCAGTTGACGCTAATCGATCTGGAGGACTTCTTTGCACAGCGTCGTGAGGATTTCGACAATGCAGCGGATACGCTCGACTATGTGCTTAAGTTCATGCGCAACTATACAATGGATGTGGCATTCATACGCGGCATGCAGCTCTACGATGGCAACATGACTCAGCTGCTAGGCGCTGGCGCGCAGCAAGACTACGAGGCACGCATGCGCACGCTGTGGCAGCTGTACGAGCTGGAGCAGCAGTTTGTTATAAATATACGGCTTATGGAACGGCTGCAGCTGCTGACCTATCAGGCGGAGAGCAGCGATATGCATCGCTTTCTATCACACATACTGCACGCTCTGGACGAGCTTAGCATGGGCATGCTGCGCAACGAGACGGAGCTAGGCAATCAGACGATGCGCCATCTGCTGCAGCAGACGCGCTACGACTACGAGCGCTCGCTGCTGAATACAACGGCGATGCAAGAATTCGTTGAACGTATTTATAGGCTGGGGAGCAATGAGACCAAGCGTAAGCTGCAGCTGCAGCCGCTGCTTAGCGCAGCAGAGATGATGCAGTTAGAAGCCGAAACGGAGCTGGCACCCGCGCAGTTGCATCAGCTTTTCAAATACACACGCCGCATGGTCGAGTTCCGCAAGCGCATGGCCGAGACAGTGGATCGACTGCAGAGCATTGTGCAGGGCCTAAGCACGCCCGCCACAACGCCACAACCGCAGCCAACGGCAAGTCCGCTGGCCAGTATGCCAATGCAGGAGCAGGACCAGCAGCAGCAGCAGAGCAAGCCGCTGCAGCAGCAGAAGCAGCAACAGTTGATGGTAACGCCACCAGCAGATGCTGGCTCTGTGTGGTCACAGTTTGTGCAAAATATTTTACGCAAAACGACAACGCAGCGCATCAAGTTCGATGAGGCGCTGCTGCTGGAGAAGACACGCAAGTCGCTGGAAAAGCATGCACATAAGCAGCTGGACTATGAGCTCTTCAGCTGCCGTCGACCCGGGTTTATTGAGAACTTTGCCTATCGCGAATACTATCCAGAGCCGCTCTGACAGCGGGCCAACTACAATAAGAATATATGCCGTAGTAGCAGCTTCAGAGGTTGCCGAAACCAATTAAACTACCTAAGCTGAGACACAGCTCCACATTGACTGAATTGTAGATAATTAAGCTAAAATTTTTGCATAAACAAAGGCGCAGTTATTGAGAATTTGTATAGTAGACGCTCGTTAATAGACAAAAGCATTTCCAAGGCATCGAATATGCTTAAGTTTAGAACTCTAAGTTCAAATTGTATAGCTTAACTAATTACATTTGTGTTT
Organism: Drosophila busckii; assembly: GCF_011750605.1. Lineage (NCBI taxonomy): Eukaryota > Metazoa > Arthropoda > Insecta > Diptera > Drosophilidae > Drosophila > Drosophila busckii. The sequence continues at coordinate 3,938,904 of NC_046608.1, read as the reverse complement.
TTTTATTATTATTATTATTATTATTATTATTATTACATATATGCAACTAAAATATAAAAATTGTAATTTATAACAAAAGTGTTATTGCCTACTTAATGAGCGTCGACTGTTGTTGTATGTTATACATTTTGAACATTTGTCTATGTGTGTGTTTTCGGCTGCGTGCCTTTGTTTATTTATTATTATTGCCGCGCATTAATTGTTGTCTATATTTGTAACTAATTAAATGAGCATTTTTTATGTAATATATCACAGATATTGGCAAAATAATAATACATTTATCTATACTATATATCTTGTATGTTTTGGTTGACAGCCAGCGTGTCACGCAATGCCATTTAGTAACATTTGTTTATTTTTGGAAATCGCTGCATACTTCAAGGGTGCGCTACCTTTAAGCCTGCTACGATTTTCATTTTTTTTTACTACTCCATTCAATTTCCCACCTATTTGCTTGTGTAAACAAATGACGTGAAATAAACAGATGATGTAGATCAGCGCTCCCTCGCTCCACACTATTGCAAAATAATAAATGACAGGGCTTTGTGTGTGTGTGTGTGTGTGCTTGTTTGTTTTTGTATGTAGGTCACGCCGGCGTTTTGCCGCTTTGCCTTTGCCATTTTCTGATATGCGTTTGTATGTTTGTGGGTGCGTGTGTTCTTCAATGGCGAAATTGCCTGTCATGGACTGCAGTAATAACAGCAGCAAGTACAGAAAAAAAAAACAACAACAGCAGTATTAAGAATAGCAAAAGTTTAATGAGTTCAAGTTTTATAAATGAAAAGACGACTGGTGTCCTTGCAGCGCAAATCCCAATCAGACGTTATAGGCACGCTACGCGCCACAGACGTTTGCCAACTTGGCTTGGCTCAGTTTGTAAATGAAGCCAAAGGCAGCGTTACCGTCTGGTGAGGACGATGATGGCGATAGCCAGCAAAACGATCATTACGAGGGCGATCCACTTCCACTGCCCTATGCATTTGAAAAGGAACTCATTGACAAGTCGAATAGGCATATACGGCTTTGTAAAGACTTTGGGTCTTCCAAAAAAGGTATGTAATAAAAACATTTAAACTCATTTATTGTTATATTTTTTATTTCTATTTATTATACAGTTTATCCCATCACCACCAAGTTCTATGCCAAATATGAGCCGCAACCAATTTTACTGCAGCCAGCGCAGTCAAAGTTACCCGTTTATCCTTTGTTAGAATCACAAGTGTATGGCTGGATACCGTTACAATGCCAGGAGCTTGCCATTTATCTTAATGGTGTCCAGGCACCCAAGCTACGCTGCCGCATGACAATACACGGGGAACATATAACAGCTGGGCGTATTACTGAGCGCCCACCCTTTAATGGCCTGCAATTTGTATTGCATTAATTGTTATTTAGTATATATATTTGCTTGTGTTTTTTTCAAACCAAATAAATTTAATTTCAAGCCGTTAAAGTGTTGTAAATAGGTGGCAACGCCAACAGCGCCTAAGCAATTTCATTCCATCGTTTCTTGCAAATGCAGCCCCAACACCAATACACTGTCATCCAGGTGCATATTAGAAGCGGTGCAATCAACAAACAATTACACTTGCATGCTGATATTAGTTTGAATATTTAAAACTTTTGGTTTTATTTTTCAAAAAAGGCACAAAAATATATGCTTTTTAGAAATATACAAAAATCCAGCTTCCAACAATAGCCTAATTTTTTCCGAGCTTGGTTTTTCAGAAAGAGCTAATCTAACGGGAAAAACGCGAATTTGACAGATCTGATTAAAAATAAACAAATAAAATTACTATAAAAACTAAAGAGTAGCTTAGAAACAGGCACACGCCTGTTTAAGTTCACTGCATATACTGCCTCAAGCACATAACGCAGCGTGAAAATGGTAAGTGGCAGAAAGAGTCGAAATAACACTTGTTGCTGCTACAAATAAAATTGCCGGCACTTGTAACGCCCTAATGTGTTTATTTACAGAGTGAGCGCCCTACAGACCCTGCCACTTCCACTCGCGTTAAAAGTGAGCATGCAAAGCCTGTGAATCCTGAACAGCCTCTGGAATCTCTGCTTCAAGTCCTGTTTAAGCTTTGTAAATTCCGCGTCAAAGTTCAACGAACCCGTATTCAGAGCGTATTTGTTTTACAGGGCAGCAAGGACGTCACTTGTTCAGCGCCATCATGAACGAACTGGGTGGAAATGAGCTTCTGGATGCTGTGACCACATGGTGTGCCCAACATCCACATATAGCCATCTGCTTTGTTGCCGGCTTTTTTGTTTTCATTTTGCCGCTACTTATTATTTTTGGCATTGGTATGACCACGCTGGTTATGACTTTTGTTGGTATCCTGCTGCTGGAAGGTATTCTACACGTATTCAATCAAATTCTGCGCTTCTAATTTATATTTTCTTTTCAGGCACACTGATAACCGTTGTCTTTATGATATTCTTTGGCTGCATTGGCAGCTTAGCAATCGCATTCATTATCTTTGCACTCGTTGCCCACTTTGGCTTTTCAAAAATTGCCGATTCACAGAAGCCGAATTTAATTCAAATGAGTAATACCCATGGATTTTTCTAATTTGTTTATGTTACGATTGCGAACATTTATTTAAGTTTCGATTATGTGAACATACAAATACAAATACATATGTAAGTAGCAGCACTTTGTCTGTCTGTCGGTTAGTCCCTGTGTGTGTGTGCTTAACAGTCGGTATCGTACCAGGCAGCCAGGTTATTGTGTCGTTGTGGCGGTCGGCCAATGGATCCAAATCAAAGTAAAACTGCCCGCATACAATCTCGCCAACAATCCTGTCCATTAGAGTAGGGGCGAGTTTGGTGCCTCCCGCCAGATGGTGGAACACCAACACCGCCACCACCACCAGCAGCACCGCCCGCTGCATTGCCAGCACCACCACCTACTGGACTGCTGATCTCGAGACCTTGCATCGAATCTATTGGTAGAGTATCATATCCTGTCAAATAAAGAAAACAATAAGTAAGCGGTTTATACTTTCCACACTTCCAAAACTATTCAAAGATACATACACACGTATACGTATGTACATGCATACACTATACACATACATATAGCTTACATATGTTCTTGATCTATTGACTAAACTACAAACATTTGTTTGGATTTGGATTACATGCGCTCGATTCGGGTAAATATTTCCATGCGACAACTGAACTGAACTGAATATTTAATAATATAAATTTGCGAAAATATAAAACACTTTAATGGAACAGAAAATATTAAGTAAATCAGCTTTTAAATACATATTTCGGGAGCACCTTGATGATCTTCCTGTAATGTGTGCATTTGATATGATTATGGCAAATAGGATAAAGTTAATTGTGTTTTTATTTCGGAGGGGGTCACACTCAAGGGTCCGGTTATTCTATTACTTGACTTTGGCTTGGGGTTCACAAAGAAACGATTATTTTGATCAAGCATTACTTAACGGATTAGCGGATTAGAATATCTGAATATGCGTTGCATGTGATTTTGTGTGTGTGTTTGTTTAAATCTCTTAATAGATGCAGTTGGAATAAAGTTGAAAGTGATTGATAAGGGTTATTAGAGTTAATGGGGGTCAGGGCGGGCCTAGGCCGACTGGTGCAATAAGTAAACTCATCTTCTTTTTTACCCACACATATATAAGAATACACACATTGAGTTGCTTCAGCTTATGCAATAAGAGGGCGGGGCAGGGCGAGGCGAGGCTTGTTTTTGGTGTGCTTGCCCAGAGGAGCCCAGAGCTGGAATACATACCTTGCTGATGGAATGCGCGACCTCCGTGCGCACTGTGCACACTGGGCGGACCTTGTCCGTAGAGGCCCTCATATGCTTCTTCGGGTCCAAGCATATCCTGTGATCGAGTCAGATCGATGGGATCGGGTCGGATCGGATCGTAGAAACGTGGATGGTATTGGTGTGAGTGTGTGTTCGTTGTGGTGTCAATGGTTGTGTGTGTTTGTGTGTGTGTGTAAGGTGAGTTGGAGCCATGGGTTAATCAGTGAGTGGCGTTTTAGAGAGAGTGAGAGTGTGTGTGTGTTTGTGTTTATTTTTAATGGATCAGAAGTGAAAAGTTGTTAGGAAAGAAGAGACACAGAGGACACAGCACACAATTCGTTGTTGTTGTTGTGTTGCGTACAAAGAGATTTGGTGTGATTGTTGTTGGTGTATTGTAGTTGTTGTTGTTGATTGTTGATGATTGTTGTGTGAAATTTGAATTGTTTGATTTTTTGCACATAAAGTAAACATAAGAAAAGAAAAAGAAACGAAAATCAAAACAGAAATTAATTACAAAAATTATAAACTAAACAAGTTGTTAAATACTATTTACATAAATAGACAATCAATACAAAAGTAAAATAGAATCAAATTTAATATGAAGGGGATCATCTGAATTACCCCTGGAGATCACCCGCTTATATACGCTTATATATATTCTAGTGCCGATAACAGGTATCGATTGCTTGCAATCTCTAGTCTACTTAGGACTAACATTTTCAAAATGATAACGTAGATTATTCTCGACAAATACTTGGTACTTGAAACAATGGAGCAAACGTATTCGAATTCGTGAGATGATTGGTAATTCGATAACTTGAATACAATTATACCATATTTGATGTATATTTACATGTGCGTGTAAGGATTTGCTTATCCTATATGGATATATGCTATATGTATTTACAGATTCGAGTTGGGACTAAGGGAAGTGGGAGCTAACGCACCTGCAAGTCGGGACCCATGCCCAGGTCGGCGTTGGCCCAAATGTTGTTCTCTTCGCGGAGGAGCGAGTTGGTCAGCTCGATGGAGAGACGCTTCTTGTAGTCCTGCGGCTTGTCCTCGCTCATGCGGAAGAGTACAGCTGCTGCATAGGTGGCCACGCCCTCGTTGCGCGAGTGAAGCAAATCTGTAAGCGGCCCAGTGGCGCCCTCCCGACTTGCAGGTGCGTTAGCTCCCACTTCCCTTAGTCCCAACTCGAATCTGTAAATACATATAGCATATATCCATATAGGATAAGCAAATCCTTACACGCACATGTAAATATACATCAAATATGGTATAATTGTATTCAAGTTATCGAATTACCAATCATCTCACGAATTCGAATACGTTTGCTCCATTGTTTCAAGTACCAAGTATTTGTCGAGAATAATCTACGTTATCATTTTGAAAATGTTAGTCCTAAGTAGACTAGAGATTGCAAGCAATCGATACCTGTTATCGGCACTAGAATATATATAAGCGTATATAAGCGGGTGATCTCCAGGGGTAATTCAGATGATCCCCTTCATATTAAATTTGATTCTATTTTACTTTTGTATTGATTGTCTATTTATGTAAATAGTATTTAACAACTTGTTTAGTTTATAATTTTTGTAATTAATTTCTGTTTTGATTTTCGTTTCTTTTTCTTTTCTTATGTTTACTTTATGTGCAAAAAATCAAACAATTCAAATTTCACACAACAATCATCAACAATCAACAACAACAACTACAATACACCAACAACAATCACACCAAATCTCTTTGTACGCAACACAACAACAACAACGAATTGTGTGCTGTGTCCTCTGTGTCTCTTCTTTCCTAACAACTTTTCACTTCTGATCCATTAAAAATAAACACAAACACACACACACTCTCACTCTCTCTAAAACGCCACTCACTGATTAACCCATGGCTCCAACTCACCTTACACACACACACTAAATATGCTCTCACTGCGCTCATTCGGAGAGAAACAGCCTGACTGCCATAGGTCGGCCACTCGACTCCGCTATTCTAGACGTTGCCAGGCTCCGAAGCTGCATCGCAATATTCTAGTACGACGGCCACACGATGGCCCCCACATGAAACGCTACTATCCTCAAACCCACCCCTTTTAGATCCGGCGGCCAGCTCACAGAGCACGCCGGCTGCGACACGCTGTAAAAGAATAAGATGGATGCAATCCTTTCTTATTGCTAAATTCACGTTGAAGTTGAACTTACCTGAATGTTTTCAATCTCGTTGAAAAGCAAGCGCACGAAGATCGGAATGACCGATTGCTGGCGTATGAGAGCGCGATTGTGAGACTCCCGTGCCAGGATATGCAAGGCGCCAACTGTGCCTTCGACTATCTCCTCCATGCGTACGCCGTCGGCGTAGGCCGAGGGCTGCTGCGACCCAGTGGTGGCGATCGAGGATCGTTGCTGTTGACAAATAAAGAAAATGAGGTTGAGTCCAACATCCCAACAAAAGAGATCTCTACACTTACGCGCTCTGTATCCTGGAAGGCACGCATGAGCAGGCGCACTAGGTGGTGGATGGCGCCGTGCTCGCGCAAAGGCGCATGGTTGGCCGGACAGAGGGCCAGATTGCGAATGAGGCCGATGACGGCCTTGATGAGGGGCCAGCGGGATGGTGGATGCAAGAGCTTGACAATTACGGAGAGGCCGTAGTTGAGGCGAACCGCATTCTGGGCCAGCTCGGAGTCGACGTGGCGCGAGGTGAGGTGGCGCAGAGCGCAGACCGCTGGCTCGGTAATTTCTTCGCGATCACCGGCGTTGATGATGGTGCGAACGAGGGCGTCGACGCCGCCCACTTGGCAAACGGTTGCCTTGTTCCGCTGGTTGTTGCACGTCAGATTGGAGAGGATGCCGGCAGCACAGGTGACCACGTTGACGTCAGTGGAGCCAAGGACCTGTACGAGCGACTGCAATAGCGCCTCTAGTCCCTCCACCTTGGTGGCGGCATCTGAGAGGTTGCGCAGCGTCCAGAGGCAGTTCTGGACGAGGCGAGGTGACATGTTGCCCAGATGCATGGCCAGGGCCTGCATGCCGCCGGCGTCCACGATGGCCGGCTTGTTGCTCGAGCATACCGAGAGCACCTTGAGGACGCGTGAAGTTGTCCACAAGAGCTGCTTGTATTGCTCCGGCGCATGTATGCGCACCAGCTCAACACGCTCCGCTGGATTCACGCTAAGGCCGCAGGCCTGCCAGTATCTGCAGGCAGTCGGTGACGATGGCCAAGAACTTGACATTGTTGCGCTGGAGCAGCGTGACCATCTTCTGGAGGCCGCCGGCTAGGCGAACGGCCATCTTAGAGCCGTCCTGGTGCAGCAGCAGATTGTGAAGCGTCGTGATCGCGTAGAAGAGCACGCTCTCGACGGGTGAGGAGAGCAGCTTGACTAAAGCCGGTATGCCGCCGCTCTTGAAGATGGCTAGGAGACCCTGGCGATGGTGCGACAAGTTGTGGAGCGTGCCGACGGCGGCCTTGGTGCTCTCCAGGTCATTGCTGTTGGAGATGGCGCGCACGAGAGCGGCCACCATTTGGGGACTGTTCATGATGGCGTGACGGGAGGCCTCCTTCTTCGATAGCTGGTGAACCATCATGGCTGCTTGCGAGACGACCACCTGGTCCTCGTCGTTCAACAGCTTGATCAGCTCCGGTATAGCACGCGTGGCCAGCTCGGCGTCATCCTGGTAGTTGATCAGGTTGACCACGGCGTGCTTCAACATTTGCGAAGGCTCCGACAGCCGCTGCACGGCGGTTGGCTGTTGTGGGTCGAACTGTGTGGATGGTATTTCGATGCCCTCCTCGAGCGTCTCTGGGAACATAGCGGCGCGAACGCGTTGCGAGCGTGTCTGGCTCAGCTGTTGATTCATATCGTCCACCTGATCCTGTGTGAAGTTCTGTGGGAATCCGGTGTCCAGGTCGAACATCAGAGGATCGCCCTCCATTTCCTCGTCCTCCTTGCCAGACAGCGACGGCACCTGAGTAACGGCGCCCGAGTGAATACCAGAGTCGCCCAAGTACGAGTTCTGCTGCCACATCAGTGTCTGCTCCTTGGCCGACACCATCGGTGGCAAATCCGGCGGATTATACTGATTGTTGTGGGACACTGTAAGCAATTCAGAAAGGAAAGTAGCAATACTTAGTAATATTATAAAAACATAGAGTACAAAGAAATCCTCAGTTCCCAAGTCAACTATCTACGTGTTTGAATTCCTTCTATGCGACAGAGTGACAGCAAAGGCAGGAGGGGAAGAAAGCAGCGCAAGAACAGTAGCTGGCGACTTTGTGCATGGTAAACGTGACAGATTGGTCGCTGGAGGACATTTTGGCAAACTTTAAAGGCGACGTTATGTAAAACGAGAGCAAAGGCAAAGGAATGGAATGGGCGCGGGAGCAGGAGCGAAGGAGCGTGCCCTCAACGAGCAATCAAAGTGAACGAAAACTGAGCAATGAAGCCACGACGAATATGCCAATGTATGCATGTGTGTGTGTGTGTGCATGTGCATATAAACAGGAAAGAGAGGAGAGAGAAGGGGGAAGGAAGCTTTAAATGCGTCGTTGGGCGTTTTGTTTGCCACTTTGCCTTAATTATGCCTGCTCAGCAGTTCTCTTTATTTTTGATTTACGCTGTTTCTTATGCACTGCCGCAACTGACACGGCGAAGAGAGAGAGGGAAGTAGAAGGACGAATGCATTGCAAGTGCGCCGCGTGCGCCGCTTCATTTCCCAGATCGATTAAACGCACTTTATACTCTATTCTCAAGCGGGCCTAAGCCCACTCAAGTTGAAACTGCTTTTGCATTTGCTTCTGCTTCTGCTCTTGCTGCGCAAAAATACTCAAAGGGAAATAAAAAAACCCCAAACGTGTGCCGGCAGTCGAACAGCGACAGCGAATAATTGCAGCTCTCTTGCAACAAGTCAGAGAGAGTGAGAGAGTGCGCGAGAGAGATGCGAGATGAATAACTAGTGAGCACACATACCCATCCATCCATCCATCCATCCATCCACCCATTCACCCATTCACTCCCACACTCTTCTTAAAGCAGACGCTTGCAAATGAAGTGGCAACAACAACTGAGCGCTGTGGGAGTGAGAGATGCTACAAGGCGCAGCATTTTTTTTTTATTTTGCATTTCACTCAGGGGCAGCGTAAAATTGCAAAAAGCAAAGGGGAGCGAAGCGAAAGAGCAGCAAATGAACAAGCAAAGGGAGTGTGGAGGACTACAGTCAAATGGGAACGGCAACGGGAACAGGAACGAGAATTTAAATGGAAATTGTAAGGTAACGGGAATCCACGTAAATGCCATGCATTACATCTAAAAAAAATAAAACAGACAAAAGCAACAAACAACAAACATAAAGGGACGATAGATTGGAATACATTCAATGCTCTTTGCGTTTGGTTTTTTTTACGTTAATGCTTTGTTGCATTTCACAAGTTAAACTCCGAATTCAAATAACGTTATGAACACTTGGCACTTACTTGTACGGTTTTGGGCTGGCATGTAACTCATCTTGGTGATTAAGGCGATTCACACCACACCTGCAAATAAATAGAAATTCAATTAACAAATAGTATTTACAGGATCAGAAGTATTTAGGCTAAACTCTTTAACTAAGCATACAAACAATTAAACTCTCACAATTATTACAGCTGAACTTTAATTTAAAGCGGAGCTAAACCTTCTTGTGCACTATTCAAACTCCATCAGCTTATGCGGTGAGAGCAGGTAACCCAACTCGCTGAGAGCGAGCAGCAGTCGTTACTCACTTATTTCTTTCAACAACAGCAACAACAACAACTACAGCTATGCTTGTGTAGTATGTAGTATGTATGTATTGTGAAAACAAACATACACACACGTACACACACTTCCGCTGTGAGACAAAATTTCATACTTGTGATTGAATAAATGTTTTTTTATACGCTCCCATACGAAAGTAGGCTAATAAAGATACTTTTTAAATAGTTTTACCTGCAAAGTAGAGATCACACTCCCGTTTAAATATGCGCAAGTATGTATGTGTGTGTTTCTGTACTTTAACTCAATCCAGCGATTAACAACAACATTTAATTGAGACACGCAACAAACAAATCACTGTTTTTTCAACGTTTTTAGTTGTTGCACAAGCAAAAAATATGCAAAATATTTATCTATTCTTGAATTCTCTTTACAGTTTTATGCTTTTCTGTGACAAGCTTTGCACTGCTTCTTGGCACAAGCAGCCAAAGAAGCGAACGACCAGCACCGAACGAAATAAACAAGTGACTGGAAATCGGAGAGAACGACGCCGCAGCAGCAGCGTTGCATGTACATAAACACACACACATGCAAGAACACTCACACGGATACAAGGTGCAGTGGGAGAGCAGATAGAGAGAAAGAGAGAGATGTATGTTGAGAGTAGAAACTCCAATGCAGGTCGACATCGACAGTGTTGCCATATGATACGATGACGAACAATATACTTTTTACAGAAACTCCATAGTTGTAATTAATACTTGCATTCACAAATTATCACACATAAGTTAATACATACTAACATATGCATATATATATTTTCAACATATTACATTTATGTTAATTGTGCATTTGTTTAAATACTTTGTATGTTATCTGACAACTTCACTACACACATACGCAGCTACATAAATGTATCTAATTCTTTCTTGGCGTTTACCTGCAGTCACACAGATGCGCACATATTTACATCTAGATATTTATTTAATGTAGCTTAAATTATAATATACTTAATTAAAGATCTACTAATATAAGTTGTTTATGTTGTTAATTTCTATGTATGCATATTCAACATGGAGAATGCTCATACACACGCACACATACACACATGTACTACCACACCCCCGCTGCTGACCCAGTATACCTTCGTTTACCACTCACAGCTTTCTTACATGTTTTCTTATGCTAACTCCTAAATCCTACTTTAAAGCTAGTTAATTCCATTTCACTGATTACAAATACGTTATCCGTTTAAAACTTACCGCGTCAGTAAATATATGAGCTGCTTTTAAGCAGGTTTTATTTAATTAAACGCACTTTAAATACACAAGTTGATACAAACAAATTTTCCAGCGAAAATCAAGTATGTGTATACTAGAGCTGGAACAAGCAGCGATTATATGTATATCGATATTTCAATCCTATTCAAAATTGTTGAAGCATCGATGCTTTGTTTGATTTCTGATAGCCTTCAAATACAGCATTGTAAAATTATGGGTTTAGTAAGCATGGTACCATGTTAAGTTATTATGAGAGCCAGAATCAAATAATCTTTTAAAATGCGTGCTATAAAAACATCGGAGTGGACATGTCCGATTACAAACAATTCAAGTAACAACTACAGCTTTCAGCACACTGTCATCCACGGTCAGCCAATACATACACACACACACTTAGTTTTGACTGGAAAATTTGTTTGCATCAACTTGTGTACTTAAAGTGCGTTTAATTAAATAAAACCTGCTTAAAAGCAGCTCATATATTTACTGACGCGGTAAGTTTTAAACGGATAACGTATTTGTAATCAGTGAAATGGAATTAACTAGCTTTAAAGTAGGATTTAGGAGTTAGCATAAGAAAACATGTAAGAAAGCTGTGAGTGGTAAACGAAGGTATACTGGGTCAGCAGCGGGGGTGTGGTAGTACATGTGTGTATGTGTGCGTGTGTATGAGCATTCTCCATGTTGAATATGCATACATAGAAATTAACAACATAAACAACTTATATTAGTAGATCTTTAATTAAGTATATTATAATTTAAGCTACATTAAATAAATATCTAGATGTAAATATGTGCGCATCTGTGTGACTGCAGGTAAACGCCAAGAAAGAATTAGATACATTTATGTAGCTGCGTATGTGTGTAGTGAAGTTGTCAGATAACATACAAAGTATTTAAACAAATGCACAATTAACATAAATGTAATATGTTGAAAATATATATATGCATATGTTAGTATGTATTAACTTATGTGTGATAATTTGTGAATGCAAGTATTAATTACAACTATGGAGTTTCTGTAAAAAGTATATTGTTCGTCATCGTATCATATGGCAACACTGTCGATGTCGACCTGCATTGGAGTTTCTACTCTCAACATACATCTCTCTCTTTCTCTCTATCTGCTCTCCCACTGCACCTTGTATCCGTGTGAGTGTTCTTGCATGTGTGTGTGTTTATGTACATGCAACGCTGCTGCTGCGGCGTCGTTCTCTCCGATTTCCAGTCACTTGTTTATTTCGTTCGGTGCTGGTCGTTCGCTTCTTTGGCTGCTTGTGCCAAGAAGCAGTGCAAAGCTTGTCACAGAAAAGCATAAAACTGTAAAGAGAATTCAAGAATAGATAAATATTTTGCATATTTTTTGCTTGTGCAACAACTAAAAACGTTGAAAAAACAGTGATTTGTTTGTTGCGTGTCTCAATTAAATGTTGTTGTTAATCGCTGGATTGAGTTAAAGTACAGAAACACACACATACATACTTGCGCATATTTAAACGGGAGTGTGATCTCTACTTTGCAGGTAAAACTATTTAAAAAGTATCTTTATTAGCCTACTTTCGTATGGGAGCGTATAAAAAAACATTTATTCAATCACAAGTATGAAATTTTGTCTCACAGCGGAAGTGTGTGTACGTGTGTGTATGTTTGTTTTCACAATACATACATACTACATACTACACAAGCATAGCTGTAGTTGTTGTTGTTGCTGTTGTTGAAAGAAATAAGTGAGTAACGACTGCTGCTCGCTCTCAGCGAGTTGGGTTACCTGCTCTCACCGCATAAGCTGATGGAGTTTGAATAGTGCACAAGAAGGTTTAGCTCCGCTTTAAATTAAAGTTCAGCTGTAATAATTGTGAGAGTTTAATTGTTTGTATGCTTAGTTAAAGAGTTTAGCCTAAATACTTCTGATCCTGTAAATACTATTTGTTAATTGAATTTCTATTTATTTGCAGGTGTGGTGTGAATCGCCTTAATCACCAAGATGAGTTACATGCCAGCCCAAAACCGTACAAGTAAGTGCCAAGTGTTCATAACGTTATTTGAATTCGGAGTTTAACTTGTGAAATGCAACAAAGCATTAACGTAAAAAAAACCAAACGCAAAGAGCATTGAATGTATTCCAATCTATCGTCCCTTTATGTTTGTTGTTTGTTGCTTTTGTCTGATTTATTTTTTTTAGATGTAATGCATGGCATTTACGTGGATTCCCGTTACCTTACAATTTCCATTTAAATTCTCGTTCCTGTTCCCGTTGCCGTTCCCATTTGACTGTAGTCCTCCACACTCCCTTTGCTTGTTCATTTGCTGCTCTTTCGCTTCGCTCCCCTTTGCTTTTTGCAATTTTACGCTGCCCCTGAGTGAAATGCAAAATAAAAAAAAAATGCTGCGCCTTGTAGCATCTCTCACTCCCACAGCGCTCAGTTGTTGTTGCCACTTCATTTGCAAGCGTCTGCTTTAAGAAGAGTGTGGGAGTGAATGGGTGAATGGGTGGATGGATGGATGGATGGATGGATGGGTATGTGTGCTCACTAGTTATTCATCTCGCATCTCTCTCGCGCACTCTCTCACTCTCTCTGACTTGTTGCAAGAGAGCTGCAATTATTCGCTGTCGCTGTTCGACTGCCGGCACACGTTTGGGGTTTTTTTATTTCCCTTTGAGTATTTTTGCGCAGCAAGAGCAGAAGCAGAAGCAAATGCAAAAGCAGTTTCAACTTGAGTGGGCTTAGGCCCGCTTGAGAATAGAGTATAAAGTGCGTTTAATCGATCTGGGAAATGAAGCGGCGCACGCGGCGCACTTGCAATGCATTCGTCCTTCTACTTCCCTCTCTCTCTTCGCCGTGTCAGTTGCGGCAGTGCATAAGAAACAGCGTAAATCAAAAATAAAGAGAACTGCTGAGCAGGCATAATTAAGGCAAAGTGGCAAACAAAACGCCCAACGACGCATTTAAAGCTTCCTTCCCCCTTCTCTCTCCTCTCTTTCCTGTTTATATGCACATGCACACACACACACACATGCATACATTGGCATATTCGTCGTGGCTTCATTGCTCAGTTTTCGTTCACTTTGATTGCTCGTTGAGGGCACGCTCCTTCGCTCCTGCTCCCGCGCCCATTCCATTCCTTTGCCTTTGCTCTCGTTTTACATAACGTCGCCTTTAAAGTTTGCCAAAATGTCCTCCAGCGACCAATCTGTCACGTTTACCATGCACAAAGTCGCCAGCTACTGTTCTTGCGCTGCTTTCTTCCCCTCCTGCCTTTGCTGTCACTCTGTCGCATAGAAGGAATTCAAACACGTAGATAGTTGACTTGGGAACTGAGGATTTCTTTGTACTCTATGTTTTTATAATATTACTAAGTATTGCTACTTTCCTTTCTGAATTGCTTACAGTGTCCCACAACAATCAGTATAATCCGCCGGATTTGCCACCGATGGTGTCGGCCAAGGAGCAGACGCTGATGTGGCAGCAGAACTCGTACTTGGGCGACTCTGGTATTCACTCGGGCGCCGTTACTCAGGTGCCGTCGCTGTCTGGCAAGGAGGACGAGGAAATGGAGGGCGATCCTCTGATGTTCGACCTGGACACCGGATTCCCACAGAACTTCACACAGGATCAGGTGGACGATATGAATCAACAGCTGAGCCAGACACGCTCGCAACGCGTTCGCGCCGCTATGTTCCCAGAGACGCTCGAGGAGGGCATCGAAATACCATCCACACAGTTCGACCCACAACAGCCAACCGCCGTGCAGCGGCTGTCGGAGCCTTCGCAAATGTTGAAGCACGCCGTGGTCAACCTGATCAACTACCAGGATGACGCCGAGCTGGCCACGCGTGCTATACCGGAGCTGATCAAGCTGTTGAACGACGAGGACCAGGTGGTCGTCTCGCAAGCAGCCATGATGGTTCACCAGCTATCGAAGAAGGAGGCCTCCCGTCACGCCATCATGAACAGTCCCCAAATGGTGGCCGCTCTCGTGCGCGCCATCTCCAACAGCAATGACCTGGAGAGCACCAAGGCCGCCGTCGGCACGCTCCACAACTTGTCGCACCATCGCCAGGGTCTCCTAGCCATCTTCAAGAGCGGCGGCATACCGGCTTTAGTCAAGCTGCTCTCCTCACCCGTCGAGAGCGTGCTCTTCTACGCGATCACGACGCTTCACAATCTGCTGCTGCACCAGGACGGCTCTAAGATGGCCGTTCGCCTAGCCGGCGGCCTCCAGAAGATGGTCACGCTGCTCCAGCGCAACAATGTCAAGTTCTTGGCCATCGTCACCGACTGCCTGCAGATACTGGCATATGGCAACCAGGAGAGCAAATTGATCATCCTCGCCTCAGGCGGGCCCAACGAGCTGGTGCGCATCATGCGCTCCTACGACTACGAGAAGCTCTTGTGGACAACTTCACGCGTCCTCAAGGTGCTCTCGGTATGCTCGAGCAACAAGCCGGCCATCGTGGACGCCGGCGGCATGCAGGCCCTGGCCATGCATCTGGGCAACATGTCACCTCGCCTCGTCCAGAACTGCCTCTGGACGCTGCGCAACCTCTCAGATGCCGCCACCAAGGTGGAGGGACTAGAGGCGCTATTGCAGTCGCTCGTACAGGTCCTTGGCTCCACTGACGTCAACGTGGTCACCTGTGCTGCCGGCATCCTCTCCAATCTGACGTGCAACAACCAGCGGAACAAGGCAACCGTTTGCCAAGTGGGCGGCGTCGACGCCCTCGTTCGCACCATCATCAACGCCGGTGATCGCGAAGAAATTACCGAGCCAGCGGTCTGCGCTCTGCGCCACCTCACCTCGCGCCACGTCGACTCCGAGCTGGCCCAGAATGCGGTTCGCCTCAACTACGGCCTCTCCGTAATTGTCAAGCTCTTGCATCCACCATCCCGCTGGCCCCTCATCAAGGCCGTCATCGGCCTCATTCGCAATCTGGCCCTCTGTCCGGCCAACCATGCGCCTTTGCGCGAGCACGGCGCCATCCACCACCTAGTGCGCCTGCTCATGCGTGCCTTCCAGGATACAGAGCGCGTAAGTGTAGAGATCTCTTTTGTTGGGATGTTGGACTCAACCTCATTTTCTTTATTTGTCAACAGCAACGATCCTCGATCGCCACCACTGGGTCGCAGCAGCCCTCGGCCTACGCCGACGGCGTACGCATGGAGGAGATAGTCGAAGGCACAGTTGGCGCCTTGCATATCCTGGCACGGGAGTCTCACAATCGCGCTCTCATACGCCAGCAATCGGTCATTCCGATCTTCGTGCGCTTGCTTTTCAACGAGATTGAAAACATTCAGGTAAGTTCAACTTCAACGTGAATTTAGCAATAAGAAAGGATTGCATCCATCTTATTCTTTTACAGCGTGTCGCAGCCGGCGTGCTCTGTGAGCTGGCCGCCGATAAAGAGGGGGCTGAGATAATCGAGCAGGAGGGCGCCACTGGGCCGCTTACAGATTTGCTTCACTCGCGCAACGAGGGCGTGGCCACCTATGCAGCAGCTGTACTCTTCCGCATGAGCGAGGACAAGCCGCAGGACTACAAGAAGCGTCTCTCCATCGAGCTGACCAACTCGCTCCTCCGCGAAGAGAACAACATTTGGGCCAACGCCGACCTGGGCATGGGTCCCGACTTGCAGGTGCGTTAGCTCCCACTTCCCTTAGTCCCAACTCGAATCTGTAAATACATATAGCATATATCCATATAGGATAAGCAAATCCTTACACGCACATGTAAATATACATCAAATATGGTATAATTGTATTCAAGTTATCGAATTACCAATCATCTCACGAATTCGAATACGTTTGCTCCATTGTTTCAAGTACCAAGTATTTGTCGAGAATAATCTACGTTATCATTTTGAAAATGTTAGTCCTAAGTAGACTAGAGATTGCAAGCAATCGATACCTGTTATCGGCACTAGAATATATATAAGCGTATATAAGCGGGTGATCTCCAGGGGAAATTCAGATGATCCCCTTCATATTAAATTTGATTCTATTTTACTTTTGTATTGATTGTCTATTTATGTAAATAGTATTTAACAACTTGTTTAGTTTATAATTTTTGTAATTAATTTCTGTTTTGATTTTCGTTTCTTTTTCTTTTCTTATGTTTACTTTATGTGCAAAAAATCAAACAATTCAAATTTCACACAACAATCATCAACAATCAACAACAACAACTACAATACACCAACAACAATCACACCAAATCTCTTTGTACGCAACACAACAACAACAACGAATTGTGTGCTGTGTCCTCTGTGTCTCTTCTTTCCTAACAACTTTTCACTTCTGATCCATTAAAAATAAACACAAACACACACACACTCTCACTCTCTCTAAAACGCCACTCACTGATTAACCCATGGCTCCAACTCACCTTACACACACACACAAACACACACAACCATTGACACCACAACGAACACACACTCACACCAATACCATCCACGTTTCTACGATCCGATCCGACCCGATCCCATCGATCTGACTCGATCACAGGATATGCTTGGACCCGAAGAAGCATATGAGGGCCTCTACGGACAAGGTCCGCCCAGTGTGCACAGTGCGCACGGAGGTCGCGCATTCCATCAGCAAGGTATGTATTCCAGCTCTGGGCTCCTCTGGGCAAGCACACCAAAAACAAGCCTCGCCTCGCCCTGCCCCGCCCTCTTATTGCATAAGCTGAAGCAACTCAATGTGTGTATTCTTATATATGTGTGGGTAAAAAAGAAGATGAGTTTACTTATTGCACCAGTCGGCCTAGGCCCGCCCTGACCCCCATTAACTCTAATAACCCTTATCAATCACTTTCAACTTTATTCCAACTGCATCTATTAAGAGATTTAAACAAACACACACACAAAATCACATGCAACGCATATTCAGATATTCTAATCCGCTAATCCGTTAAGTAATGCTTGATCAAAATAATCGTTTCTTTGTGAACCCCAAGCCAAAGTCAAGTAATAGAATAACCGGACCCTTGAGTGTGACCCCCTCCGAAATAAAAACACAATTAACTTTATCCTATTTGCCATAATCATATCAAATGCACACATTACAGGAAGATCATCAAGGTGCTCCCGAAATATGTATTTAAAAGCTGATTTACTTAATATTTTCTGTTCCATTAAAGTGTTTTATATTTTCGCAAATTTATATTATTAAATATTCAGTTCAGTTCAGTTGTCGCATGGAAATATTTACCCGAATCGAGCGCATGTAATCCAAATCCAAACAAATGTTTGTAGTTTAGTCAATAGATCAAGAACATATGTAAGCTATATGTATGTGTATAGTGTATGCATGTACATACGTATACGTGTGTATGTATCTTTGAATAGTTTTGGAAGTGTGGAAAGTATAAACCGCTTACTTATTGTTTTCTTTATTTGACAGGATATGATACTCTACCAATAGATTCGATGCAAGGTCTCGAGATCAGCAGTCCAGTAGGTGGTGGTGCTGGCAATGCAGCGGGCGGTGCTGCTGGTGGTGGTGGCGGTGTTGGTGCTTCCCCCATCTGGCGGAGCACCCACATCGCCCTACTCCATGGACATGGATGTTGGCGAGATTGATGCGGGCGCTTTGAACTTTGATTTGGATGCCATGCCGACGCCACCCAACGACAACAATAACCTGGCTGCCTGGTACGATACCGACTGTTAAGCACACACACTGACAGACCGACAAACAAGACAGACAATTGTCTCTCAGCACTTTAAAGTGCTGCTACTTACATATGTATTTGTATTTGTATGTTCAAATAATGGAAACTTAAATAAATGTTCGCAATAGTAACATAACTACACTATAATATAACAAACAAACAATTGTTTAACATTTAAACAACATATATTTATTTGAATTATATATGTGTAAACTACAAATGCTTGCCGAACCACTTGTGGTCCACTGGCTTTAGCCAACGATGGCAACCATTTAGATTATTTTGTATGACATATTTCATAGTGAACGGATTTTGGTTCTGACGTGCCAGGCGCTCTTCATCCAACTTCTGCTCGTCAAGCATCTGCTGGGATACAACGGTAGCTTGGAAGGGCAGTTGATTGGCGACCTGCTGGAGGAATCCCTTGCATTCAACGAATTCGCACTTGCCAGCAATTTCCACAATGACACGTCCCGCCTTGATGGGCGTTACATAGTGGTCAATGGCACCTTTGCCGCCGCCCATGCGCTGGCCCTGACCCTTCTTGGTAATTGGCTGCCAGGGCGCTGGAACACGCCAGGTGGCAAACATTGTGTTGATGTTCATCTTACGACCAATGGTTAGACGCATCATTTCATAGTGACCCCAACGCAAGCGTCCGCCGCCCGTTGCAACAATGGCATACTGTTTATGGAGCAGTTCATTGTGTACTAGCTCGGGACCACGCATGTAACGTAGTCTCTTCTGCATTTTTGGTGGACGCAAGTTCGGAGGATGCTGTGGCTGGCGTTCCATAATACGGAGCTTTGGTCGCTCCACCTTCTCAATATCTAAAGCAGTACAATAAGTTAAGTTGTGTATAATTTATATTATGTATTACTTACTTTCATATTTAATTGGAGGTGGGAAATATTTTAGCCCGGCAATGCAGGTGTAGTTTGTGTTGGCAGCTGCTAATAAGTAATATATTGAATAAAACATTGTTAAATGCCGTATTATCAGCTCACTTACATGTAAGACTATTTTTGCAGAGCTGTGTCAACGTCTTTAGGCACCACATGATGTTATTTCTTATAAATATTTATAAATGACTGCTTGAAAATACAGCAACCTGGTCTGTTGAATAACAACAATCAACAGAACATGTTAAATTGATTGCGTTTTCATCGTATATTACAACCACTGTAAAGTACAAGTGTATTATTAAGGTGTAAATCGTTACGTACTGTCATCCAGTATAGACAGGCGGGATGGTTAAACAACAAAACAAAATTTCTTATAAATCAATTTATTTATTTATCTATTTAGTTAAAAATGGCTTGAAAGTTGTGTACCATTTATTTTTGATTTGATTGATTCTTGTTAAATACGTTAAATTACTACATATTTACAAATTTTCACCTTGATTTCAACACTGTTTTTTAAACACAGTTTCCATTTCGATAGCTATTGTTATCGTATTCTATTTTTCATTGAAACAGGGAATACACATAGAAAAACAATCAATATTTACGCTTGGTATAATAAAATAAATTTAATTGCTTACTGTTTTCACACAGTACATTCTATTCATGAGAATTAATAAATTGTTAATTTAATTTAGCTAGTGGAAACGTGGTATTTTAGTGTGGGTGGGTTTGCCGACAACATATCGCTAGGCAACGCTGACAATGTGTGGTATTTTTCTTCATAAATTATCGCTGATTAAAGTTTAGGATACACTGCTACTGCAGCATACACGAAAATAATTTTTTTTTTCTAAATAGTGTATGTTTTGAAACATTCTCTTTATGTATATACGAACATCTTTAACTGTAAAGCGTAGCGCAGCGATCGGTAATTGCTAGCGATTAAAAGTGCTTAGTTTAAATGCGTTTAGTTTGTTATGAATATATCGAAAGTGACAACATCGCTTGCTGCTGCGGCTGCTGCCGCCGAAAAAGCAAAACCCGAACGTGTAACATCTGCAACCGCAGCACTCAATTTTAATGCAATCTCGATACAAAAGCGCACCAGCGTCGACGACACCGATGATCCAAATCGCAAGAAACTCAAAAGGGACATTGTTATATGCACGCCCACAACCAGTTTGCCCGCCAAACAACGTGCTGCCTCGGCCACAGTAGCAGCAGCAGCAGCAGCAGCTAATACAACAACTCCAGCGTCAACGCTAAATGCAACAACAACAACGGCAACAATAGCTGCAAACACAACTGCATCCAATATAGCCAAATCCACAGACGACCAACAACAGCAACAACAAACCACAAACATATTAGCTGCCACAAATTTTGGTGGCAACTTTGTTAGTCACACAACAAATGCTAAACCAGAAGCCAGTGCTAGCGCCGATGTCCGCTGGGAGCAACGCGATGAGCAAAAGATTATTGTCTGTGAAATGAGCGCCCTTAAGCCCGAAGAGGCGCCCGCCGCCGTCGCTAGCACCAGCAGCAGCAGCATCACCACTACCACCACCACCATCATTAACAATAACAGCAATAGCCAAAAGCAAAGTAAGTGCAAGCAGACTCCAGGCATTGTTGCACATGTGGTTAAACGAATGTCTATTGCAGATTTCGCCAGCTTTACCAAAAAAGATGCGGCCACTTCGTCGGCCTCCTCGTCCTCATCGACAGCCTCCATAATATCCATCGAGCCAAGCACGGAGCAGCTCAGTAGCAAGGATCAGCAGCTGCTGGGCAAGACTGTGAACATTGATGAGCTCGACTATGTGCTCTTGCCTGCCACAACAACAGCTGAGCTCAAGCCTGCCGCTGTGCTGGAGGCGAACGCCAACAATGCAACATGCAACAGCAATAACGCTAACGCCAACGCCAACACTAACAATAGCATTAGCACCATCAGCAATAGCAACAGCACAGTCAAGGTTACAGCAGCGACAATAACGTCACAGCCAGGAACCTACAACATTTTCAACAGCAGCGGCATAACAACAACAACAACTGCTGGAGCACCTGCAACCACAACGCTGTTGAATCGCGTCAATTTGCATGCCAAACTCAAGGGACCGCAATTAATGATGAATGCCAAAAAGCTAGCCGAGGTAACACAAACAACAGCCAAAGTGTCTATTGGCAACAAGACGATATCGGTGCCGCTGCTGAAGCCGCTGCCCAGTTCTCTAATGAGCAGCAGTGGTGGCGCCACTACCACAGCTGGTGGTGCTACAATCGTTGAAAGCAAGCAGCTCCAAGGTGCGCTAGTCGGCAACACAGCAACTGGACAGCATCCGCAACAGCCGCAGCATCTGAACATAACCAAATTGCTGAAAGGCACGCGCAAGAATCCCACAACAATTGTTTCGTTTGCCAACGTGCAGATTAGGCCACCAAATAGTAAAATTGTGACGGCCAAGGTGTTGAGCAAAAAGATGTCGCTGCAGTTTCAGCAGCAGCCACAGCATCCGCTGCTGCAACAGTCTGGCGCCAGCAGCAGCAGCAGCAGCACCGCCACAACTGGCAGCATTGTGACCATAACGCCCACAACAAATGCAGGTCAAACGTTCACCATGGTGCAGACACAGCCACATCCACAACAACAACAACAATCACAGCAGCAGCAGCAACAACAGCAGCAGCAGCAGGACAATGCTGGCGAACGCCCAGAGACAACAACAGCAGCAGCAACAACAACAACTGTATCGGCACGTATCGTTGGACAGCAGCATCAGACAAAGACGCTGACCTACAGCGACAATATACAAAAGATTTTATTAAGCAAAAGCAAGTCCATTGATGGCAGCGAACTGAGCGAGTTTGGCAAAATAAACAGCGTGGTCATCAAGCCGCTGGACAAATCCCAGCTGCAATGCACGCCCGGCAGCATCAACATATTCAAGCAACAGCCACAACAATCCTCTTCAACTGAACTCAGCGCCAGCGACAATCTAATCAAGACCAGCACATCGGCCAGCATTTGTGGACGCCCCATAATATCGCTGGTGGTGTCCAAGACCACGATGGCGCAGCAGAAGCCCAAAATGATAACCACAGCAGCCAACAGCGCGCTACAGATGCACACCTATCAAGCGCAGCAGCCACAAAGCCAAACCTCAAGTCAGGCAGAGGCCGACAGCAGCAGCAGCGGCGGCGGCATCAGCCTCGGCAGCGGCAAGCTGCATCTAAAGGCGCAGCTTACCAAGGTGGAGAATGCGGATGGTCAAACAGAAATGAAGCCCAAGTTGGTGATCGTAAAGCAAACGCCTCCAGCAGCAATAGTAACAGCAGCATCAGCAGCAGCAGCAGCAACACCAACAGCAGCGGCAGCCAACGAGAGCAGCAGCAGCAGTAGCAAAGAGCCAGCAGCTGTGGAGCAGTCAAGCTTGCCAGAGGAAACAGTTGTTAGCACGCGCAGCCGTGTGGATGATTCCAATAATGCGCTGCTCAAGCAATTGCTGCAGAACAGCTGCAGCAGCAGCATCAGCAATGCCAACAACAGCAACAGTCACAACTTGCAACAAATTTCAATAACTTCGGCGCCACTCTCAGCACGCAAAGTGATCAATGTGCGTGCGCCTAGCATGGGTTTGATTAGCTCGCTGGAGGCGCAGCTGGCACGCCCTGTCAAGCCGCCGGTGCCGGCTGCTGTAAGCAACAGCAGCAATGCCAACAGCAGCGGCAGCAATACAATGACAACAACAACTGCCAGCATGTTGAGCATAAGTCAGACAACTGCAGCAGCAGCAGCAGCAGCAACAGCGTCAGCTGAGGCAGCACATACGCAGCCGCCGGCGCCGCCGCCGTTGCAACAAGCACATGAGGCAAGCATAACAGCAACAGCAATAACAACAACAGCTTCAGCAGCAGCAGCAACAGCAGCAACTGTTACAGCTACAAGCACTGCCGCTACAACGCCCACCGCCACGCCCATTGTTAAGCAATCAGTGCAGATAGTCTCCAAGGAAACCTCTTTCATATCAACGCCAGTGCCAGCATCAGTCACATCCGCAGCAGCAGCAGCAGCCGCAGCAGCAACCACTGTTAACAAGCTGCCAACGCTTTTGACTGAAACAAATTTAAAATCAGAGCCGCTGCCACCGCCGCCATCTTATGAGCTTAGCACAGCAAATGTATCCAATGTAACTATCTCCATCACTACCAAGCCCAGCAAGGATATCAAGCTGCTCAAGCTGGAACCAACCAGCGAAGAGACGCCAACTGCAGCAGCAACTGAGCCAGACAAATCATCACTAGCGTCTAGCACAGCAACACCAATAATAACAACAACAACAACAACAGCAGCAACATCATCAGCAGCAGCAGACAGTTGGAAGTTAGCCGAAACGCTGAGCAACCGCAAGCAGCAACTTCAGTTGCCGCTGCAACAGCAGCAGCAAGTTCAGCTGCAGCAGCAGCAACCCATAGAGGACAAGCCGGCAGCAGAGTTAAAAAGCGAGAGCCTAAGCTTAACCAACAGCAAAAGTAACGAGCTATTGCCGCTGCTAAAGACCGCTGCAACAACAGCAACAGTTGGGCCTACCGTCCCGTCCTCAATTGGAGAGAAGCTGCAAATGCAATTGGTTCACAAGAAGATTACGCAAACCGGAACGGGCGAGCTGCAGGTAACAAACGCAGTGCAACAGCAGCAGCAGCAACCACAACAGCAGCAGCACCACCACCAACAACAACAGCAGCAGCACCAACAACAACAGCAGCAGCAGCACCAACAGCAACAGCAACAATTGCAGCAGCAACAACAACACCAGCAGCTTCAACAGCAGCAAATGCAGCAGCAACAACAACAACAACAACAACAACAACAGCAGCAGCAGCAATTGCATCAGCAACAACAACAGCAGCAAATGCAGCAACAAATGCAACAGCTGCAACAACAACAGCAGCAACAATTGCAACAACAACAGCAGCAACAATTACAACAACAGCAGCAACAACAACAACATCAGCAGCAGCAACAACAGCAGCATCAACAACAACAGCAGCCACAACAACAGCAGCTACAACAACAGCAGCAGCAACAACAACAACAACAACAACAAATGCAACAGCAGCATCAACTGCAGCTGCAACTACAGCAACAGCAACAACAACACCAGCTGCAACAGCAACATCCACAGCAGCATGCGCAGCAACAACAATTGTCCGTTGGAGCAGCAACTGCTGAGCCTAAGGCAACGGAGCAACGCAAGCGTCGCAAGCGTAACGAAACCCAAAAGCGTCGCAACAATACCAATGCAGGCGCTGCTGCTGCCGCCGCCGCGGTTGCTGCAGCTGCAGCGGCTGCCGGTGCTGCTGCCGGCGGCGTCAACAACAGCTTGAAGGAGCTCACTGGCAGCAGCAGTTTGCCAGCCGGCGCCGTCGTGCAATTGAGCAACATGCCCGGCAATGCGTCACACTTGGGCGGACAGCTGAGCAGCAGTGGTGGCAACGCTGGCGTTGGCGCTGCAGCGGGCATTGCTGCTGGTGGCGGCGGCGGCGGCTCGCCCATGCTGAAGAAGCGTGTGCGCAAGTTCTCGAAAGTGGAGGAGGATCACGATGCATTTACCGAGAAGCTAATGGGGCATATACGACTTATGCAGCCGCTGCAGGTGCTGGAGCCGCTGCTGAATCGCAATTTTCTCATTGGCGCCGGCAGCGGCGTCAATGCGGGCAGCGCTGTCAGCGGCAAACTGAAAGCGATAACGCGCGCTCAGCGTCAGCTGGACGATGCTGCTGGCGGCAATCACATGGACTGCGATCAGCCCCTGGGACAATTTGGCAATGTGCGTCATGCGAGCATCAAATCGTTGTACGACAGCGAACGCTTTGGCGGCAGCAGCAGCGAGGCAAGCAAAGCTTTAGGCAGCGCCACTGGCGGCGCCGGCAGTTCAAGCATACAGAATGACTTTTACGATCAGGAGTTCTCCACGCATATTCTGCGTAATCCGCGCGAGCGTTTCCAGCGCTTGATTGGCACCGTGCGTGAGACCAATGTGGAGACAGTCGATCTGGTGGAGAGCCAGCAACAGCAACATCACCAACACCAGCAGCAGCAGCACCAACAACAGCAACAGCACTCTGCCTTGAGCTGGCCACGCCTAAGCAGCTATCCTGGTCTGGTGCTGCTCAACAGCAACAGCAATCAGCGCTGTGCGCCTGGACGCATGTCACCCGTAGCGCTGGCCATGAATGCGCATAGTCTGCGTCTGCCTGTCTCGCCGCTGCTGCGCGGCTGCAGCGAGGAGCTGCGCAAGTCCCAGCAGCTCGAGCTGGGCAGCAGCAGCAACCACAACAATAACAGCAACAACAACAACAACTATCAGCAGAAGAACCAAAATGTGATACTCTCGCTGCACTCATCGGCAACGGATAATATTGCCGGCGTGCTACGAGATTTGGCCAATCTGCTGCACTTGACGCCAGCGCTAACCTGCAAGCTTATCGATGCTGCCGCCAGTGGAAGCAGCGGCACCAGCAGCGCTGACAAAAGCGACTCAGCAATAACAACAACAACAACAGCTGCTGCTGGAGCAACGCCGGCAGCAACCGCAACCATTAGCCAAG
The DNA here is from genome assembly GCF_011750605.1 of Drosophila busckii. Lineage (NCBI taxonomy): Eukaryota > Metazoa > Arthropoda > Insecta > Diptera > Drosophilidae > Drosophila > Drosophila busckii. Next base: position 3,912,891 of record NC_046608.1, on the reverse strand, counting down.
GCAACCTGCGTAAAATACTCAGCGGTCAGCGCAAGCTTTGTCGCTCTTGCGGCAGTCCCATCGCCGCCTTTGGCCTGCGCGTGCTGCAGCAGCAGGTGCCGGAGCAACAGTCGGAGTCAACGCCGGCAGCGCCCAGCATGCTGTCCATGCTGCAAGCGTTGCTGCCACGCAAGTCGCCCCCACCGCCGTTTGTTTACTTCTGCAATCGCAGCTGCTTTACGCTATACAAATGGCGTGGCAAGGAGGAGCCGGCTGGTGTTACGCCCATGGAGTGCGAGCCCACTGCTACCATTAAAATCGAAATGGACGTGGATGAGCCAGCAGCAGCAGCAGCGCCAGCAGCAGCAGCAACAACTCCAGTCACCAGCAGCAGCAACAGCAGCAGCAGCGCTAACAACAGTGAACAGGCCACGCCCACGCCCACAGCGCCACAGCGAAAATGCATTGTCAAGTGCTTTAGCGCCGATTGCTTCAGCGCTGCCAATGAGCCCAACATCAAGCAGGAGCAGACTGATCCAGCTGTCAACAACAATACAGTTTGGGAAACGGATATCACAGGTCCCGCTGCAGAGGATACGCGTCAGTGTGTCTTCTGTTTGCAGCGCGGCGATGGCCAGGCGGATGGTCCATCGCGTCTGCTCAACTTTGATGTGGATAAATGGGTAAGTTGCTCTAGAGCATAAACTTCAATTTTCCTTGCTCTCTAATGTTTGCCTTTTCTCGCTTAGGTGCATTTGAACTGCGCTCTGTGGTCGCACGATGTCTATGAAACGGTCTCGGGTGCGCTGATGAACTTTCCGACGGCGCTCCAGGCGGGCTTGAATCAGGCGTGCAGCGCCTGCCATCAGCTGGGCGCCACCATCAAGTGCTTTAAGTCGCGCTGCACCATGCTCTACCATCTGCCCTGCGCCATCAAGGAGGACTGTGTCTTTTACAAGAACAAATCAGTGCATTGCAGCGCACACGCCACCAGCAGCAGCAACACCAGCGGCAGCAGCAGCAGCGCTGCTACGCCAGCGTTAACGGAGAACGAGTTGAGTTCGTTTGTGGTGCATCGACGTGTGTTTGTGGATCGCGATGAGAATCGTCAGGTGGCCACGGTCATGCATCATTCGGAGCTAAGCAATCTGCTGCGTGTCGGCAACATGACCTTTCTCAATGTGGGACAACTGCTGCCGCATCAGCTGGAAGCCTTCCATACGCCACACTACATTTATCCCATTGGCTACAAAGTGGTAAGTGTTCTGGCTTGTGCAGCACAACAATAAATCGAGTCTAAATATTTGTTATATATTTGCAGAGTCGCTACTACTGGTGCGTGCGTCGTCCCAATCGCCGCTGTCGCTACATTTGCAGCATTGCGGAGGTTGCCTGTCGTCCAGAGTTTCGCATTTTGGTGCACGACACCAGCGACAAGGAGCCGGATCGTGAGTATCGCGACAGCACACCCTCGGGCGTCTGGCAGCAGATCCTGCAGTCCATACAGCGTCTGCGCAAGGCGCACAAGTGGCTGCAGCTCTTTCCGCAGCACATTAGCGGCGAGGATCTGTTTGGCTTGACCGAGCCGGCGATAGTGCGTATTTTGGAAAGCTTGCCGGGCATTGAGACGCTTACAGATTATCGCTTCAAATACGGACGCAATCCGTTGCTCGAATTCCCGCTGGCCATCAATCCTTCAGGCGCCGCGCGCACTGAGCCCAAGCAGCGCCAGCTGCTCGTCTGGCGCAAGCCGCACACACAACGCACCGCCGGCAGCTGCCACTCAACCACTCAGCGCATGGCCAACTCGGCGTCCATTGCCGGAGAGGTGGCCTGTCCCTACAGCAAGCAGTTTGTGCACTCCAAGAGCTCGCAGTACAAGAAAATGAAGCAGGAGTGGCGCAACAATGTCTACTTGGCACGGTAAGCATTCAAATTCTGTAAATTGATCGATAAGTTTTTGCTATCGATGTTGCGCTTAGTGCGCTTTTCGGCTGTTAATTCAATTAATTCTATGGTTTCTTTGCTTTAGCTCGAAAATCCAGGGACTGGGCTTGTATGCGGCGCGTGATATTGAGAAGCATACAATGATCATTGAGTATATTGGCGAGGTGATACGCACGGAAGTATCTGAACTGCGTGAGAAGCAATATGAAGCTAAGGTAAGTTCCAAATTGATTGGCTTTGAATTGCAAAATGCTTATAAACAAATTTTGCTTGCAGAATCGAGGTATATACATGTTTCGGCTGGATGAGGATCGCGTTGTGGATGCCACATTAAGCGGCGGCCTGGCGCGCTACATCAATCACTCCTGCAATCCAAACTGTGTGACCGAAACCGTTGAGGTGGATCGTGATGTGCGCATTATAATATTTGCCAAGCGCAAAATCTATCGCGGTGAAGAGGTACGTCAGACATAGTTAGCTATTGAAAGTATTTATTTATTTTCGTTCGCCTTTGCAGCTTTCGTATGACTACAAGTTTGATATAGAGGACGATGCACACAAGATACCTTGCGCCTGTGGAGCGCCCAATTGTCGCAAATGGATGAATTAGAGAGTTAACTGCAATTGCACTCAGACTAAGACGTCCCCCCCAGTGAAGCGAGCGAGATTTAAAAAGATAGTTAGAGAAAGCGGAAGAATGAGAGAGAAAGAGGATTTGTTATTCATCATTATAGTACGTATGTTGTATTAGAATTTCAAGCAGTTGCATATTCTTTAGGCAGTGTATATGTATGTCTATATACATGCAATTATATATACGTGTATGTATGTATATATGTATATGATCGCATATATTATTGTAAGTTAATTTTATGTATATGCACGAGAGCGCGCTCGCCTGCGCATATCGTGCCAATCGTAGCTAATTTTGTATCCTATTGCTCATAAGCTAAACGTGTTTGTAGCATAAATTTTACAACAACAATAACAAAACAAAACAAAAAACACTTCATGCATCAAATATTTATAGACAAGACTTTTAAGTACATATATATATATATATATATATATATATATATATATATATATTTTATATCACTTGATGAATTCATATGTATTACATGTACGTATGCATGTGTATTAATCTAACCCAAACAACAACAAAAAAGAACAAAAATCGAAAAAAAAAATACAAACTTGGACCCCACCAGCTTAACCCATTTGGACGCAAACAGTTTAGATACAACCTGGGTGTGCCTTCACTTATTATTATTTTTATAATTTCTTAATTGTTACAATGCTTACCTAGTTTTTACGAGACTGTACAGGAAGAACTTATGAAACAACATCAGCATCAATACAAAACAAAACAAAAACCAACAAACAAACTCTTCCCAAGTGGTGTAGTAATTTATTTTTTAAGTACATCCAATTTGAATGTATTTTACTTAATTTCTTTTCTCTATTTTTAATATAATCATACAATTATCAAATCATGTGTATCTCTAACTGTTAAGTAAATGTAAACAATTTCAACTATACAAGAAAATTGCTTTCTATTTCGTTTCGTTTTTCATTCATTTTTAACTTATTTTCCAACGTTTTAGATTTATGTACAATGGACAACACAATTCACATATAGCTTCTATACTGGGAAGTAGTCAATGGGGGGACTGACTACGTCTTCTTTCTTCTAAGCTTCAAAAGCTTCTGTACTTGCACTCCAAATGCTAGAGTAAGCATGTCAAAATTCTTCAAATACCAGGATATATTATACATCAGATGCATGCGTCGATTTTTATCCAGAAATGATTTGTAAAATACGCTCATCTGATCGGCGCTTACCTCTTCAGTGCCGCTGTCTTTATGCAGACGCATGAAATCTTCCTTTTCCTGCAATTGAACATGAATGGGAGTGAGAGGCAAGTAGAACATGCATTTGTGCACTTCAGTTAGAGCGAGACAGACTACACATTCTCACTCCAACAAGTGTTAGAAGTCAATACACAGATACAGCTGTGCATGTGTGTGGATATGCACGTACCTCATAGAAACGTTTGTTGTGCTTCGTCCAGAAATCCATGTTCCATTTCTCTACATCGATACGCAGGCAGCGTAACTTCTTTTCCAACTCCGTTTCATTCTCATTGTAATGTCGAACATATGGCCGTAGATTTGAATTTGGATCGGCTGGACCAATATAATCAGTATCTACTGACTGTGGATCCGGCGGTTGTGTAAGACCAATAACAGGACGTTTTCTGCTCTCCGGCTGCCCTTGTGACTGGGCCGGCTGTTCTGTGGCATAGCAGCGTGACCAGCACTGAATTGTAAATCAATATAAGCTTGGGCTAAAGCGTAACTACATTCCCAAGATTCTACTTACATTCGAAAAGCTAACCAGAGAACGAGTTGGTAAGCGTTTATACATTTCTATTTATATGTTATTATCATGTGTACATGTTATGTAGTTGGTTGGAATTTTTTAGTGATGGCAAAGCAAACGATACTTTGATACAATATCGATACTTAACAGGTGATGGTGGTTTTGCTAAGCGCTTCTGCTGACGTCACTAAAACAGTTTGAAATTTGAATTGATATATTTATTGATTTTACATTTGAGAAATAATATAAAATCAGAACTTATGAGTAATATAAACTTGAGATATGCATTATATGTAGCTAAATGTATTGTAATCAATATTTTTGACTGTTTTGTTTTGTTTTTTTTTTTAAGTATAAAACTGTATTACAAATGCGGTTCCTTATCAATCATGCAAGTTAATACTATGCTTAAGCTAAATATTTGAGTATGCGAAACATTTTGTCGTTATAAATGCAACTCAGGTTGCCCAGCGTGACTTTTGTAAGTCAATTTGTCCCTCGAGTGTTTTGGCCAAGTAAATAACCAACAGTTGAACAAGGGCTATGCCCAGAGCAAAGCCAGCGATGCCATAAAGATTACGCTCGGCCCAAACGCGCACATTCTCAATGCATCCGCTGGTCCAAATCAATTTGCTGGCAGCTGCCACTGAATGCACCTGCACGCCATAGCCACACATAATGTTCACCAGCCTGGAACTGATGTCGGTGGCATTGATGCAGCAGCTGTAGGGCACACCGCATCCCTCTACAGACGGCGATGAGCAGTTGAAGTACTCATTCTTGCTCCAATCCTGATAGCCAGCATTACTCAGGCCACAGCACTTGAATTCCTGCTGTGCAAAGTCAATAAAGTTCTGCAGATCAGGATCATCGCGATACGAGTGTATAATCTTATCAGTAAACTGGTCCTCGAGGAAAGAGTTCATGTGTTGTGGGAAGACAAAGCAAATAATGGCTGCAAAGAAGTACAATACGATTGAACACACACTTGATTAAAATTTCTGTGTATTTGGCATACTTACCAATGGCCATTTCCATGAGGAAGAAGATTAGCAGGCACATGGAGTAGAACTTTAGCAGGTAAGTGTTCTCACGCAGTGCACCCAAGCAGCCAGCAAAGCTGACTACGAATATAACAATGCCGGCTATGATCATGACCAGCGATATATTCAACACCACATCGTAAATAGTCTCTAGCCGCACCCAGCCGTTGGCCTCCTCCCATTTGTCCATAAAGGCGTATACGCCTATGCCCAGCAAGAGGCCGCCAAAGAGCCAGAAAATGAAATTTAACAAAAATATCATGTACTTGACACAGGAGCTGACGAACGTGAAGCGATGTGGATAGGACATGCGTTGATGCATGTGCATGTCGCGTACTTCGATGCCATAGTAGCCGCCGCCACCGCCTCCCCCACCATACCTATAGTTACTCATGGTCTGGTCTCGGTGTGTGTCTGTGTGATTGTCTTTGTTTGCACTTCACTCTGTTTCTCAGTCTTACTGCAAGTAATCTCATTTAAATACTCGTTATTATCATTATTAATAAATTTTTTAAATTTCTTTTGCCACTTTCTAATTAAATACTGTTGTTTGAAACATTGTGAAAATTTTTGTATATGTTTCGTTTACAAACAAGTACAAGTCCGTGAGAGATGGCAACAATGTTAGGCATGTCGCTCTCTTCGCACAGCTACGTGCTCGATAGTCGTACGCCGCGATAACAGCTCGACGATAAGTTCACGATTGCGTTAGCGCTAGAGTTGTGTAAACGTTGTTCAATTGACTGTCTGAGTTCGTTCGCGAACGACCCAGCACTATTGTCAACAGCTCAGATTTGCGTATGTGAATAATAAGTTTAAAATTCGCCAAAACATTTTCGAAATTGGCTGCAAAGCAAAGTGCAAGCAAACAAAGTGTAAAGTAAAGGTTAAACACTAAAACGAACAAATGCAAAACGCAAATAGCGAAAAAAGCTCTAAAAGTGTGTGCAATATATACAAGTCAAAGTGAAATTATTATAAATAAACCCAGCACGTTACGTAGGCGTGTTTTTGTGTACCAACAGCTCCTGCGCCCGGCATCCCCCCTTCGTGCGTGTGTGTATACATGTGTGTGTGTGTGTCATAATGTAAAAACATTGTCGCTGCTTGCTTTGCATTCATCAAAACATACAAAGGCAAAACTAACCCACGCAGCTGAAACACCCACGCAAGCAACGGCATGTCATACACAGAGTTGGAGTCCGGGTATCAGGACCTACGTCAGTCCTCGCAAAGCAGCGCAGCGTCAGAGCAGCAGCAGCAGCAGCCTCAACAGCAGCAACAAAGCTCACAGCCAGCGCCGGGACATACGCATCGCGTGGGCTTTTATCTGGGCCATGACGGCAATGTATGCAGCTCAGTCAATAACTTTTAATTCTTTAACAACATATTTTAATGCTAACTGGCAAACTCATGAGCACAAATCATTTACTATTATTATTAACACAGTTTACTAACTTTTGCTACTCATTGTGTGTGTTAAATGTCGTGAGGACACTGTTTAAAATCAATAGCCAGTTGTTCTTGTTGCTTGAATTGTTTGACCCTGAATATACGAAAGACCGTTGTTGTTGCTGCATAATGCAGCAGCAGCAGCTGCAGTAACAGACTGGCCTTCGCCTGCATCAGCTGACTACTGTATACATCCTCTCGCGCTTTCACTCTCTCGTTTCACTCTCAATTTTTGAAAAGCTCATTGCAGTGCTTTAGCTTGTTGCTGCACACAAACTCACACACACACACACACACGCAGATATCCAGCCATGCACTTTAGCATTTTCGACGAGCGAAAGTTTTCAAGAATCACGGACCTGCAGATCATTTGTACTAACCAACATGTACTCTCTTTTCAAAGCTCTGACGCACATGCACACATACTACTAAACACATTTACACACATACTATAGACTAAAGAAGTGCGTAGGCGAGTGAGCAGTGCAATGGGCAATAGTTTTGATAAGCTCGCAGGCGGAGCTGGTGGTCAGTACAGTGTCAGTTCGCGTCGTGGCTGGAATAAACGGCGACGTCCAGCTCCAGTAACTGTAACTTCAGCAGCGGGATTGGGAGCAGCCGCCTGCGCAGCAGCAGCAGGAGCAGAAGAGCCTCTGGATTCAGCTGGTTCGAATGCAAATTCAAGACGTCCTCTAACTCATGTCAACTCAACACCAAATCTGGGTGGTGCGTTTGTGTGTGTGTGTGTGTGTCTTACTGATTGTGAGCGAGTCAATCCTTTTCTCTCAATTTTCTCTCTCTCTCTCTCTCTCTCTCTCTCTCTCTCTCTCTTTCTTTTGGACTAATTAGAAATCAGCGTTAATGAGCTGCCCTTGGAGCCGCGCTCTTCATCATTTTCCTTTGCGGTGAACATTCTACTTGTCAATTTATTGCGTTTATTTTGTTTGTGTTCGTTGTTGTTTAATTTTCTTTTTTCTTTTTTTTTTTTTTTTGCTTTTTTCGCTAGCCTTATCGTTGCCACTTTTTATTCTTATAATATTTGCATTAATTGCTTGCGCATTTGTTTGCTTATTTGTCTAAACGACTAATTAATTTGTCGGCATTTGCTATTGTCGCCTAATTATCCCGTTTTGTTTGCTAACATTTTGGGTTGCTTCTTGGCTTTTGCCCAGTGCGCCAGTTGTTGTTACTTTTGCGTTGCCGTCTCAATTTCAGTTGCCAATTAGACTTTGCTCCAATTTGCTGCCCGTCCTAATACTTTGATACTTGGTTTCGTTCGTCTTAATTAAGCTTCGTCAAAGCTTCTGTTTCAGCGTGAGTTTGGTTGCTTGTGTGTGTTCAAAAATCCTGTCAAGTGCGGTTGCTAAACTTTAAGAGTCGGATAAACATTTGGTAGGACTCGAGAGAATCAAACTGTTTGGCAATCCAAAAATTTGCATTGTTTTTTAACAATTTGTTTGGTTAGTGCGCATAAACTAAGAGTAAAATTAAATATTAAATTATTGACATTATACAGTGCAGCATACATTTAAAAAAAATCAATAATTTATGTTATAAATATAACTTTGCATGCTTTCAAGCAACAATGATAATTCATTAGAAAAAATATTTACTATTTCGTCGAATTTGTTTTAAAGCTAAGAATATTATTTTTGCCACAGCCCCAAAAGTAGCGAATAGAAATTTGTAACGGTCAAAAACTGTCCAGAAATAATCCATAGCATACCTGCTAGAGTCACTTCCATGTAGTCTGAATAGCAAACGCTGGCAATTTTTAAAAAACTTGCGCTTGAAAACACTTGGCAAGATTATAAATTATTTATTATTATTTTTGCACATTTATTGCGGCCAAGATTTGATAAAATTATGAGTCACAGTAGCTCTATGTATATTATTCGAAATATAATTACTATTGTTATATATTTTTGTTAGAGAAAACTTTATAAGCTGCTTGTGACTTATTAATTCAGCTGCCGAACATTTTATGACACAATTGAGATAATGCAGCCAATTGATATATTATAGAACTTACATTTTGATATGGGAGAGCTTTTATTATCTATTGCTAGTACCTGTTGCTTAAATTTTAACTTTGCTATAGTTGGTCGCTCTCACCTCGCGGCGTTTTAAAATCGCAAAGCTTATCAAAGGCGCAGCGTCAGCTCGAGAATTAGCTAACTAACTAAATACTTATATTATGTATTTACATTGTTGATAGGGCTGCTCTCTCTCTCTCTCTCTCATTAGCGTGGGCCGGACGTGTATGTTACGAGTATTTAAGAATACGTATTATGTATTTAAGACATCGCTTGCCGCCTGTCAACAAAGATAACGTATTAAAACAATTGCAAACAAAGAGCTCAAGCACAACAGCAATAATTACAACAACAACAACAACAACAACAACAACACCAGCAACTACAAAGACAATGATCATAAATATAGTCACTGATCAAAGCATATGAGAGCACGCAACTACTACTAAGGCCAGACCTAGAACCAGAACCAGAGCCAGAACCAGACCTAGACCCAATGGCGCACACGCTCAACCGTTTAATGTCTCAATGCTGGCAGCCGATGTGTCCATATAATTTTCGGTGTGAATTCGGTATAACAACGTGATATATCGCATGACTCACGCGCAATGTATTTTAATTAATTTAATTGTGAATTTAAATCAATTAAAAGTAAATTCAAATTAATTTATGCAGTTATTTATACGATTTGTTTGTTTAGCAGAGTGAACAATTAAACGTGAGATTTATTGCTAAATTAATTGATTGAATTTTAAAATGCTGAGATAATTTTGCAAAAATTAAGTTTTGAAATAAGTCAAATTTAAAAAATTGTAAATATGCTGAGATAAAGCACTAAATAGCATATTTCAGAACCATTTGCTAAGTAAAAACAAATTATAAATATATAAATGAATAAAATGCATAAAAAATGTAAATATGCTGAGATAAAGAAATTTTTTTTTATATATATTTAAATGCCATTGCTTTAACTTAAAAAAAAGTAAATAACTTAAATAATTTGAGATTTGTAAATGTAAAACATATTATATATTATTTATTTATATAATTTAGCATTTACAAATATTTTTTCTTTTTTTTTTTTTTTTGTAATTGTGTCATGTATTTGTTTTTGTTTTGGTGTCATCTCTAAATGCGGAACGAAGCGTGAGCCATTGTCGACAGCGGCTGTGGCGTAAAGAGCCAGCGATCAGTTGCTGGTCGCTACACGCCGTGAAAACGAGCGTAAAACGGTATAACGCGCGATCGTTGTTGTTATTGTTATTGTTGTTGGAATTTATGCATGTGCGATTAAAAATAAAAACAAAAGCAAGTTCGCGGCCATAAAAACAAAAACAAAATACAAATAACAAAAAACCAAATCATAAAAAGAATTTGGGCTAAAAGTCACGCAGTTGAATGGAATGGACGTGGTTCAAGGATTGGTGGCGCCTCAAAAAGCTGCGCTCGCGTCATCAGCGACACAAAAAGAAGCTCGAAGCAGCCGCCGCTGCAGCGCAGGCAGTAGACAAAGCTGAAGTGGCCATTGTCGATGATGAGCAGCATGCAGACCATGAGCAGGCCGAGCAGCTGGCGCCGGGCAGCGGCAACGCTGAGCGCAGGCACAGCATGGATATGCATACGCGTCGACGGCGACGCAATCGTCAGCGGCGACGCAAGCGACGCGCACGCAGCGCAGTCACTGCGCAGCAGCAGCAAATGGCAGTAAATGAGCAGCAGGACGACGACGGCGACGACGACGACGACGATGGAGAGTATGGACCATTCAATGTTAGCGACTATGAGGATACCAATGCCAGCGGCGATGATAGCAATGATTTTTGCTATTGTGATGAATGCCTCAATGTAGGTGACCAGCCACCCACCACCCACTCAAAACAACAGCAGGCCTTTTATCGTTCATGTGTGTGTGTGTGTGTGTGTGTTTTGCAATCGCATCAGGTGTTAATCAGTTGTCGCAACTGTAAGCCGACGAAAATTTATGTCTAACGCTAATTGAAACGTTAAATGGGCACTCGATTTTTATTTTGATTTATTGTTCAACTTGTTTCCTCTGGCGAGCAAATCAGTTTTTGTTATTTATTTACTCTGCTCTCTATAATAATTTTACAATTATACAAATATTTGCTTGTAACCGCTCTACGCTTGTTCAGCTTGGTCGAATTGCTTTAAATTGGTTTCGACGAAATTGCTCTTATTATATAATTGACCAAGCTATGCGCAAATCATTGTAAAAATTAATTATAGTGCGTGCAATTCTTAGTATTTGTTATATTTGAAATTCAATCAAATTGCTGCGTTGTACAATTTAAAAATCAATATTTGTAAGCTGATTTCTAATTGCTGCTGGTTTCAACTTTTGAACTATAATTAGTGTGAAAATGTTGGCAGTTTACTTTTTTTGAATACTTGATTTTTAGAAATTGTTGCAGTTGTATAAGAATTTTCAAGTGTTTTTCAACACTTTTCAAGTCTAAAATGCTGTGAAACTTTTGCTGAACTTTACTTGTGACTAGCTGCTGCTTCAAATTGCTCATAGCGAGCGTTTACTGTAGTGCCAATGACTTGTCTCAGCTATTTTCATGCCCCCCCCCTTTTCATATTTTGTCAAACACTAACAACAAATTAAACAATATGTAAACAAATTAATATTTGCTTGTAAACAAAATTTATAAGAATTCTGCATGGCATTTATTATGTTGTTGTTGTTGTTGTTGTTGGCATAAATAATATTAAGTCATGCTGAACAGCAGCACAGTGCGCTTCCGAGTGATCAAGACGATATCTCAACAGCAACATGTGAATTTTCATTCAAAGGGCGATACGGACTTCGGCGATAGCAATGACGGCATGGACTCGGATACAAGCACATCGTCCAGCAACAGCAAGCAGGTGGTGGTCGGCATCTGTGCCATGGCCAAGAAGACACAGTCGAAGCCCATGAAGGAGATATTGACGCGTCTGGGTGAGTTCGAGTTCATCAAACTGGTGACGTTCGAGGAGAATGTGATACTGCGTGAGCCCGTAAACAATTGGCCCACATGCGATTGCCTCGTATCGTTTCACTCCAAGGGCTTTCCACTGGAGAAGGCCATCGAGTATTCGCAGCTGCGCAATCCCTTTGTGCTCAACAATCTGCATATGCAGTACGATATACAGGACAGGCGACGCGTCTATGCCATACTACAAAAGGAAGGAATTGAAATTCCACG